>NW_006238893.1:55797-56065 GCF_000375325.1 Capsella rubella | reverse complement strand
AGTATATTACTACGTACCAAAAGGTACTTATTTTCAATGGCCATAACAAGTTAACAACTTTTGATGATCCACCGTCTTGTTATATCAATCGATGTTAATAGTGATTAGTTAAGCATCAAACAATCTTTTTTTTTGTCTTCACAAAGAAAAGCAAATTCTATTGCTTGTAGCTTTGTTGAAAATAAATAGATCCTTTAAAATTGTTGTCACCTCGCGATTGCTATGTTTTTTGTTTTTTATAGTGTGTGTGTTCTTATTTAATAAAGCT
>NW_006238893.1:55317-55585 GCF_000375325.1 Capsella rubella | reverse complement strand
GGCTTGTTGAAGATTTTGTTGTCGTCGCTTTTCCTTTAAAGCCTCCTCTACACTGGGGTCGCGTTCAGCAATGACACTGAATAAATGCTCATAGTATTCACTGTCCGCCTGCATCTTCTGCTTATACGCCGCTTGACTCTCCTCTAAAGCCGCAATTTTATCGTTAGCTTGTTGCAATGCAGTTAGTAACATGGCCGGATCATCCTTGGGATTTTGATGCGGGGCACTCGAGGAAGCAATAGGGACATTCCTGATAGATTCCACCCCT
>NW_006238893.1:49466-55217 GCF_000375325.1 Capsella rubella | reverse complement strand
TCTTGTTCTGAAATGTTTTTTGGACGTTCCTTGTTTACAAGCCAGTCACGCCACAACTTATTCTTATAATGTTTGGCCTTTGCGCACAAACTTTTCATCACAGACTTCTTATACTCCTCATCTGAAGCATCAAAATCAAACTTATCCTATACATACACATGTAAACAGAAAGATTAAGAGTTAATAACTGCACATACAATATATATGTATATTATGATCACTGTACTGATACAAGATATGTCATCAAGAATCGTTTAAAAAGCATCATAGTTGAGAAGCTTCGTAGTCGTTCTTTTAAGTATTTCCTTTTTATGCTAAACTAAGAGATTTAGATATACTTATTTCACAATGCTTAAGTCGATTTGTAAGAGTCTATATAAGACCATCTCTAATGCCTATCTCTATTTTTTCCTCTAAAATAGAGCACTGTTTTACTCCAATGTATTACTCTATATCTTGCTCTAAAATAGAGTAAATTATTCTATTATCTACTCTATTTTTTTACACTATCTCTATTTTAGAGAAAGATATAGAGTATGGTTGGAGCAAATGTTACTCTAAAATAAAATTTTTACTCTAAAATAGAATGGGGTTGGAGATGGCCTAAGACTCTCAAAATCATCAATAATAATTAAGCTACAAAAATTAACCTAATTCTCTAAGAGAGGCTTGGGTTAAAAGTAGTCTTTAGCTAAATACATCTCTATTCAAAGGTTTCACTACGACTTACTATACTAGATCAGTACTACCAAAGCTCAAGCTCATATCATGTACCTGAATGACCTTCCAAACATGATCCTTTTTTTGTTGTTCTACATTCCTCCAGTCCCGATAAGTTAGGCCAAATGGATGATCACTACATAACTTGCCAAGCCATATACCAAATAAACCTCCACTTCCCCCTTCCGGTTCATCATATGGACCAAACTCGAGAACGATTTTATAGTCTGTATCTTTCTTAATATCATTTATAGTAAGATGTTTTTCTGTGAACCTTCCATCTGAATCTGCAAGGAAAAATACATCGTTTGTTAATTCTTACTATTTATAGTCTTCACTCTTCAACAACAATGTTTTTCTAATTACCTATAACTTTAACCACCCACTTTCCTTGCTCACGTCCTAGTGTAAGTTTGTCATCAGAAGAACATATACTACTCTCAAGATGCTCCTTGGTTTCAGATGTTCTACCACGTAAATTCGAAGCCGGATCTTTAGACATCTAAATATTTAATAACCCAAAAATGTTAGTCTTTTTAATTTGTAACAATACAATATGAAAAAACTTAATAAAAGCATATATAAAAAAATTATTCAACAAATGAAATTCACCTCTGGATAAATCAGATCTGAACTTGAAATCTGAAAATGAATAAACATAATATAAACACATGATTAGTTTTTTTTTTTTTTTTTATGAAACTAACTTACGATCACGTTCACACATATCTGAACTCTCAAGTTTTCAACTAAAAAGAATTTCATCATCATCAAAAATATCTCTAACTAGGATTGGTAATGAATGATTGTTAAAATGTTAGTCTTTTTTTTTTTTTGTCGGCAAAATGTTAGTCTTTTAATTTTGTAACAATACAACATAAAAAAAAAACTTAATTTAAGCATATATAAAAAAAAAATTATTCAACAAATAAATCTCACCTCCGATGTTGTATCATTATCATAATCATTTTCAGACATACTCCATAATGCATGGTATACCCAAGATGATAATTTTGGAAATCCAATTGAATATAGCCATATAGGATTAATACCCCAAATAAAGACACACATATCTACTAAACTCCCAAGTTGTCAACTAACTACAACGCCATCATCATCAAAATTATTTCTAACTAGCTAAAAGTTAAAATTTTAAGGATCGTTCATTACCGATGAAATTGAAAACCTTTCATTAGCTGAATCTGAATCTGCAAAGAAAAAACATTGTTGTGAACTTTAACTCATTAGGAACGAAATTTGTATATATGCAAGGAAAATAACATTACTGTTAGCTCTTAATAGCGCTTTTGTAGTATTCAAGAACAATGTTTTTCTACTTACCTGTAAAATTAACCTCCGACTGATCTCCTCGCTCACGCTCATGTGTATGTTTGTCGCGAGAAGAGTATATTGTACTCTCAAAATTTTGCTCGGGACCATATGTTCCAAGCCCACGCTGCAGCTCCAAAGCTTTGAGAAAAGGAAGCATGAAATCCATCTAAATATAGAGCAAGCCAAAACATAGTGTCCTTTTAATTTAATTATAACAATGCATAAAATTCATACAAAAGAAAACATTGTTTAACTAATTTAAATTCACCTCCAACCCAAGAATACTATCAGTAATTCATTATCAATCTGACTCAACAGATTAAAAAATTTGGTTCCCTTGAGCATATTGTGGTTTGCCCCAAAAAAAAAAGAAAAGAAAAGAGCATATTGTGTATCTTCAACATGAAAATATGTATAAACACTTAAGAAATCAAGTCATAAACCCATTAAAATCGAAATCCAAGGATTAAAACTTAAATCTAAACCAAGAGAAGATGTATCTTCATATGGATATATGAGAAAGAAAGAAAAAAAAAAGAGGACCTTCTCACAAGACGATCTTTCTCCGATTTGCCGAGAAAGAAGATGGTCGCCGCTGTGCAGAGCTTGGTTCTACCTTTTTTTGTGTGATACAAATTGATTGATGCTTTTCGATTACTTATACTATATAATTTACAAATGTCAAATGCTACTACAAACGTGTTGACGAATGAGAAGAAAAGCATTGATGACTTTTATATAGCATTATTTTTATTTTTAATTCAGCATCGTTTCTTTCCAGTTTTAGCATCGTTTAATGTAGCATTATTTTTAATTTTTAATTCAGCATCGTTTATTTCCAGTTTTAGCATCGTTTAATGTAACATCATTATGTTTTTAATTCAGCATCGCTTATTTTTAGTTTTAGCATTGTTTAATGTAACATCATTATATTTTTAATTCAGCATCGTTTATTTCCAGTTTTAGCATCGTTTAATGTAGCATTATTTTTATTTTTAATTCAGCATCGTTTATTTTTAGTTTTAGCATCGTTTAATGTAGCATCATTTTATTTTTAATTAATTCACCATCGTTTTATTTCTAGTTTTAGCATTGCATCAGTGAAAGTGATGTCAAATATCTAATTAGTATCACAAAATAGAAACGACGTTAAATATAATGTTAACTTTAAATTTTAGAAATGACATTAAAATTTAACATTTGCATCGCTTTCAAACCAATTTAAGATATTAACATCGATTATTTGATTTGTAATCTTAAAAGTCGATGTTATTTGGTTATATTCGATGTAGAACACCACTTGCATCAATTTGTAGGCTTTCGGTTCTTTTGGTTTACGGCTTTTTTGGTTTTACGAAACTGGTACCATATAAAAACTACTGTATTTGCATTTATGTTTGGTTACAATTCGGTTTTTACGGTTTATGGTTTTTTTTTTTGTTTTTTAAAAATGAAAACATATAAAAATCATATATTATGATTCGGTTTCGGTTTTTTACAGTTGATACATAAATTAAAAATAACCATAAAACTTATACATCTTCAAAAATCAGATATTTATGTTTATAGTATTTTTGGAAAAAAAATGTGGTATTTTTGAAAAAAAAACTGAAAATATGCTATCCAAGAGAATTTCTCTTTTATAATTTTATATTGTTTGAAAAATGATTTTATTTATGTTAACAACCAGAAAATAAAATTGCATATAACTCAAAGTCAATGTTTTCATTTTAAATTCTCAATATTTTTTTTTACATTGTCCATCATTCGTTATTTTAAAAATTACTTACATATTTAAAATTTTGAATATTTAGATGTCAAACCTTATTTCAACTTTATCATCATATAACCTTAACATGCCATCTTTTATAAGGCTCATAGCTCTTTATAATCTTAACTTTTTAAAATTAATGACAGTCTTATTTTTCTGGAACGAAACATATATTACATTACATTAAACTCAGATACTTTAGATATATCCTAACAATCTAACATACGATACACTCACGCATGTATAATATATGTTATGGTGAATTACCAAAAAAAAAAATCAACACTTAGGGTGAATTACCAAAAAAAAAAAACATATATTTATACATCACGCATTAATCAACACTTAGGGTGAATTACCAAAATAAAAAATCAACACTTAGGGTTAAAACTCAAATCTAAATAAAGAGCCGATGTATCTTCATATTCGTTGACCCAGAAAAAAGAAAAAAAAAATCAATTAGTCATAACCTTCTCACGAGACGAATTTTCTCCAATTGGCCTTTTTTGTTGACCGATATTATTTAAATAGTATTTTGTTGACGAAAAAGAAGAAAACCAATGACCTCTAATTTATATAGCATCATTTTATTTATTTTAAATTTAGCATCGTTTATTTAATTTTGAAGACAAAAGAAGAAAAAAAAAATCAGCATCGTTTATCATCATTTAGTTTTAGCATCATTTTTATTAAACGTTAAAATATTAGTTCTAGCATTCCTTAGTAAATGATGTCATATATCAAATTAGTGTCACTAAATAGAAACGACGTTAAATATAACGTTAACGTTACTTCTTAGAAATGACATTAAATTTAAAATTTGCATTGCTTTCAAACCAATTAAAAATATTGACATCGTTTTATTTTTATTTTTTTTAAAATGATACTAAAATAGATATGTGATGTTTTCATATCAAAGCAATTTTGCATTTTGATATGAATTTTTTTTTGCATCAGTTAGAACACTACTTGCATCAATTGTTGGGAAACATTTTGCACCACTCATTCTTTTTTTCCCGACCATTTTTCATTTTCAATAAAATGAAAGCCCAATGGGCATTATAGATGATGAAATAGAAGCCATTCCTCCCCTCCCCTAAGACTACTTATTGAGAGGTCCTAATATTTGTTCAGAGTCCACCAATAATGATGGTCTAAGGTTTATGTTTTAATCAATTTTGAAACTACACACGTACGTGCGAGTCTAAATATTTTACCTATTTCTCTGTCTGTTATACTAAAATATACAATAACAAATGAGTAAGTTATAATTAAAACCACAGTTATGAGATGGAAAAACATGACATATGTGAGACATGACGGGATGAATTTTCTATAATGAAATAGACGAACCACATTTCTCTTACTATTTTTTTTTATATGTAGTTGTCTTTACTAATAGCAAAAACAAATCCGATAATTATTTTTATTTAAACCAAATTTTAAAAATAAAAAAAATACTAAAATAATTAGAGATGTCAAACGGGCCTCTAACCCGCGGGCATGCCCGTTTGGTCGCGGGCATGCCCGTTTGACACCTCTAAAAATAATACAACTTTGGATTATGAATTTTAATAATATTCCTAAAAATTATGTTTACAAACATGACTCCGCACATATGAAATATATTATAAACTTAGTTTTTAAAATTAATCCCGCACGTACGTGCGGGTCCGAATCTAGTATAGTTTACAATGGCTTATAAATTAAATGCGTTAATAAAAAGAGAATTTTTGAGAAATACCCCTTTTGGTGTACCCCTTTTTAAAAATACCCCCTTTATCTATCCATTTTCAAAAATACCCCTTTTTAAATATAATAAATTATAAAGTTTTATATAGTTTATAAGGTACTTCTATATAATAACTACTACTGGGAGATTCGATACAAATATTTTAAAATGTTTTAAATAGTTTTAAATCGTTTTA
>NW_006238893.1:30235-49366 GCF_000375325.1 Capsella rubella | reverse complement strand
TAATTTATTTTTACGCTATTTATGAAAGGTATTTAAAGTTTTATACACTTAGAAAGGTAATTTGTGTATATATTTACAAGCTTACACACATATTTGGATAAATTTCAACATTTTTAGTGGGTTTTTTGATAAAGTTTGAAAGGGGGGTATTTTTAAAAAGAGGTATATGAAAAGGGGTATTTTTGAAATTCCCCCTAATAAAAATGACCAGCTCAGAATTTATGCTACCACATCAGCTTTTGAAACGATATTAAGCTAGCATTGTAAAAAAAAGTGATGTTAAGCTAGCATCGCAAAAAAAAAAAAGTGATGTTAAGCTAGCATCGCAAAAAAAGTGATGTGAGTTTTCTCATTTTGAGTAGAAAAAAAGAAGAAGAAATGTTTGAAGAAGTCTTTCTTTGGGGAAACATGATGCTTCGTCACTTCATCTTAGCGTCGTTTGAAAACGATACTATATGGAACATATAAGATTTATGCCAAAAAGATGATTTAAACTACCGTCACTTCATTCTAGCGTCGATTTTCAAAGCGATGCTAATATGGAACTTGGTATTGATGATTTAACACTATATATATATATATATCATCACAAATCACAATCTCTTAAACCAACCTAAACATTTTAACTTGCTTACAAATGAATACTCTCAATGAAAAATTGTTGAAGGATTATGCTCTGTATTCCTCCACAATCCACAAGCACATTTTCGCTGCATATGCAGTGCTTCTTGCTCTGCTCCAGATTATCTCGAAATCTGCAGATCGTATTGACGCGTTACGCGGTTTCCTGGTTCTCTTTCTGATCTACGTCGTCCTCATACTCTGCGAAGAAAAGCTCGGAAGAGAACCATGTCTTATCTATTACTGCGTTGGAAACCTCAGTCATCTTGTCGGCACTTTTGCCGCAGACATGCTCGTCTTCCTTATTTTCCCCATCTTCGCTCTCGTTATTGCTATTCTCTGCCTTTGTTGGTTCATATTCGTTATGCACCTCTCTTTTGCAAAGACCATGCCCATGAGCCAACCCGAAACAGCTGATCCAGAGCTCGAGCTCCCTCCGGTATGATATAGTTTTATACTATTCTCCCACGTACGTAACGGGCCAACGTAACGAACCAGATGTTATGTTATGTTATGTTATGTAATGTTTGTAATGCCCAACAAGTCTTACTTTGCTTCTATAATCACATTTAAGACTTGTTGCTGTGTTTTCTTTTTTTGTTTTTTTTCGCATTGCTGCTATCTGTTTTTATGTTATGTAATTGTTTGTTTTTTTATTTCAAAAGAAATAAATAAAAAAGTTTGTTTGTTTTATTTTTCCCCATTGCTGCTATCTGTTTCTATGTTATGTAATTGTTTGTTTTTTCTTTTTAGAAAAATAAATAAAAATGTTTGTTTGTTTTTTTGTGCTATTTTTTATCAGTTGATTTGCTTCTATCACTACAAAAAAAAGTGTATATTGTTACCGATACAACGGTCATAATATATGAATATTCGGTCACAAATGTTTCATTGTGACAAAAATGATACTAATTTCAATATGTCACAATAAAATCGTCACAAACTGATGTTAGTCACAAAAAAGTCACAACATATTACGACGGTTTATAACGGTAACAAATCGTTACTACTTGTGACAGATTTAAAATAGTCACAAATAGACACAATTCGTGACGACTAAAGCTGTCACAAATATGATACAAAATGTGACGAAAAAATAGTCACAAATATGATACAAAAAGTGACCCACAAATGGTTACAAATATGATACTAATTGTGACGGTAAAATAATCACAAATATGAAACAAAATGTGACCCAAAAACTGTCACAAATATGAAACAATTTATGACTTACAAATTGTCACATATTTGTCACAAATTATAACCATCATTGAGTCTCTAATTTGTCACAATTTGCGACCAAATTAACATCACTATTCCGACATAATTAGTGACTTGATTGCTGTCACACAATCGTCACAATTTTATATTTTTGTGACATTTTTCTTGTAACAAATTGTTACCTAACTTTCTTGAAAACTGACAAAAAGTTACGTCACTAAACAATTCCAAATTTCCTAAAAAAATCTTTAATAGAAAAAAAAACTACATTGAAAATTAACAAGCAAACAACGATATATATACATAACAAACTGACAACATTCACATACAAAGTTAATCCAAAAACACAACCTAAAGGAAATTAAAAACTAAAGAAAACAGCAACTAGACAAAGCAACCCAAAGGAAATTAAAAACTAAAGAAAACAGCAACTAGACAAAGGGGTGGACTGTTTTGGTAATGGAGTTGAGTTTAGGCATTTTGGCTTGCAAGAGATTCAACAAGTTTCTCCATAGCTTCAAGTCTTTTTTGGATCTGCTGATTTTCTTCAAGGCTTTTTTTCAGATCAGTTTCCATCTCTTGCACACGATGTGTGATCGTCTCTACTTCTTCAAAAGTTTGTGATGCGCTTGAAGAAGCACCAACAGATGGTAAAATTTCACTTAGGGCTCCAAGTCCAAAGACATGACCTTGTTTAGATGGTCCAGCAGCCTAGAAATTAAAACAATACACATGAGCTTACAATTTTGATCACACATAACTCATCACACGTAACTCATCACACGTAACTCATCACCGTAACTCATCACACGTAACTCATCACACGTAACTCATCACCGTAACTCATCACGTAATTCTCACGTAAGTCAATTTTGATCACACAAAACAATTTAACAACAAGTAATTCTCAACAAACAATTTTCATCACGTAATATATAGTTATATGGTGACTAAGCTTCTCACTATATAATCGCAGAAAAATCTAATCACACAAAACAATTTGACAACAAGTAATTCTCAGCAAACAATTTTCATCACACGTAATTTGATCCAGCCATACTAAACTAAACTTATCACTATATAATCGCAGAAAAATCTGAAAGAAACACAAGTTTTTGAAATTGTACCTTGATGTAGATTTCATTTTTCTCATTCTTGTCAAGAGTCTCAGCAGTCACATTCTCTTCACCAGCAGATTCACGTTGTCCCAAACGTTCTTGCACATGCTTCTCATAAATTTCTGCGACCAACTGTGCTCGTTGATCAACATATGTTCCATCGGGCTTTTGATGCGTTTTCTTCATCACAGCAATAAAAGAGTAGTCCTCATTGTTTGCTTCCTAGAAACAAAACAGTAAAACTAAGTGAACATGTACAAAAATGATAAAGAACAGAAATCAAATTTGAAACTTTTATTGTAAACATTACCAAAGTGTCTTGAACTTTGACAAATGAACGTGAACCCGCTCGGTGAGAATGTGGCCCTAAACCATTGCGATCAGACAGTCGAGATCTACGAGCCTTCTCACTAATTGCCTTTACTTTTGCTGTTGCCCAATGTCCTTGCATAATTGTCCAATGTTCAAGCAAAATCCAGTCTGGTTTTTCTCCTCCATTCTTTACATAGCTTATCATTCCTTTGAGGCGATATGCAGCAAGCTTGTTGAACTCTCTTTCAACTTGATAGTTGATAGCAGCTTCCCAATTAAACTTTTTCTGGAAAGCAAAATAATTGCTTATGATCAGTAAAAATTTAAATCATTCATAAAACATTGATAAACTATAAAAGAGAATAGAACCTGAAACAGTGAAAACCAAGTTCTTTTGTAAAAGCCTGGCACTTTCCTCCATGAGTACCATGCTCCCTTAAAGCAACCTTGAATGACTTTTCTCACAGCAGTTGATACTTCGGTGTGGTGTTTAAACCTGCTCCATTAAAATAAATTATGTTCTGAGTTATTATAAATCAGTGGTATTTAAAGTAAAAAGTCGATACCATTTAGCTCCATTCAACCGAGAAGGATGCAGCACAGGCAGACTTGAACGATCAACATATGGCTCTTCCATTTGTCCACTATAAAACAGATGAACATTCACAAGTTGTTAATCTCCAATTTTACAAACTGTTCCAAGTTCAAAACATTTAGTAAACTTTTACAGAATAGATCAAAGACAAACAGATTTACAAAAGAACTGTAATCTAGAATAACAGAGGTTAACAAAGAATTCAAACTGACACTATAGATTAACAGAGAATTGTAAAACCTGTGAGTAAAGAATGTGTAAAGCTACTAAAAACAGATATAAGAGAGACTAACACAGATTTGATTATGTCTCTTATCTAGATTACACATTCTAATCTAGACTAAGAGGGATTAACAAAGATTTGTAAAACCTAGTATCAAGAGAATTTGTAAACTGTAAAAAATCTAGTATCAAGAGTACGTGATATAACTGTAAGAGATATAGACTACCAGCAGAGAGATTTGAGCAGAGATTAGAGTTTTAAGGATTAGAAGTTTAAAATATTCAACTAGAAACAGGGAGATCTGAGCAGAGATTAGAGTTTCAACTGGATCAGAAAGTTTTAAAATCTATACTAGCCAAAGGGAGATTTGAACAGAGAATTGAAAACTGATTAGAAGTTTAACATCTAGATTTACCCTAAAAATATGTAAAAGTACCTTTCAGTGAGATCTCTTGAGTGAATAAGAACCCAATAGGTCTTCTAAAAGAGAAGTGGCGTCGAGAATGATCTGAGAAGTTAAGGGAGATGGTTAAATAGTTTCCAGTTTTCACACAGTTTTAGGGATTTTTAATGAGCTAGAGAAATTTTGGCAAAATTTAAAGCGGTGAATGAAAATTTTAGGTTTACTTCTTAAAAATTAAAGCGCTAATAGTAAAAAAGAAGATTTTAATGATCTAAAAAATAATAATACGGTTGATTTGCTTAATGTATTAACTTATATGCATATTACATTTAATTTAAAGCAAGAGATGACCAGTACTTGAACTAGATCTTGTAGCTGTGACTTAAATATACTCTTTAACCTTATATTTTAACTAAATCAAACAAAGCAAATGATCCATCATCAAAACCGACACTGAAAAGCAAATCCTTTATCAAAAACAAGAATTAGAGAGTACCTGTTCAACCAAATTATGATGATACGCCACAATAGGACATATTGACATATACACAGACGAACTACCTTCCCTTGATAGTCGCAACAAGTCCGAACCTGGAAATAATATCAACAAGTGAGTATTCATTCTCACACGGATCACACAGCAAAACATGAATCGAAACACTCTAAACCAACAGCAGCAACAACACCTCTTTATGTACAGACAAACACAACATTAGAACACATAAAAAGCAAGGGAGGCAAAACTCTCGATAAACAATAAAAAAGAACCTCCTTTGGTTTGACAATGTGGTTTCTCAAATGTATAGTTGTTCTGTAATGAATGTATAACAATTCTGCAAGAGGTGGATCCGTTAACAAAGTCCTAAATAACAAAAGTTGCTCGATAAATCAAAGCAATTTCATACAAATCTTATAAATCATGCCCTCATTAGAAATCATGTGATCTAACTAGTTTCAATTCTTTATAAAGTCCAAATCCAATCTCAGAACGGGATCTCAAAAGGGGGATAAACGAGAAATCGGACTACCTTTCAGACATGGTGGCGATAGTTTTAAACGCTTGAATCAAGCCACGATCGGAGTTGGAGTTACGATTATGCCACCTCCCGAGAGAAGAAGACAAGAAGTCACCCGAGGAACCATTGGGCTGGGCGATGACAGTGGTTAGAGCACTACCGGCGATAAGAGGGTTGGTTGGACCACCGACACGATTGGGATCGCTGTTAGAAGACAGACTCATTAGCGAAGGTACGCCACTCAGAGGTCTCATCAATATAGTGAGATTCCAAAACCAAACCACACTTGGTGCAAAGGATATCCCCAGCTGAGTGATCGAACACCAACTTCGTCTCCTTCTTACAATCCGTACAATGCGCATCCGAAAATGGAGGCTTCTGAGTGTTTCGGACAGAGATAGTAACCTAAAAGAACGATTCCGGTTATTTTGACAATCTGGTTCGATTGCAATCGGTTCATTAGCTATTGGTTTTCTAAATTAGAAGCTTTTGCTAATGAAATTGGTTTTTCGGTCCAAAACCAAATCAGGAGGATATATATTTGATATTAGAAGCTAAAGCTTATCAACGTGACATACAAAACAGTGACCACGTGTTCATCATATCTTTTTTTTTATTATTATGTTCGTTTGTTTCAACAAAATATAAGACAAAATAAAGTATAAGATTCAACTTTGAAAGTAACCTTTAACTCGTCCCTTCAGGGACATCCGATAAAAAAACCTTTAACTCTCAACAAAAATATAACAAAATATTTAGAAGGTAAAGCTTCTTTCTCACAAAGAACAAAAACAAGCGTTGTACTTGTTGCTCTGTTTTATAGATGATAAGTAACAAACGAAACAGAGTATCATCATCATCAAAGTCTTTTGTGAATTTGGTTTGGTTTTTCTATAGCGTTTAAATAAACTGTGTTGTAAGAAAGTATAGTGCAATGGCATCTCAACAAGAGAAGAAGCAGCTGGACGATAGGGCGAAGAAGACAGAGACTGTCGTACCAGGTGGCACTGGAGGCAAAAGCTTAGAAGCTCAACAACATCTCGCTGAAGGGAGGAGCCGAGGAGGACAAACTCGAAAGGAGCAGTTAGGAACCGAAGGATATCAGGAGATGGGACGCAAAGGTGGTCTAAGCACTGGAGACAAGCCTGGTGGTGAAAACGCTGAGGATGAAGGAGACGAGATAGACGAATCCAAATTCAGGACCAAGACCTAATATTTAAATCGAAACTTCCTTCCCACGGATGTAATATTGAAAGAATCCGGTTTAAAGTCTTTTCATGAAGTAGTTATATATAGGTTGTGTTTAGTTTCTTCATGTCGTATGTAAGTCCTTGTTTATTTAACGGGATGACGATGACCATGTGAATCTTCTCGTCTACGTAAGTGTTTGTTTGTTTCCATGTAACCATGTGTTAAGTCTTGCCTTTAATAAGAAGTTAAAGATTGTGGGATAAAAAAAAAACAGAGTATTTAGAGAAACTTGTGATATTATTAATAACTGAAACTGAGTTTTACAATAACGATACTATGTGTTTAAATACTTATACACAACAAGAGAGAGGTTGTGTCTTTCTACACATGTGTACACAAAAAGAGAGAAACCAAAACCAAAAAACAAACACGAAAACATCATGTGTACATCAACGTTTGTTAACGTCTCTTAGCGATGGATCGTTTATGACAAACCGGTTCCTCTCCCAAGCTAGTATGTTGAGAAAGACAACATAACATTTTATTACAGACAAAACAGAGCATTATTCAAGTTGCATAAGATACAAAGAACCAAATAAACAAAAAAATGAACTATTCTTCATCCAAAATGATTTGGCATATATATTTTAAGCATATCTATTATAACTTTTTGCGTTTCTTTATCGGGGTGAAGCTGTCCATCTGCATAGTAAATCTTCTGTTCGTTTAAATCGAATTCATGTTGAACTTTTTTCTCTTTGCCCAATTCTTGAACAACTCCATCTCCCGATTGAAACTCTCCATCTCCGGGATGGAACTCTCCTCCATCTTCATAATAAAATGTTTTGTTTAGATCAAATCTTCGTTGAAATTTTTTCTTCTGATCCGTTTTTTGAACAATTAGCACTTCTTCCCCATTTTGAACGTTTTCCAATTCATTTGTTTCTTGTTTTGTTTTTTCTATAAACATGGAATCCACATAAATCAATATCAATATAAATCAGCAAACATACAACGTAATTACGAAAAATTAATGCTTTAACAGATCTATGAACGAAAAACTGAGAGTAAATAACTAACCAGAAATTGTAGCAAAATCCATTGCACTATAGAACAACAAAACTCTCCAACAAAAAATCCCTATATTAGTAAAAGAGAAGTACAAAAAGTGGTTCTGGGTTGGGTCAATTTTAAAAAATTACCCGAAATTTGTAATTGGATCTTTTAAAATTGGATAGATTAATGGGTTTGGATACATACACCGGATACTTTCCAAATCTAATTTTAGGATTGTATTATTTCCATAACTAATTATATGATTTACTAATATTTCTCTAACTAATTTAATACAATCTATTTAAAAATATTATTCTTCTTTCACTTTTATTTGATATTATTTTTAATTTATGATATTATACTATATAATATAAATATTTAATAAAAATTTAACTTTTTTTGCATATGTTGCAATTTGAATTTTTCAAAACGGACATATAATACTCAACTACACTCGGTTAAATATTTTGGACAATGGTTTAAAATCATTATAAGTATGACCAATATTAAAACCATTGTTACATGAGTATATTTAAAATTTCAAATAGTTTTAAAATATTATAAATATAAGGTTCAAATATATAAAACATTTATAATTTAAAATATTGAAATATTTTTTTGACGACATAAATGTAATTTTGGAGACATAATTTTTATTGATAAAATATATTATATATCAAACTATGTAAATTTTAGATAATTCACGGGTAGTTTGTTAAAATCACAATTATAATGATAAAGCGAGTTACGAATAATGTTTTTTACGAAATGAATTCTGTTACGAGTTGGACTTTCAAAAAACAATATTGTAAATATGTAAATTTTACGTATATTCCTACTTTTACTACAAAAATAGTCAAAATGAATAATTTATCGACAAATATTATTTCGTGCTGTTAAATTTTCACCGTGTTTTTAATTGTATCAAAACTCAGTATATGATTATTTACTCGCTTTTTCTTTTATTATTTGATTTAAACATATTATAAAAATATATGATTTACCGTAATCGACTGCATTCTAACAAAATTAATATGTAACATATTCTAATCCGTTAAAAGTTATATATATGTAATTATTTCCCCCGCGCTGTAGCGCGGGTCCGAACCTAGTTTATGAGTAAATATATAGCAACCGAAATATAACAAACTAAATAAATAAATCTAATGATATAAAATATTCAAAGCCAAAAATAGTAAAAACAACGACTTAAGCTAAAATTTGTCACAAAGAAAAAAAAACGACTTAAACTTAACAACTAAATATATATTTCCTTAAATCTAGGAAGATTTGATCAACCTTAGACTTAGTCACCAAAACTTAAGAAACACAAAAGTGACGTATATAGTTTTTGTTAAAGTTTATAGGGTTATTAATGATTCAGACCAAAACTCAGAAGAATCAAGTCATCATCACCCAACGAACACTACAGGATTATTAATCACAAAGGTTAGCCACTTAGCAAGACCAAATTGTTTATTTTATAGAAAGAATTATAACGTTTAGGACTTTACCGGAGATCGAAGCGGATCATCAAAAAACTGTCGTAAAAAGTTTTTTGGGATACGACCAAGCTACGGACGTATTCATGGTGTTATGTATAACATGTCGAAGTGGGATATTTAAAAACCCACTCCTGGGTCTTATTGATTAGAAAATAGGCATCTCTAGAATTTGCTTAGCCTGAAACCATCAGAATCAAAATCCATGCCTCTGGAGGAGTTACCTGTTCATAAAGAAGACCAATTATGCGTTTTTGCTTTTGCTCTTTACATGTGAACTGCATTTTTATGCTGGCACCTGAACAAAGCATCTTCCGTACCCCTTTCCATGTCTTTTTTTCCTTCCAAATTTGATTAATGTTCTTGTTATGCATCCATTACTCTCTTTTTCTTCAATTCTTACCTTTCTAGTTTCCGCTGCTCTTTCTTAGACACTTCTCTTTACTCCACAACTGTTTAAAAGAGTTTCATATCTTAGTTTACACTAATAGCTTGTTGGTTTATTTTTCTCAGTCCAGTAGACGTCTCCGATAGAAGACAAATTGCAACCATAAGCGTTCGGTATGTTTGCATTTGATCTGTCTTAATGAAGTTCTACTACTCGTTTGGATAAAATAATTTTGGCATGCCTTTCTTTCTGTCAACACCTTTTAGCATGCTATCTTGACTTTATTTTCTCAATTTTTTTTCAGGTAATCAAAATGTCATTTAACAGTGATATATATGATAGAAGGCGTTGGATGTATGAACGAATCGATCACACAACCAAAAAAGTTTCAGAAACTTATTGTCAAGGTTTGGAAACTTTTTTTAAGTTTGCAAAAAGTCAGCCTCTATTTTTGGAGAATAGAAAACTTTTTTGTCCTTGTGTTAAGTGTGAGAACGGAGGAAAATTACAAGAAGAGCATATTGTGTCAGCACATTTATTCAACAAAGGGTTTATGCTTAACTATTGGGTTTGGACTTCTCATGGTGAAGATTATGATATGTTTGACAATGATTATGAAGAAAATGTTTCCAGGCCAGAATCTCACACAGAGCCAATGAATCCTTATGAGGAAATGGTTTCAGATGCATTTGCTAATACAGAGTCAGCTTTTGATCAGAGGTCGGAAGAAGAGCCTAATCCCGAGGCAAAAATGTTTTATGATATTCTGGATGCTGCGAAACAACCAATTTATGATGGATGTAAAGAAGGTCTTTCGAAACTCTCTTTAGCAGCTCGGCTTATGAGTTTGAAAACGGATTATAATCTATCTCAAAATTGTATGGACTCAATTGCTCAGATGATGCAAGAATATTTGCCAGAAGGTAACCACTCACCAAAGTCCTACTATGATATCAAGAAGCTTATGCGGTCTTTGGGTTTACCTTATCATAAAATTGATGTTTGTCAAGATAATTGCATGATATTCTGGAAAGAAACTGAGAAGGAAGAGTATTGTTTGTTCTGTAAAAAAGATAGATTTCGTCCTAAGCAGAAGTTTGGGCAGAAAAGAATTGCACATCGTCAGATGTTTTATTTGCCGATAGCCAATAGACTGAAGAGATTATACCAGTCTCGTAATACTGCAAAAGATATGAGATGGCATGCTGACCACTTAGAAAAAGACGGAGAAATGTGTCATCCATCAGATGGAGAAGCATGGAAGCATTTTCACAAGGTACACCCTGATTTTGCATCTCAACCAAGAAATGTTTACCTAGGACTATGCACAGACGGTTTTAATCCTTTTGGAATGTCAGGACATAATTATTCTTTGTGGCCTGTTATATTGACACCGTATAATCTGCCACCTGAGATGTGTATGAAGCAAGAATTTATGTTCCTAACCATTCTAGTTCCTGGGCCAAATCATCCTAAGAGAAGTCTAGATATATTTCTCCAACCATTGATAGAAGAGTTGAAAGATTTGTGGGTTAATGGTGTTGAAGCATATGATATTTCTACTAAAGAAAACTTTCTCTTAAAAGCTGTACTCATGTGGACAATAAGCGACTTTCCAGCGTATGGTATGCTTTCTGGATGGACAACTCATGGTCGGTTGGCATGTCCTTATTGTTTGGATCAAACTGAGGCATTTTGGTTAAAAAATGGTAAGAAGACAAGTTGGTTTGATTGTCATCGGTGTTTTCTACCAGTTGATCATAGCTACCGGCGGAATAAAAAAAAATTCAAAAAAGGAAGGGTTGTAGATGATAGTCCATCAAAGATATTAACAGGCGAGGAGCTTTTTAATGAAGTCAACTATTTACCAAAAACAGTTGATTGCGGAGGGAACCATGGACGATTGCAAGGATACGGTAAAACGCACAACTGGCATAAGCAAAGCATCTTGTGGGAGCTACCTTATTGGAAGGATCTTGAACTTCGACATAATCTGGATGTGATGCACACTGAAAAGAACTTTCTCGATAATATCATCAATACTTTACTGAATGTGCAGGGAAAAACAAAAGATAACATCAAATCACGACTTGATTTGCAAGAGCACTGTAATCGCAAAGAGTTGCACTTAACAGCTGATGGAAAGGCACCAATCCCAATTTTTAGACTACAACCAGAAGCCAAAGCAGTATTTTTACGATGGCTCCACGAGGATGTTAAATTTTCAGATGGATATTCATCAAGTTTATCAAACTGTGTTGATCTAGTTGGGACAAAACTAACAGGAATGAAAAGTCATGACTGTCATGTTTTAATGCAACGATTACTTCCAGTTGCATTTGCTGAGCTTTTGGATAAATCTGTACACGAAGCACTTTCAAGTAAGTTTTCAGCATTTATTTAATTTATTTTATTTATCTCAATATTTTAAAATTAATTTTTTGCTATACATACTTGTTCAATATATTTGAAAAATATGATCATTAAAAACCTATTAACGTATATGTTGATGAAGAGTAGACACTGAACCTGATTTTTTTTAAAACATTAACATGTATGTGTTAATGTTTAACGTATATTTGTTAAGAACGGTTATCAAAATTAATCTACGAAATAATAGAGATCTTCAAAGAAACGTAGATGCTTTGGTCACTCGACATGACGACAACGTGTTTACTGCTATTTTGACGTGATATGAGGATTCTAAGTAAACCGATATGTACTCTAATCTTAAGTATTTAGATGCGTCTGATTACATATCAATTGTGGAACTATTAAACAAGGTAGACCAAGATTGGATTTAACCGACACATACGTCTGAGTACATATCAATTGTGGTATGTGTTGATCGTATAAAAACCCTATGTGTCTTAGTGTCTAAGTGTTTAACGTAGACGTGGATATAAGTATCTCATAAAATAGGTTAAAGCTACGTAGACATGAGAACCCATGGTTATATTAAGTCATTATTATGTTTGTTAAACGAGTTAAAGTGATCTAAGGCATCTGTTTATCATTTTTTTTGCTAGAATTTTATTCATATAACTATCTTTTTTTTTTGTAGTTATCAGCTTATTTTTTCGGGACCTATGCGCAAAAACTATACACAAAGATGGTGTTGCAATGCTGCAAAAAAATATTTGTATAGTTCTTTGTAATCTCGAAAAAAAATTTCCTCCTTCTTTTTTCGATGTCATGGAACACTTGGTAATTCACTTGCCACACGAAGCTACCCTTGGTGGACCTGTGCAGTTTAGATGGATGTACTGTTTTGAGCGATACATGGGTCATCTAAAGAAGAAGGTGAAAAACAAGGCAAAGGTAGAAGGTTCAATTGTTGAGCAATACATCAATGAAGAAATATCTACCTTTTGTACTTATTACTTTGAACCACACATCAAGACAAAAAATCGAACCGGAGATCGACACTATGATGGAGGTAATCAATACGATACACATGAGTTTGATGGAATTCCAGATATATTTTCTCAAGTAGGGAGGGGCAGTGGTAAAGAAACACAAATATGGCTCCAAGATAAAGATCACAATATCGCACATACATATATTTTGCGGAACTGCGATGAATTAAGATCTTTTGAAAGGTATGAAAATATTATATGCACATATATACTTTAATTATATATTTGTTTACATAAGCAGAAGAGTTCGTAATTACTCCTTACGTATATATATAGGTTATTTGATGAGAGCATGATTGCGGCTAATCCTGGGATAAATGAAAATAATCTAATTGAGCTTAGAGAAAAGCAATACTCAAGCTGGTTACAGAAACATGTAAGTGTTTAAATTTTTAATAGCATGTGATATATATATGATATATTAAGCTTATGTTGTAGTTTGTGTTGTATATATGGGATTTTTAAAATAGGTGGAGGATACTTGGAAGGATAATTCATATCCAAAGTGGTTGTTGAGTCTCGTTCATGGTCCAATGGTTCAAGTTACTTGTTGGCCAATGTATTTTTGTCGTGGATATATATTTCACACATATGATCATGGGAAAGATAAAAAAAATGCCAATTATGGAGTTTGTGTGAAAGGTACAACATCTTCTAGCTCAAGTAAAGAAGCTGCTGAATTCTATGGAGTATTGAGAGAGATTTATGAGCTTCATTATCCTGGACCAGTTGATCTTAAAGTCGTGGTTTTCAAATGTGATTGGTATGATTCAACCATTGGGAAAGGTATAAGAATAAACAAGTCAGGTATTATCGATATTAATGCTAAAAGGCATTATGAGAAGTACGATCCTTTTGTTTTGGCTTCACAAGCAGATCAAGTATGTTATGTTCCCTATCCACGGATGAATCGGGCAAAAAAAGATCAACAATGGGAAGCAGCAATTATGATACAACCGAGAGGAAAAGTATTGGTCAACCAAAATCTGGATTTCACTGCAATGCAACATGATAACGATAATTCTGTTGTCCAGTCTGATTCATTGGACGTCGAGTCACTATCATATCTAGATGGCCAACCAGATGACCTTGATGATCCAGTAGTAGAAGAAGAAGTTGGATCAGATGCTGAAGACGGGAATTCTGATATCGAATTAACTTCTGACGAATCTGATTGATATTTTTAAAACTTTTTTTTGTGTCATTTGTACTCTTTTCGATTTTTTTATACTTTTATTTCTTTTTATTCTTTCCAAAATTTATGATAGTTTCTTATTTAATTTTAAATTCACGTATTTTTAGTGTAGTCACAAAAGTGGTAATAATTTTGTCACAATTATGGCTAAATACAAAAGTTACAAAAAAACAGTAAATAATTGTGACAAGGTAGTTACAAATCGTTTGTAACAAGAAGTTACGTCAATTTAGTCACAAAATCGTATAATTTAGTTACCTTATTTGGTCACAGCACCGTAATTATATTTGTGACTATATATTTTGTAACAAAATCGACATAAATAGTGACCAAAATTAGTTACCTTTAAATCAGTCATAGTATTATAACTAAATTGTTACGTATTTACGACCATTTTATATACGTCACATTTTGGTATGTAAATCGTCATAATTTTGTGACCTCACAAATGGTCACAATTTATTTGTCACAATATATGCTTTTTTTGTAGTGTTTTTGCTTTTCTGAATATTCTGTGAACAAAGGCCAATAAATTATTGCATCCTTAGAAAATCAATCTTTTGATTTTTTGTGTCGCTCTCGGGTCCTTCTTTCTTCTACTTTTATTGTGAAATGAAAATGCAACTAATAATTTACTACTTCAGAGTGAAGCAAAACATCTAATATAAAAGAGTATGTAACACTAAAACCAACCACCATTTTCTTTTTTTGGTCCATAGGTTGAGTTGCTATTCCCTTTTAGTTAATTGAAAACAAAACAACAAAGGACTTGTAAATAAACGCAAGTTTTCTTGGTTAAAAAACACCCACCATGGGCCTTCTTCAGTTCTTTTTCTTCTATCTTCTTCTTCTTCACGTCCACACTTCATTCACTTTCGCTACAATATTTTTAAGTTTCAGTAAGAAAACCCCAGAATCCTTTATGATTAGAGAAATCTCAACGTTATCAGATACAATATAGCTTGCCTTGGATACCACGGTTTGGACCACACTCCCTTAGAAGAAACCGAGCTTTCGCAGCAACCAGTCCAACAACTGCTTAAGAAAATAAAGGCAGGGAGGTCAAAATTAGGCAAACAAAACAGACTGTGAGCAACCACAAAATGTATTAATACAAGTCCATCAGGTTTGGCTAGGATGCTTGACTACCTTCCGCTTGTGTGGCCAACTAGTAACATGAGTGGTAAAATTTTCAAACCCTTGGCCATGATGATTGTCGGAGCATACCGAGCAAATCCAGAAGGCAGATTCACTCGTTTCACTGCACTTATCCTCCTCAAGTGCTCCCGAATCTGTGGAAAAATATATAAAAATTGCCAGTTAGTTGACCAAAAGATTGTAGCCGGTATTGCTGTTTCTTGCAACAACACCGTTAGAGAGGACAAACACACCTGCCCGGAAAAAGCCTTCAAAAGAATGAGATGGAACCGGCAGAAGAATGTTGTATCCCATCATTTCTAACCGGAAAGCATGAACAGAAGCAAAGGACATTGCGTCGGATATGACCATTATATTAGCTGGAGGTGGATTCTTAACACTAAACTCACAGATAAAGCGATCCAAAGTGGCTTAAAACCCTGTTTCAGAAACTAAAGACTTCACTATCTAACCAAGAAACCATCCACTAATGAGAAAGGCACAAATGTGAGAAGATCCTAACCAGAGGCTATGAGATTAAGGTCTATTCCAGTGGAATAGACTTCTTTAAGGATGTTACTAGGTACATCTGTTAGTACGCCAATGGCAGTGATGGTGAGAGGACCATAGTAGCCTTCATTCTCCAAAAACTGTTTAATACACGGACCGACCCGACGAGGAACACAGCCAGGTGGAACCGGACACTTCTTGATGTCCCAAAAGACCGATGTTACAGCTCCGAAGTCTTTCTCATGAGGCTCAGTTAGAGGTGAGCTTAAGCATTGGAGTTGCTTACCTGCCAGGAAATTAAAGACAACATGGGGTACAATTTTGGACAAACAAAACTAGAAGAAGACAGAATGGTAAACTACTTGAGGTAAGAGGTTTCTCAATTCGTTTGACTCAAAACAAAACAATGATTACCTTCGGTTGATGGTATGTACCAGAGAGATGCTTGGTGATACAAAGAAAGTCTGTATTAGGAGCACTACGATAATTGCATACTGAGCAGAAGAAACTGGCAAGTTCACCAGGTGGACTGCTCTGAGCCTCCTCAAGTGCCCCTGAGTCTATGGAAAAAAATAAAAGTAGTCAGGTGAACAGCATGTTATTTAGAAAACAATGCAAGTGAGGACAAACACATACCTGGCCGAAAAAACCATTGAAGAGAATCATAGGGAAAATGCTGCACAAGGTTGCATCTCCCTGGTAGATAGGTTGCAGGATAAGCAAAGATTTTGGCATTGGATATGACCATTACGTTAAGTAGAGGACCACTATTATTGAAAAGCTCAGAAACGAACTCCACAGTGTCTGAGGGACCTGTTTAAGAAACTAAAGATTTGAGACTCTATTCAAGGAAAACATCCATTATTGTAGAAAGGACTAAGGATGAGAAGATATTAACCGTATGGGACATTATGAAGACCGATTCCAGTGATATAGACTTTTCCCAGAATGTCTTCAGGAACGTCTGTTAGAACGCCAATGGCAATGATTTTGACATGACCAAAGTAGCCTTTTTTAAACAAGAAATGTCTGATGTGCAGACTGACCATCCTAGCATCAAAACCAGGGGGAACTGGACACGTATTGATGTCCCAAACGACAATTGTGTCATGAGTCCTCTTTACATCCTCCCAGCATAGTCTATTATCAGGTGGTAGAACGTTTGTCAGCTTCAGACTTTTTTTGACAGGCGAATTCACCTCCAGTGGAGAAAAAACAACATGGGGTCAGAATTAAGCAAACAATGCTAAAATTTTAGAAATTAAAACAAGAATTTGGTGGCATCCTCACCTTGACAGTGTCAACTGGAAGAGGAGGCGCAGTATTCCTAGCCTCCATTTCCTTGAAGGACAAATGACCATGGAGTCAAAACAAGTAAGTGACTAGTAGTGGCAATGAGAAAATGTATTGATACAATGCTAGGATGATTACCATGGAGCGATGAAAGTTTCGAAGATGTTCTTCACAAGATAGATGAGCGATGAGATTATCAAAGCTTTGTTGAGGAGGATCACGGGCGCATACAAAGCAATCCCACAAGGCAGATTCCCCTGTTTTCTCCTCAAGTGCGTTTAAATCTGTGGGAAAAATATATAGGCAGTTGATACAGATACATTTGTGGGTTCTTTCATCAAAGAAGACAGTGAGAGAGAACAAACACATACCTAAGCTGTCAAAAGAATAAAATGGAAACGGCTCGAGAGGGTTATAGCCAAACATTTTTAGAACCCTAAAAAAACCAGGGTAGGCGTCTTTGGCAGATATGGCCATAAAATTAGCTGGAGTTGGATTTGTATCTACGAGGTCTGAAATGTCTAAGTGACCTGTTTGATAAATCTAAAGGCATGAGACATAAGATCAACTATATTAGAAGAAAGGAATAATTAAGGATGAGAAAAGATACTAACAGGGGGTGACGATGGAAAGAGAGATTCCACTGGAATAGACTTGTCTCAGGATCTCAGTAGGTACGTCGGATAGTTTGCCAAAGGCAGTGACGGTGAGAGGACCACGGTAGCCATTCCTATCCAAAAACCGCCTAATACACGGAAGGACCAGACCAGGATTTAAGCCATCGGGAACCGGACACTTCATGATGTCCCAAAAGACCGTTGTTGCAGCCCTAGCCTCCTCCTCCGTAGCATGATCCATCATTCACGAGACGACCCTTCAAATAAAACCGCACTATTCAGATTGACAGAGAGATTGGAACACGGCCGGAATCGTTTCCGATATATTTTCAAAGGCGACAGAGAGAACAGGAGCGAGAAATTTACCTGTGAAATAAGTTGGATCTCGAAATCGACTACGACGGTTAGGGTTTCGAAATTCCTGACGGAGGAAACCTTTTCGTCCCGTATATATTTATATATATATGGGGAGGCTAGATAGGTTTGAGAATGGGCTTTATTTTCATGGGCTAACAGTTTATATGATTCGGCCTTTGTGCAAAGGATCCTATATATGCTTTTTTTTCCTACAACTGGAGAGATAGATTAACACATACCGGATATTTCGTCATTCTCTGAATTAAGGACTTCAATCACGACGACATATCCCTTTTTTGTCGATAGTATAAAGACTAATATAATGGTTACCAATATAGTTTTATCAAAACTTAAAATGAAAAAAAAATCGTTTCATCTTCTCCACATCTCCTTTTATGATACAGGAAAGGAGATAAGAAGAGTGGCACGTGAGAAGGAAACAAGGTGCTAGACACGTGGGAGAACTTTATTGGCCTGAAAGAAAAGAATACTTAGATCGAGGAGAGGCGTATAAAGGAGAGAAAAAGATCAGCTGTGAAGATAGAACCAGAAAAGTATCAATTTGTGTAATCTTCTTCGTCTTCAATTCTCTCTGTAAAATCTTAGGGTATGGCATTTCATTGTTGCCAGAGCTGATTCTACTTCTAAGCTCTATCACATAAGACTTGGACTCTCGTTTCATGAACGACAATTTAATTTATCGATTCAATTGTTCTTTTTAAACAAACTAAAATTTATATTAATCGTCGCTTAATCTCCATCGAAAGAGAAGGTGTTCCAAACCAAAGACAACAATGCCAAAATGGCTAGAAGTACTGTTGCTATTAGAGCAAAACACATTACGCACAAAACATGGATAGGAGCAAACACTACATTTAATCCACTAAAATCTATGAAGGAGAGTCCTTGAATCTCCACGCCAATAGTGATAAAAAAGTGAAATGAAGCTTTGGAAAC
>NW_006238893.1:29927-30135 GCF_000375325.1 Capsella rubella | reverse complement strand
AGATAGGGTTGAGAATAGGCCTACAGTTTGTATGAATCGGCCTTATATCATACCCAATCCATCTTTTGAGATTTGTCTTTTCTCATGTCGCATAAAAAAAAGTAGCCAACAACATCCAATCACTTTTATTTTGTTGTTATGACAAAACCAAAGAAATAATATCATAAAAAAGCAACTCGTGTTCCAAAAACGACAGTACTGGTACAAC
>NW_006238893.1:21520-29268 GCF_000375325.1 Capsella rubella | reverse complement strand
CCAAAACATTCAAGAGAAGACAAAGAAAAAGCAGAGAGCTTTATTGAAAGATGAACTTACTCTAGAACTCTCTAGACTGGAAGCAGAGTCACGGATATACAAAATGCACTTATCAAGATCTGTGGTATCCTGATCATGAGATTCATCTATGACCTGGGTACCCTGAAAAGGCACAAACAAAAGTATAAGAAATCAAAAGCATAGCAAAGTAAGATCAAACAAACACTGTGATGGATTTGGGATAAAGATTCTCGAAAGGCAAGGAATATATGTAAAATCGGACGATAAGCTTACCAAGCTCACATAAAAGTCGAGGACATCACGGCGAATAGAATCCATATCTCCCTTGATCACATCAGGCTTATACCTGAAATATTTTTGTTCTATGTATAAACAATCTAATCTAAAACATAAGTGAACAAGGAGAATCTAAGAAGACTCTTGTACAAAACAATCTCCAGCTTAAAATTGAGGCACTTTCAGTGGGGAGGCTAAACAAATAGTGTCATCTGTATAGATATAAATGCAAAGAAATGAAGATGAGAATTAAATGGAGAACCTGTTTCGGATGGAGGAAGCGTCTTCATGAGGGAAGAAGAGAGGTAACTCGTCGTAGATGCGATTAGCGCCACCATCAGCACAGAGACGAAGTGTTGCTGTTCTATACAGAAATCGAAACCAAAAAAATTGTAAGAGAAAAAAAAGCAAAAAACCCCTAAATTCAAACAGAGTTGTAGAAAGAGCGTGAGAAGAAGGTACCATGTTCCCAGAGAAGAGGAGTGAATCGTGGCAGATTCTGGTTAAGAACAACGAGAGCGTATTTCGTTTCCTCGGCTGGATTGTAAGGAAGGAGAAAGCTTGAAGAGTGAACCATTACATCCATCGGAGCTAATTGTATCTGATATTTTTGTTTTTATTTTTGTTCATTAAATCAATCACTGGGGTCTGGGAGGGGGGGTTTGCTGATAAATTATTTGCAACATGCGGCTGGAAAGAAAAAAAGAAACTAAACTGCTATACAAAAACCAGGAACGCTAGTTCACAATTCCTACTAATCCGCTACTATATCACCATATATTAACATTTCAACACCAAACACACCAAAGTTTTCCCTTCTAAAACCAGTGAAGAGAAAAAACGCCCAGTTGATCAAATACTGTACATTGTCAGAAACTGCTCCGCAGCAACCCATAATACCAACATATGTCCATGACAATAAACCCGAAAGCCACAAACTTTACTAAATTCCCCGATCGCAGACAGCTAAAACCCACTAGGCTCAGAATTTGAGAAACATGCAAACAATATATAAAGCAAACAGAAGCAAAATAACAGACCTGAGAACATTGAGAGATAAGCTTGGCCCAAGGAGCCTTAGCAGTCCGCTTCTTTGAAGATTTCGATTTTTCAGCTTCGACCACTACATCACATGAACAACCAAAAGACATGAGGAAAAAAGAGATAAAACTTGTAGTCATGAAAAAGAGAGAACATGCAACATGCGAACCTGCAGGGGTGGGCGTCACCAAGCCTTCAACTTCTGGAATTGTGTCGGTCTCCATGGCCGGCACATCGGCGGTAGTGACTGGCCTCTCGGCACCATTAGTCTGCGGATCAGGAGTTCTCCGTTCCGGCTCTCCAGATTCCGATCCAGGATCCGAAACCGGCCCACGATTTTCAACCGGCACCTCACTCGCCGAAGAAGAAGCAGCCGGTTCCGCCGCAGCCTAAACCGGAAGAAGAAGAAGGAAAAAAAATCAACACAAATCGAAAAAATAAAAAAAACCCCAGATTTCAAAATCCGGAATTGATCAAACCCAATCGTCGGCATCTCCAAAAATTGGGCAGGAAGATTAACCTTGGATCGTTTGGTAGGACGTGAGGATGAAGAAGTTGTTTCGGGGGAAGAAGCAGGAAGGCGCTTGGAAGCAGAGGAGCTACGTCTCGTCTCAACCATATCTCTTGTTCTTGAACGCCGCCGTCTCCACCGCTTGATCCAAAGAAGAGAGACGCTTCCAGAGAAAGAGAAAGAAGACAGAGAGAGATTTCGCAAGAGAAGAAGAACGAAAGAAATAACTTTTACTGCAAAGGTCTCTCTTTGTTTTTATCTCTCAATATCTTATACTAGTGTATCTCATAAACTTCCTCTAATCTTTATTCTTCCTCTTATTTAAATTTATAAAGTGCGTATCTGCACATATTTAATATTTTTCCTTTTTCCTTTTTTGTTTCCCATATTTCTCAAACTTAACATTTTCTCTAATTATTTTTAGTCACTCATATTAATTAAAAACGACAAAAAAAAAAGAAGAGTAAATTAAAAATAACAAAATAAAAAGCACCCACTTGAGCTGTTTTGACTAAATTTGGTTTAGATATTTGAAGGAAGTAATTAGATTCTTCTCTTCAGTTGCTTGCAGTAATGGTATGTAGTACAGCTTTTTTATATATTATATAAAAAATTTAGATAAAACGAAACATGCAACGGTCAATATTTCCTTTTTATATTAGGACAAAAATAAAAGAAGAAGTGTGTAATTTATTGAACTAAAACAAGACCGAAGCATTAGAATATTCTGCAAGGCTACTTGGTTTTGTTTTTTTTTTTTGGGGGGGGGGGGGGGGGTTTGCTTGCAATTGCATGTTGACAACTTGACCATGCGTTTTATTTTCATTGCATTAGAAGTAACAATGTACAGCTGCACGCATTTTTTTATTTTTATTGTTTAATATAGTCAACACACCCACAAAACAACTGACACAAGTGTGGTCAGGAAGGAGGAGGGTATGTTTTAATCTCCTCGTCTTCTTCTTCTTTTTTTTCTTTTAATGTAGAGTGATGGCAGATGAATTTCACAATTTTATAAATATGGTCAACTCAACTCTAGTAAAAATAACACATGTTGTATTAAGCACGTGTTATTCAATTCATCCCGCCATTTTATGACCAGTTAGTGTTAGTCTACTATACGACTACTCCGTGTAAATCATTACTCATACGAAACTAAAAGATTCACAACCGTGTCCGTATATGATATGTACACCCCACCCAAAAAAAAAATGTAAGTATTTAAAGGCGGCCCATTAGTGTGGCTTCCCGTTAAGGCCCGGCCCACTAAAATCCCTACGGATCATAAGAAGGGAATTAATTGGTAAGAAGAAAATTTGTGACCAGGCTTTTTGGGATAAGAATCGACAAAAAGAAGAAGATGTTCTTTTTACATGTTTATCAAAAGAATCCTGAATAATTATCTTTCTTTAGTTTCTTTTATATATTTGGGATACGGAGAAGATAAAGAAAAAAAAGAACCATGCATACTCTTCTTAACATCATGACTCATGTCTACAAAAAAAAATGTTGTTAGTAATTGACGAAACGATTGTTCTCGTTTACAAGATATATAGAACCAAAAAAAATAGATATATAGAAAATTTTGGATTTTATGTGCAAAATTACAAGAATTGTATTTATTATAATTGATGTTGTTATGGTCCTTACATACGGACAGTTCAACTATATTCCATATTATTATGCCTTTTAACAACAACAAAAATCTATATTCCATATCATTATCCAATTATTAAGATAATGTTCTCCTCCTTGTAAAATGCATCTCTTTTGTAAACTTAGCCAGTTTAACCTAATAATTCTCGTTCAAATTTAGAACCATGCCATGTTATTGGTCAATCGATCAGCGACATGCTTTATTGAGATAAATCCTATAGTGATTAGACAAGAGAACCAACGTGTTGGGTTATTTTAAGAATATGTTTTCTTGTTTTAAGAATGTTTGGTTGTCTGCCTATATAACGCTATATATTTGTTTTTAAAACTCCTATGTCAGGTTTTGTTTTGTTCCCTTTCAGGGTTCCAAGTCCATAACATGGATTCAAAGAATGTTATCACGGATGGACCTAAGGAATACGCTATCATTGTCATAACCAATTTCTTACGATCCGTTTGGTTCAATTCGATAATGATTTTCATTTGGTTCAAACTTCAAAACATATGCGTTGATTTAAAGCAAAAATAATAATCGTCAACTTTTATATTCCAGCAAACGCGCCCGCCGAGAGTTGATAGTTGTTAAGGGTTAGGTTGAGAGTTGGTGATCACTTGTGTGTTACACAACTTTCACACTTAATATTTTAAACTGGTTGATCAATTTGACTTTACTGCTGTGGTTAGTTAACGTACAATCGAACGAAACCCAGTTAGATCAAAACATAAGTCTTTACTTTGTGCATAGAGACACATGCATATGAATGAATATTAGAAGAATTCATTCAAAATCAAACACTCCAAGTCTTCAAGGATCCTATCTTTATCCTGATTATTCACATACAAATCAATCAAACATAGGTCTTTACTTACTATTTTGCGAAGATGTTTTAAAGATTAAATCAAGAATTTTTTTAAAGAAGACACTTCGAGGATCCTAAAACCCAAGATTATTCACATCCAAATCCAAATACAACCTAGCTACGAGGATAAATTGAAGAAAACATAAATGAAGAAGATAGATAGTTTTTCTTCTTTGTGTACGTGCGTAGTGGGTTCTAATTAACTCCTGCAACGAGCAATTTTGCTGCAACCACGACTGTAAGGATTAGCTTGAGCTCCGTTCTGACAGTTGTAATAAGACGCACCTCTTCTTGAACAAGGCACGCTGTTCTTTTTTAACGATTGATAGCTTATGTATTTTGTGGTCGCCAATACTCTTCTACTGATCTCCGAGTCCATTTCTTCTTCCTCTGCCCCGATACACTCTGCTATTGAACCGTGGCAACCTGAGCCGCCATGGACTCCCCGCTCGTGGCCCACTCCAGACCGTCGAGGTCATTGGTGAAGCCGGCTTGGATCTGAGGTGAAGAGATGATCACGATGAAGAGGATGAGTATCACAAGGGTTGGGAAGAGGGTAAAAGACTTGGCCATTTTTTGTTAGTCTTTCTAGTTCGTTTCTTGGGGTTTCTTGTATTGTGTTACCCCATTCTTCCTTAGGTTAATGTTTTTATATACATGGACATGGTGAGTGCGTAGACTCAGTTTTTGTTTTTTGTTAGTGGTTGAAGCTTTTTCTTTTTCTTTTTTTATTAAGAAAATCAATAGAATGAGATCAATATTTTTTGATAGAGAAATGCTAGTAACGTTTTTTTTTCTTTTGAAATTTTAACGAGCTTTGATTTGACGAAATAACTTTTGTAGACAAAATACATATATTTATTAAAAAAATGAATTTTTATTTATTTATGTATCTGCGATATTAACAGAAATGCCACTTGACAATGAAATTAAAAAACATTATGCAAAATTAATAATTAATATAATGGAGAATTGTTGGGAGTGGTTGAATATTTGTTAAACCCGACACTAGTTGAACCAAAACGATTTGGGTGCATTTGAGCGGTCAAATCGTTTCTCATTATCCATTTGACTTTTCATAATCAACATTATCATTTGTTTAATGATCTGAAAGCACTGAATCTAGATGACATAATAAATTTAATTTGTTTTGTTCATTAATACGTGGATGCAAAATTACTCTTCTTCGACCAATATCAATTAGTTTTTTTTTTTTTTTTGGTAAATTATGTTACTATAACGAAGAGTCTTCTTGGTATTAAGCACCAACTATTTTTTTAACTACTGAGTTCCAAATAAATATAGAAACAACTATCATGGTTCGCTTTGTTAAAAAGAGAAAGAAAACATACGTACAGTATATCGAAACAACGAAAGCTTGATTCGTTTTCCCTTGTCAACAACAACAACCGTAAAATACATGAGAGTTGGGACATCGTTATCCCAACAAAACATATAAAGAAACCTAACCCCCTTTTTTAATTAAAAACAAAAAACTAAAACTAAAATATAATCTAGAATTGTAATTAGACAAGCACTTTCAAATAAAATCGTGTTTTAAATTGATAATGTAATCCTTCATATTTGTTCTGTCTCCCCGAATCAGTATCAAAACGCGTTTCATAATCTTTTGATCCATAGGATAGGACCGCTCGTGTCATAAGAAGTAAAAAAAAAAAGGTATGAAGATATAAGACTAGCAGTATGAAGGTTTATAAGTTTAACCATAGTTTTTTTTTTTTCAATATATAAAAAACTTTCTTCACATACAAGTAACAATCTCATGGACTTGTGAACACAAATACACAATACAGGCCTTTTCTTCTCCTATGAGCTCTCTCTCTCTCTCTCTCACTAGTCTCTTCTAAGGTTTTACTTTTGTGAAGATGCAATATGTAACAAAGCTTCACAGTTTCATCTTTCTAACTTGCTCAGCACGTCATCCATCGGTGGCAACTCCTTCGATATCTCAGCCCAATCTGGCATCCCCTGAAACAAGAAAAAACATTGATATCACCCAATGAATTCATCAATCAAGAACACTAAAAGAGCCAGTTTTGCATCCAGCATGAGAAACCAAGAGAGGCAAGGTTTCTAGATGAAACTTACTCTACCCGATCTGCGGACTCGACCATCTAACCGCAGTACAATGTACACGTCATCACCTGGATCAACTCCCTCAGATATCTGTTGATCTCTTATCCACCTGAACCAAACCAAACCAGAGACAATCTTTAAGACTCAAAAACAAAGTTCCCCTCTCTCTTCTATCAAACTTTGATCACCAGAAAAGGCGATGAAAGTTTCTACCTTTCCCATTCACCAGGCGAAACAGTCTCGGCCTTGAACCTGATTTCACCTTTCAGCTTCGATTGGGCTACTACCGATTGAGCCCGTGTATCAAAATCTTCCTATTATGTAAAGAAAAATCACTGCTTTGCAAAATGAGAATGAAGGTGAAGTGAATATTTGTTTGCTTTGTTACAACAAAAAATATTTTCGTTACCCCAATTGAAGGAAGGGATGTAGCTGCCTTTGAAGAAGCTCCAAAGCCTTTTTTTTCGATTACTGGTGTTTTACGTTCACCCCATACCACAGGAACTAAGAGAACACCTCTTCTTAGGAGCTCGGTTCTGAACCTATCCGCTTTTTGCATTGCGGCTGTTACAGTCTCTTTTTTCCCAGCCAGAATAACCTAACAAGAGTGTCAATCACCTAACCGTTTCAGAAACTTAAAAGGCTAATTAACACTTGAAGCAGTGTAGCAGGATCAAAGACTCACTGGTCGAACTGTATCCCGCAGCTGCACAAGTTCAACAACTCGGTTGGTTGACAGACGTAATGGCAGCCGGGAAAGAGTTTCGTCTCGAGTTATTTGAACCATTTGTTCTTCCTCTTTCTTGTTTTCCCAAAGGAACAATGAAACCAGAACAACAATACCTGTACATTGCTGTTCCTAAAGCTTACTCACATGACAGAGGAAAAAATGGAATTTAAGATTCAAGTTGTGTTTCTGACTCACCTCCAATGTTAATTGCAGCATTTCCTGTAGTTTCCAGAAGATCTGGAGCACCATCGCCGCCTTTAAATGCCTGAATCAGTCTTGGTACGGTAAAGAACGTTGAGATACCTGCTGCTGCAGCAAATGCAAAATAAAAGAATTTTCTAACACCACGAAATGGTGCTCGTACTTCGCTGATAAGTTTTAGATCTCTCCGAAAACTATCACCAATATCTTCTCCGCCTAACCAATATCTTCTCAGCAATTGGATCCTCTTCTATGGCCTGATCAGCAGCAGGCTCAAAATTTTCAGCCATATCACTTATCTTGGATGACGTTTCTCCAAGAGTATGTGAGTGAAACGAAAATTTTGGCCTCACAT
>NW_006238893.1:19427-21048 GCF_000375325.1 Capsella rubella | reverse complement strand
CAATTTTGAAACCATTTTTTCCCAGGAACAAGAAGCTGCACAAAAGAATTTGAAAACGTAAAGCAAAGACTCACAGTTGCTTCCAGAGGTACAACACCGGTTTCCCTAGCATAATTTAGTTCACCACAACCTGGAAACACCACGGAAGCTCTTTGTGAAAACACTTCCCTAAATGTAATTTATAACATGCTGACCACAAACTGGATACATATTACCTATGAGTTTTTCGAGCTTTGTTTGAAGTAGTAATCCCCCCTAAAATATGAAGCCAGCTACGGTCAAACTACAATAAAATTCCCTATAGCTCCTCAAAACTACTCAAGCCACAACAATTCCATTCCATTGAGAAAAAAAAAATCAGGTTTATCACCAAAATCAAAGATGACCATAATTTGGTCTCAAATCAGATAAAATCACATAGGAATGTGAATAAATGAATACAATACAACCTAAGAAACTCATGTTGGAGGAACCCAGATTATGATGAAGATTGTTCAAACACATAAATTTGCGGTCAAAAAGAAAAATTCTTAAGAATCATAGACAGCTTTATGCAATCTAAACACAAGAGGTTAACGAATCACAATTTAGATACTGAACATTACCTCTTCCTTCGCATTCGCATTCTCACTTGGCCACATATCATTTTCTCCCAAGCTAACATTGATATGCTCTTCGTCTTCCTCTAAAAGACCAAACAACAGCTTGAGAATCACTCGTTAGACAACGAAAGAGAAATTTCATATGAAAGTAAGAAGCAACCCTCATCCTCACCAGATATGCTTTGATCGGAATCTAAATTCCCCTGAAATCCAACAATAAAATAGCAAAAAAGAAAAATCAAATTAATGCCCTGGCAGAAGAAGAAGTAAACAATTTACAAGGCTACAAGAAAATTACCGGTAAGTTACTTCGCCGCCACATTCGCCGTCAGCGTTCAAATGGACCTCGCCGGTGCTCTTCTCCGAACCGGCGTTGCCGAGAGACGAGAGTAAGTATATGGGCCCATTGAACGATCTCAACTTGCTTTATCGGGTTCATCGTAGTTGGGCTTTGATGGGCCCAATGCAATATCTAGAATTTGGTTTTGATACACCAAAGTTTGTAGTTAAGCAAATAATTAACCTGCCAATTCATCAATTTCACATTCTAGCCCCAAAATGTAAATATTTTTGACAATATGGGAGAGGTAATTCGTTTTTTTTTTTGGAAAATATATGATAACTTATTGATTGGTTGACCAATACAAACACAACTTTTTAATTACTTAACATAAACATGCATACTACAATTTGGAAATACATTAAAAACATTATTTATTTCTTAAAAAAGTTGAATATTTTTAAGTACCCTGCATCGTACCCAAGTTCCAAAGTGTTAGTGCTATTATAGAAAAAACAAATTATTATAAAAAGACCCTCCAAAGCTTACATGACACGCTCTACAGAAGATCCGCTGCACTTCTACTTTATCTATAACAAAACACTGCTATCCCGAAAATCGAACGGTCTGAAATCAATTACATAGGAAGTGTACCGTAGTCGTCGATACAGATGATTACTTCCCAAATTTATCCCCAAACGCCAAAAGAGTCGAGCGCGCAATTTTGAATTTAATTATT
>NW_006238893.1:18730-18995 GCF_000375325.1 Capsella rubella | reverse complement strand
ATTACGATTTCAAGATCTTCGCAATATCTATTTATTCGATTCTGTATATTGAAGAAGGTTACCCTTATTTTCACTTTTTTATATATATATTTAAATCTAGCTTGTCTGAAAAATCTCAGAGAAAGATGTTGTGATGGTACTGAGTTATGTTTAGAGATTTATGTTTAGGTACTGAGTATTGATGATTTCATGCTCTAGTTTGCAAGATGGTACCTTTTGATTCGTGAGATCTCTCAGCTACTAATCTTCTGATTTTTATTTTTTA
>NW_006238893.1:18077-18630 GCF_000375325.1 Capsella rubella | reverse complement strand
GTTAAAAGCAAAAGATGTCGCCAGGGTAAGCTTTTCTTTCTATCTAGAATGAGTAGTCATTATCGTTTCACAAGTCTTCATTCCTTCCAGATTCACAGTATTGTTATCTAATGATTTGATGATTTGGTGAGGTGTTCATTTCCTATAACTCACTCGGCTAATGAATTTCTGTGTTTAATGCAGAAAGTTTCACACTGAATCCTGCTAATTCTACCTGGTCTTCAAAAAGTAGAGTAGATGAACAAGAGAATGATGATATTGACACAGATGAGCTCATGATGGATAAACTCCAAGCTAATCAAACAGAGAGGACTGGATATGTTTCACAGACTGCAGTGGCTTTGCGGTGTCGGGCTATGCCACCCCCTTGCCTCAAGAATCCATATGTGATGAATCAGTCTGAAACTGCTACTGATCCTTTCGGATATCAGAGATCAAAATGTGCAAGTAAGTTTGTTGTCTCCAAATTTCTTACTCAAGAATGTACTGAAAGACTTCTTCAGTAAAATGTATTAATTATATTGATGTTATGCAGGTTTTCTCCCTGCAAGTA
>NW_006238893.1:16983-17958 GCF_000375325.1 Capsella rubella | reverse complement strand
ATTTGCTTTGGTTTCGTTTCTCCAGCAAATTGGTGTTGGACATTTCAGTCGTGTATTTAAGGTGTTGAAGAGAATTGATGGTTGCCTATATGCTGTGAAACACAGCACAAGGAAGTTGCATCTGGATTCAGAAAGGTATAATTCTCTGTAGTTTTCTTAGTAATAGAAAGACACATACTGTATCTGCTTAAAAAAACAATTTATGTCGTGTGGACCATTTTGTTCAAGTAATCATTACCAAGTTTTTGCAGACGTAAAGCTATGATGGAAGTCCAAGCTCTTGCTGCTCTTGGTCAGTACAGTCTCTCCTTTTTTCCTGAATCTATTATGTTATTCCCTGTTTGCAAGCTAAGATCAGCGTAGCCTCTATCTTATTTTGCATGTAGGGTTTCATGAAAATGTAGTAGGATACTACTGCTCGTGGTTTGAAAATGAGCAATTATACATTCAACTGAAACTCTGCGATCACAGCTTGTCCAAGAAATCTTCTCTTAAGGTCTCAGAAAGAGAAATTTTGGTGATTATGCATCAGGTAAACACTGACTTTATCTTTCACGTAACATCAAGTATAGAGAAAATTTTAATTCCTGAGAAGTCTTATCTGACCATATTATTGTACTATGTCTCTTGCAGGTAGCCAAGGCATTACAGTTTGTTCATGACAAAGGAATAGCTCATTTAGATGTAAAACCAGACAACATATACATCAAGAACGGTGTTTGCAAGCTTGGTGACTTTGGTTGTGCCACACGATTGGACAAAAGCTTACCAGTAGAAGAAGGAGATGCACGCTACATGCCTCAAGAAATACTAAACGAAGACTATGAGCACTTGGATAAGGTGGATATCTTCTCTTTAGGTGTCACGGTATACGAACTGATTAGAGGATCTCCTCTGACAGAATCAAGAAACCAATCCCTTAATATCAAAGAAGGCAAACTTCCTCTCCTTCCTGGCCATTCGTTGCAATTACAG
>NW_006238893.1:16763-16883 GCF_000375325.1 Capsella rubella | reverse complement strand
TTAAGGTACGTTAGTTGCGTTCTTACTTCTGTGTAATCATGGCGGTCCTGAGATTTTTAACATAGCAGTTAAAGACGAATATTTCTAACATGCTTTTGAAACAGACAATGATGGATCGTG
>NW_006238893.1:16333-16663 GCF_000375325.1 Capsella rubella | reverse complement strand
AGCTCTAGCAAATCCCGGTGAATTCGGATTCGATACTGTTCGTAATCTTCTGGTACGTGACGAACTAGGGTTTACGTTTGTACAATTTACTCTGTCGCCGATCTCGATTTCTTACTCAGTCTTTAGTCTTTAGTCTTCTCTCGTTCGATTTCCTCTGTTTCTGTTACTTGATGATCGAGTTAGGGCTACGTCTTCTTCTCTCTACTTTGTTTATCTTGGTTTCTTTCAGAGATAGGCTCGATTTTGTTTCGTTTGTCAAACTCCTTCTTGTTTCTCGCCATGGATGCGATAATATCTTATCGTTGTTCGTTTGGTAGTCTTAATTAGTTG
>NW_006238893.1:10496-10879 GCF_000375325.1 Capsella rubella | reverse complement strand
TAATTTCAAAGTTATAATATATATGTATATATACAGTATATATATGAAAAGCTATTTATCGATACTATTAAAAGGGGATCACAAGCTGTAGTCAAACATATCAAAACAAAATGTGATATTAAAGATGTTGCCAAACAGACTAAAAGACAGCAAAATATATAACAAAAAAAATAAAAAGTAAAAAACAAAAACAATCTATACTAGGTAGCAATCCGTGCTACAGCACGAACAATTCGGTTTAGTCATTAGTATTTATGGTTTGTCTTACTTCTGATTTTGTTTTATTGAGATTACACTGTCCAACGAACACTAGCAATATCCAACGAAGACTAATATGGTCCACCTAACTCGGTCGGTTGGGCAAACACTCTCTGGCAGTTATG
>NW_006238893.1:8438-8924 GCF_000375325.1 Capsella rubella | reverse complement strand
GTTTCTCTATGTCCAACACAATGTAAGATTGTGTAAATCTCTTTGAGGAGTTCATCATTTTGACATGAGTTTATATAGTGTACAAGTGAAACTATTGAATAATAACAATAAATATTTGGATATATTCATATCTAATCTAACAAAGTTAGGATATGCACATATCTCTTTGTAGTTTGTATTGTCATATATGTTAAGGTAGGATACTTTAAATATCCTAACATACGATACACTCACTCATGTATATATACATATGTTATGGTGGTTAATGGGAAAGGGCATCGAACCCTAATCCTTTATCTAGAAAGAGGAACAGCTATGGATCTTTTCTTTGAATGTTTCTCGTCAAATTGATGCACCACCGAATCATTTCTTCAGATTACGTCGATGGATCAATTATATTGCTAGTTTCCACGTAAAATCATCATTAAATTTCATCGTTAACTTAAATAAAATTGATTCAAATTGTTTTTGAGTTAAATTATAGGG
>NW_006238893.1:0-8338 GCF_000375325.1 Capsella rubella | reverse complement strand
GAAATTATCAATCTTGACTAAACTACCCCTATTAACATATAAATCAAATTTTTAAGCATTTTTAAAAGTTGAAAATTAGAAAATAATGTTAATAATTCATTATGTATTGTATATGAAGAAGATGCTGTTCAATTTTTTTTTGAAAAATAATAGTTTTTCATATAGATGATTTTTGTTCCGAAAAGTTTAGAATACGTTTTCTTATTTCTAAAACATTTAGATTTTTGCAATTTTTACATGTTCTGAAAAAATTAGATTATCCATTCTACCAGTTTGTACATGTTCTACGAATTTTAGAACTAAAAACGTGTTCTAAAAGTTTTAGAATACAAAATGTTGTATGTTCTACGAAATTCAGAATACAAATTCTATAATTGTTCTATGTTTTGTAAAATCCAGAATATGTATCCTAAGATTTACTACATGTTCTGAAAAATGTAAAATATATATCCTAACATATTTTGAAATATATATTCTGAAAAATATTCAAATAAATAAGATGGAAACAAAATCGGAAAATTAAAAAAGTAAATAAATCAGTTAAGAATCAAATACATGATTCAGATTCTCGACATATTTTCAGAATATGTAATATAATTATTTTAGAAGTAATAATTATTTTACTATTTGAATCTTTTGGCACTCTTGCTCTCTCAGTCTTTAGAGTTTAACCATATATGATATTAGCATCATCTTCACTCCACCTACGACTCTACAAGAGCCTAACGCATGACTTCATATTTGATATTTAATTAACCCTTTTAACGGAATAAAAGTCATTCAAATTACAGCGTTTACTAGAGTTGTTTATTAAATTTGAGGATAAGTTTGGGTTTCAATATAGGAAATATACCCAGGTTATTAAAAAAGCATGATCAATTTGATAAAGTAATGTCTCATTACACGAATGTACCAAAAACACCAAGATAATTGAGTAAACCGGACCTAAACCAAGAACAAAGATTTCGTATATTTTAGCTAGAGTAACTTTAAGATTCGAAGACGCTAAGCTAGAGTAAGTAAACATGTGTTTACTATCCTCTGCTCGTTTGTTTTTATGAAAAAGGTTTTGACTTTTATGTGTTCACTTTAATTCGTGTTTCTTTAATAGACTTAAGATTCACTCTTTTGAAAGAACTAGAACCTCAGTAACTTCTTCACAAGCTTCTGATCTTTATATGTCTTTCCAAGAACTTCAGCCTCATTTGCAATGGCACTTATCTTTGAGCTAAACTTAACAATGGTCTCGTCTGGTTCCATCTTAAGACATTCAAACTGAGTAGCTAAAAGATTTAGCCTAGTACGCTTAACACTCGTCGTACCTTCATGAGACTTCTGAAGAATATCCCAAGCCTGCTTAGCTGACTTGCATCCTTGAATGAGTTTAAACTCATCTTCATCAACACCACTGAAGATGGCATTCATGGCCCTCGCATTGAATTTTGACAGATTCTTTTCTTCGGTAGTCCAACTAGACTTTGGTTTAGGTATTTTATCTCCTGCTTCTGTCTGCTCAAATGGAGATTCCCATCCTTCTTCAACCGCTGTCCATGCATCTTCACCTTGACCTCTGATGAGCTGTGTCATTCGAACTTTCCAGTAGCCATACCTCTTTGTATCAAGCATGATGTTCTTGCTTGTACCCGCACCATCGTTAGTAGGTTCCATCGTTCAGGATCTAACCTGTTAGGAGACGAGAAAGTCTCACAGATCGGTTTCCCGCTCTGCTACCAATTGAAAGAACTAGAACCTTGAAAGTACTACAGAGATATGTCAATTTCTTCAAACTTGGTTTTATTAGCAAATCTTCAAACAACTCTTTTTACAAGCTTGTTTGATCAGCTTTACCCAACATCACACACTGTGATTTGGCCCTGATCGATTCCTAATCTACCCAACTTACAAGCACAGCAACAGCTATGCACACTCTTTTGTTCACTCACCAAAAGAACCCAAACAAGCCTTAGCTCGAATCTCAGACTTGAACTCAAATAACTCTCACACTTTTTACTCTCAAAAGTGCTAACCCTAATAAGAAGAAAGCTCTCTTCTTATATAGGCAACAGAACAGCTCGCAGCTCCTCTCTTTATCCAGCGGACACTGCGCAGCTTCTTGTCATGATGTTGGCTTCGCTAGCTCCCCAGTAGCCAACAACAACTACCTTTTTAACTGACATCTTTCCATGCTTTCCTGCACTGGTTGTCACTTCAACACTTTGACTTTAATACCACCACTGGGCGCCGAACCTGCTCCTCCTCATTATGATAAAAGTGTTGTGCTGTCATCCATTGCCACGCTGGCATAATGCTTCTTCAGATTCTTCTGAACGTCATTCAGGATCTGCTATGTTGGACCTTCAGACACTCTGTTTCTTCAATCTCCCCCTTTTTATCTGAATGTATGCCTCAAGCTTCCTGCAAGCACTAAAAAACACACATACCCAAGCAACCAAGGCAAACACAAGCATATACAAGCCACACAGATTTAGCAAACATAATATCACATCATTTTTAAACAAGTTCAACAGTCAGATAGTAAACAGACTGAACCAAAAGGAAACAACAACAATATCCGATGAGATTCCGATAACACCCTATCACATGGGTACAATGAACCTACAGAGTACAGACTAAAAACCAGCTCCTAAGTCCTACTCCACACTCTACTGAGATCAAACACATAGGTTTAGCCACTTTGACTTTCATCCGCTTCTCCTTCATCGTCGGAAACCCCAGGTTCTGTCTCCCCCTGAAACTGTTGCGACCTTGGTTGCGGAACAACATCCACATATTCTCCCTCTGCTTGAGGGCATTTATTCATATAAAAACAGACTTATAGAAACAGAGAGACACATGAGAGACTGGAGAAAACTTACCTTCAAGCCGTTGAAGCATGGTCTGAGTAAACTCATGGAGATGCTGAAGATCGGCAGTTAGCGTGTTGTCTGCAGCAGAGTGAGGAGTCCTTGGTGGAAGCATCTCTTTGGGTTCAATCCGAAACTTAGCAGGAGCAGCTGAGGACACATCACCCTGAGCAGAAGGAACAATACGCTGAAACCGCAGCAGTTGATCAATCAGATTTGGGAGGACCAGTCGAAGGTTGGAGGACTCATTCATGACAACATATGAGCAAGCTCGAATTTCATCAAATGCTAACTTCCCAAAGTTAATGGGACGACCCTTCACAACCATGAACAGCAGGGACGAGCGTTCAGCTTTCAGAGCATTGAGATTCACTGTCGGCATCCAGTTTTGGCAGCAAATCTTGTGGAGCAGAGACATTGCATCACCCATTTCTCTCTTAGAGCGTCGCTTCCAGTCGCGAACTCTACCATCAGTGAGGAGAGACACCACTTGATTCAAGGTTTCAGAGATTTGAATTTGCGAGCCTTCTGAGGGATAGGGCGGAGAAGGTAGTTGATACAACTGATTGATGATCATAGGAGAGAACTCATAGAGTGATCCTCGCACAAAGACCTTGAAAACCTCAGGATCATCACTCTCAGCTTCCGGAAGATTGGCATAAAACTCCTTTACAACGTTTTCAGTGAACGAATCGACCTCAATGGCAGTGGGAAGAAGACTTACAGCAGACAGAATCTTGGACACTTCATCCCACTGAGGACAGTCATCCAACAGAATCCCCATTTCATTGAAGATCCGACCAGTTGACTCTTGTCGTTTGGAGAGAACCTGAAAACGGTGCTCTGCTTTAGGAGAGATGAAGAGAGAAGAGAATGGAACAGAGGACGGAGTTTTCAGTTCTGGATAATTTCTATCCCGACCAGCCACAAGACGCCGATTAGTTACATAGCGAGTTAAGAACGACGGCGGATCCACTTCTTCCACATCGGAGTCACTCAGATCTGGTTTGCGATGAGGTTGAGCAGCTGTAATCTCTTCAACGTCTTCAGTTTCCCGAAACGATGGCTGGGCAGCAGCGCGATGAGGAAGCCGGCGAGACGGAATTGTAGAAGCTTTTGCTTTGGCCTTAGAAGTCGAGCCTCTCGTACACTGTTTCTTCCTTGGAGGTTGAGAAGTGATTTTCGGATTCACTTTGTTAGAGACTTCTGGTTCGATCTTAGGAATTCGATGGAGAGGTGCTGTACCAGATACAGTAGCAGCGGAAGAGTTTTTAGCACCTTCATTACCAACCTTTTCTTCATGCAGAGGAGCGATAGGATCTTCGTTCTCCATTGAAGCTGTTTTGAAACTTCTGATTCGCTGAAGGAGCAGAAACACGAGATCGAACTGGAAGAGGAAAGAGATGAAGAGTGGAAATGCGAACAGTCTCGAGAACGGGTTAGGGTTTCACTCCTTTTACTTTCCCTCTTCTTTTGGGGCGAATCTCGAAGATGAGAAGCTGAAATCACTTAACACTTCAGGTTAAAACGAGTAATATGGCCCAAGGCCCAAACAGTACAAAGATATTACCCAAAGACACACTAGCCAACGAAACATTAAAAAAAGAAAGAGCCCAGTTAGGCAAAAGATCTAGACTTAACATAATGGATTAAGAAAACACAGCACATCAACTGAGATACTGACATAGACAACCACAGCTAATCCAAGAACTTTCGAGAAAATACAGACAAATTTGAAAATATATATATATATATATATATATATATATATATATATATATATGATCTAGGAAAGATGATTTTAACAATCAAGAGAGATAGGATACACACCTGAGACATGTTCCAGTGATCACACAGAGATTCCTTTTTACACAGGTGCATAGCTCAGAGAAGTGAATCAGAAGAATATTCAAAGAGACAAAAGACAGAGAGATTCAGTTACCTAGCACAGTGGGGTGACAAACTTACCCACAAATCTTGTTCAGGCTAGACTACATTTCTCATACTTCCTTAGACAGATATTATCCTCAAGGTGTGGAGAGCTGCTCTCACGGCGAGGGGGGTGATGAAGATAGAGGGATCCATTGACTTCCCTTTTTTTTTTTTTATATATATATATATATTTTTTTTTTTTTTTTTTTTTTGAGAAACACTCTTGGTACTTATATACATGAATGTATCACAGAGTAGAGATAGAACCATCACCCCTTTCCTGCCTACACTTTTCTGGAGATTTTCTTTTTCTTACAGTCATTACACACCCGTATTGGATTTTCTTTCATCTAGAAGCATGAGAAATAGCTGTTTTCCTGAAAAGAATTGCTAGACAAAAGTTTTATGCAAACAAAAATGAAAAGACAAAGTGAGTGCTCAGATGAGCAGTAAGCTATGCAACTCTGTACAAAGGAACCTGTTGCATGAGCTTTAGAAACAAGTAACATCAGTGGTCACACATTCCAATTGAATTTTTAAAGTTACTAAAACTAATAAAATTCAAAGGTTTTGTGAAGAGTTTTGCAATCTGATTTTCTGAAGAGACATAAGACATTTTAATAGTCTTGTTTGCAATAAGTTCTTGGACAACATGGTGCCTAATATCAATATGCTTATCAAGTTCATGATGAGTGATGTCTTTCAAGGCATTTATGCAATCAGGTTTGTCACTGAAAATAGATATGGAAGGGACAACAATACCATAGTCAAATAGCAATTGCTTTATCCACACCAGTTGTGTGTAGCAGTTTCCGAAAGCATCAATCTGAGCTTCTCCTGTACTTCTGGCAATGTATCTCTGTTTTTTGCTGTACCATGATATAAGATTGTTTCCCATCATGAGACATCCACCTGAGATACTTTTTCCATCGTCTCGATTTCCTGCCCAGTCTGAATCACAAAAGCTTGCAAGACTTTGATTAGTATCTTTAGAATAAAACAGACCAAGACTTGTTGTACCTTTCACATAGGTTAGGATGCGTCTTGCAGCATGAAAGTGAGACATCCTTGGATCTTCTAGGTATCTAGCACAGACTCCCACACTGAAACTTATATCAGGTCTTGTTGCAGTCAACTGGAGTAAACCAGACATCATTTCCTCATAGAGCTCAGCATCAGCCCTTTCTTCATGTTCACTTCTGGACATTCTCAGATCAGTTCCCATGGGAGTTTGAGATTCTCTATTCATTTGAACTTCAAGTTTCCTGAGAATGTTCTTTGCAGCTGATTCTTGAGAAATGTAGATTCCACCATTCGTCTGTTTAATCTGAAGACCGAGACAGTATGTCATCTCACCCACCATGACCATTTCAAACTTTCTTTTCATCATTTCCACAAAGTTGAAGGCCAGCTCATTTCTTGTGCTTCCAAACACGATATTGTGATCAAAGGTTTGAACTATAAGTAGGTTCATATCCCTTTTTAGCACAAACATAGTTTTGTTAGCATTACCTCTTTCAAATCCATGTTCAGTGAGAAACTCAGTAAGTTTTCTGTACCAGCCATACGGAGCTTGTTTCAATCCACATAAATCCTGTTTGAGTTTGTAGACATACTCTGGGAAAATTGGATTTTTGAACCCTTTTGGTTGAGTCACATAGATCTCATCACGGCTGTCACAGAAGGTTGAACTTCCAAAGAATCCCAGCTGGAATAGTCTGATGTTCAGAGAACACGCCACTCCTATCATTAGGCGAACACCTTCTAGACGTTCAGTCAGATCAAAACTTCTATCAATGTCAGCTCTCATCTCATGACAATGTTCTTGAGTGATGACATATGCCATATTCTGAATGACATTTCATTGGTCATGTACCATATTTCTGAATACCCAAAATGTCTCCATGACTTGAGCATGAGTGGGGGTGCACTAAGTCCCATTAGCCATTTCTTGTGAGTTGATAATTTCTTCAGAGCCAGCAGCAACCCATGACTCATGAAGAAAGCACTAGCCACATCTTCAGGTTCGACTTTAGATATGAAGCATTCATACACTTGTGTGTCTTTGAGATGTTTCCCATTACTCTCACCAGATACACCACGAGTATCATCACAGCCTTCATCAAACTGAACGTCTTTTAGTAATAATTCTTCAGTGATCATACCTGTTTTGGTTTCTGAGTCAGCCCTATCATTGTTGATGCAGTTGAGACCACTTTGATGACGATTTCCTTCTATTGAGTCCTTAGAAGGTTCCCATATGTAACAGTTGTTTCTTGAACGAACCCCTGTTAGCACCTCAACTCCTCTATTGTTGACCGCATAACAGCCTTTTTCATTAAATGTGACTTGGAAGCCATCATCACACAGTTGACTGATGCTTATAAGATTTGCTGTTAGCCCTTCAACACAGTAGACATCCTTCAGACATGGCTGATCAGTCTTGCTTATCTTACCCTTTCCTTTGACGATTCCTTGTTTTCCATCTCCAAAAATGACATTTCCACTTGGTATCTCTGTAAACTCAGATACCATACTTTGATCACCTGTCATATGTCTTGAGCATCCACTGTCGAAATACCAGGAATTTTCACCAAGAACTTCTATTGGGAGTTTGACCACTGGGAATTGCCTGTCATCAGTTGACTCTTCAGCAATGCCCATACAACACATCAGCTCAATATTCACAGTTTCTTCATTATGTTGAATGTTCGATGATGTTATAGTACTAGAGAATGAGTAAACTTCCTCTTCTGCAGAGAGCATAACTTCAATGTGCAGATTTGACCTTTCCATTTTAAGATCTCCATATAGATCTTTCTTAGCAACCCAGACGCAGTTGAACTTGGGTGGTTCTAAGAAGCATTTGTTGAGAGCCCATAACACAAAACTTCTTTCTTTGAACTTATAGCAGTATTTTCTTTGATGACTCTTTCCTCCGCAATGACCACAACCATAGACCCTTTTTATGTTTGGTCTCTTGAAACTCTTCTTTCGAGCCTTGTCCCGTTCTGTTTTCTCCATGACATCTTCTTGTTTAGATGTTTCTTTTGGAGTTATGACTGAACCATCTTTCTCTTTTAAAATTCCTCCACTGACGAATTTGATGGAGAGATCTTCAGATATACCCGAGTAAGGAGTATGACCATGATATCCCAAGCCTCTATGGATAGATTCAGTTCTTCCCATAGTGAGAATTGTATCCAGCTTACCCGAGCCATTATTAAGCATTCTAATTTGCTTATGTTTGGAGTTCAATTCCTGTTCAAGACCATCAGCTTTCTCCTTTTCTTTGTAGTATTCTTCTTGAATGAATTTGATCTTTTCTAACAATATCTCAGCAGACTGTTCAGGGGACAGGACACGTGCTTCTTCTTGTGAATCATCCTTCTCGTAGCAACTTTCCAATTTGGCTTGTAGGGACAGCTTCTGTTGAGTTAACTCCAGTTTATCCTTACTAAGTTGAACCCAGCTGTCATACAATATTCTGTATTCTTCCTTAGCATCAACTTCATCTCCACTCTCCGAGTCAGAGTCAGAGT
>NW_006238894.1:60693-61112 GCF_000375325.1 Capsella rubella | reverse complement strand
ACAAAACATTTGATTGATTACAAGTGCTACATATGCATGAAGAGTGTTTAGAAGTGTGGAGAAAGACTTGTTGAAATTGGGTCCCAAATAGGCTAAGAACTCGGAAACATTGCGTTGAACAACTAAATGACTTATGTAGTGTTGTTTGGGGTTAGAATATGTTCAAATACAATAACTTTGATTGATAACAAGTGCTACAGATGCATGAAGAGTGTTTAGAAGTGTGTAGAAACACTTGCCGAAATTTGGTCCAAAATGGGCTAAGACCTCGGAAATATTGCGTTGAACCATTAAATGGCTTGTCTAGTGTTGTTTGGGGTTAGAATATGTTTGATTAAAATAAATTTGATTGATTAAAAGTGCTAGAGATACATGAAAAGTGTTTAGAAGTGTGGAGAAAGACTTGTTGAAATTGGGTC
>NW_006238894.1:59946-60593 GCF_000375325.1 Capsella rubella | reverse complement strand
CGGAAACATTGCGTTGAACCACTAAATGACTTATATAGTGTTGTTTGGGGTTAGGATATGTTAGAATACAATAAATTTGATTGATTTCAAGTGCTAGAGATGCATGAAAACTGTTTAGAAGTGTGGAGAAAGACTTGTTGAAATTGGGTCTCAAATGGGCTAAGAAGTCGGAAACATTGTGTTGAACCACTAAATGACTTGTCTAGTTTTGTTAGGGGTTAGAATATGTTAGAATACATTAAATTTGATTGATTACAAGTGCTAGAGATGCATGAAGAGTATTTAGAAGTGTGGAGAAAGACTTGTTGAAATTGGGTCCCAAATGGGCTAAGAACTCGGAGACATTGCGTTGAACCACTAAATGACTTATATAGTGTTGTTTGGGGTTAGAATATGTTAGAATACAATAAATTTGATTGATTACAAGTTCTAGAGATGCATGAAAACTGTTTATAAGTTTGGAGAAAGACTTGTTGAAATTGGGTCTCAAATGGGCTAAGAACTCGAACACATCGCGTTGAACCCCGAAATGACTTGACTAGTCAGGTTTGTGGTTAGAATATGTTAGAATACAAAACATTTGATTGATTACAAGTGCTACATATGCATGAAGAGTGTTTAGAAGTGTGGAGAAAGACTTGTTGAAA
>NW_006238894.1:59458-59846 GCF_000375325.1 Capsella rubella | reverse complement strand
ATTGCGTTGAACAACTAAATGACTTATCTACTGTTGTTTGGGGTTAGAAAATGTTAGAATACAATGAATTTCATTGATTACAAGTGCTAGAGATGCATGAAGAGTGTTTAGAAGTGTGTAGAAAGACTTGTTGAATTTGGTTCCCAAATGGGCTAAGAACTCGGAAACATTGCGTTGAACCATTAAATGACTTATCTAATGTTGTTTGGGTTTAGAATATGTTAGAATACAATTAATTTGATTGATTACATGTGCTAGAGATGCATGAAGAGTGTTTGGAAGTATGGAGAAAGACTTGTTGAAATTGGGTCCCATATGGGCTAAGAACTCGGAAACATTTCGTTGATAAACTAAATGTCATATCTAGTGTTTTTTGGGATTAGAATAT
>NW_006238894.1:59003-59214 GCF_000375325.1 Capsella rubella | reverse complement strand
TGTTGAATTTGGTTCCCAAATGGGCTAAGAACTCGGAAATATTGCGTTGAACCACTAAATGACTTATCTAATGTTGTTTGGGTTTAGAATATGTTAGAATACAATTAATTTGATTGATTACATGTGCTAGAGATGCATGAAGAGTGTTTGGAAGTATGGAGAAAGACTTGTTGAAATTGGGTCCCATATGGGCTAAGATCTCGGAAACATT
>NW_006238894.1:57994-58306 GCF_000375325.1 Capsella rubella | reverse complement strand
TACTGTTGTTTGGGGTTATAATATGCTAGAATACAATGAATTTGATTTATTACAAGTGCTAGAGATGCAGGAAGAGTGTTTAGAAGTGTGTAGAGACACTTGTTGAAATTGGTTCCCAAATGGGCTAAGAACTCGGAAACATTGCGTTGAATAACTAAATGACTTATCTAGTGTTGTTGAGGTTTAGAATATGTTAGAATACAATTAATTTGATTGATTACAGGTGCTAGAGATGCATGAAGAGCGTTTGAAAGTACGGAGAAAGACTTGTTGAAATTGGGTCCGATATGGGCTAAGAACTCGGAAACATTG
>NW_006238894.1:57621-57894 GCF_000375325.1 Capsella rubella | reverse complement strand
AAATGACTTATATAGTGTTGTTTGGGATTAGAATATGTTACAATACAATCAATTTTATTGATTACAAGTGCTATAGATGCATGAAGAGTGTTTAGAAGTGTGTTGAAAGACTTTTTGAAATTGGGTCCCAAATGGGCTAAGAACTCGGAAACATTGCGTTGAAAAACTAAATGACTTATCTAGTGTTATTTGGGGTTAGAAAATGTTAGAATACAATAACTTTGATTGATTACAAGTGCTAGAGATGCATGAAGAGTGTTTAGAAGTGTGGAG
>NW_006238894.1:56619-57106 GCF_000375325.1 Capsella rubella | reverse complement strand
GAAATTTGGTCCCAAATAGGCTAAGAACTCGGAAACATTGCGTTGAAGCCCTAAATGACTTATCTAGTGTTGTTTGGGGCTAGAATATGTTCGAATACAATAACTTTGATTGATTACAAATGCTAGTGATGCATGAAAAGTGTTTAGAAGTGTGTAGAAAGACTTGTTGAAATTTGGCCCCAAATGGACTAAGAATCGATAAACATGTCTTCGGAGCAGTAAATGGCTTGCCTACTGTTTTTTTGGGTTAGAATATGTTTAGAATGCAATAAATTTTATTGATCACAAGTTTTATAGATGCATGAAGAGTGTTTAGAAGTGTGGAGAAAGACTTGTTGAAATTGGGTCCCAATTGGGCTAAGAACTCGAAAACTTCGCGTTGAACCCCGAAATGACTTGACTAGTCAGGTTTGTGGTTAGAATATGTTAGAATACAAAAAATTTGATTGTTTAAAAGTGCTAGAGATGCATTAAGAGTGTATAGAAG
>NW_006238894.1:56050-56519 GCF_000375325.1 Capsella rubella | reverse complement strand
AATTGGGTCCCAAATGGGCTAAGAACTCGGAAACATTGCGTTGAACCAGTAACTGACTTATCTAGTGTTGTTTGGGGTTAGAATATGTTAGAATACAATAAATTTGATTGATAACAAGTGCGAGAGATGCATGAAGACTGTTTAGAAGTGTGTAGAAACACTTGCCGAAATTTGGTCCAAAATGGGCTAAGAACTCGGAAATATTGGGTTGAACCACTAAATGGCTTGTCTAGGGTTGTTTGGGGTTAGAATATGTTAGAATACAATAAATTTGATTGATTACAAGTGATAGAGATGCATGAAGAATATTTAGAAGTGTGGAGAAAGACTTGTTGAAATTGGGTCCCAAATGGGCTAAGAATTCAGAAACATTGCGTTGAACCACTAAATGACTTATATAGTGTTGTTTGGGGTTAGAATATGTTAGAATACAATAAATTTGATTGATTACAAGTGCTAGAGATGCGAT
>NW_006238894.1:53362-55802 GCF_000375325.1 Capsella rubella | reverse complement strand
AACCACTAAATGACTTATCTAGTGTTGTTTGTGTTTAGAATAGATTAGAATACAATGAATTTGATTGATTACAAGTGCTAAAGATGCATGAAGAGTGTTTGGAAGTATGGAGAAAGACTTGTTTAAATGGGGTCCCATATGGGCTAAGAACTCGAAAACATTGCATTGAACAACTAAATGACTTATCTACTGTTGTTTGGGGTTATAATATGCTAGAATACAATGAATTTGATTGATTACAAGTGCTAGAGATGCAGGAAGAGTGTTTAGAAGTGTGTAGAGAGACTTGTTAAAATTGGTTCCCAAATGGGCTAAGAACTCGGAAACATTGCGTTGAATAACTAAATGACTTATCTAGTGCTGTTTAGGTTTAGAATATGTTAGAATACAATTAATTTGATTGATACAGGTGCTAGAGATGCATGAAGAGTGTTTGAAAGTATGGAGAAAGACTTGTTGAAATTGGGTCCCATATGGGCTAAGAACTCGGAAACATTGCGTTGATAAACTAAATGACTTATATAGTGTTGTTTGAGATTAGAATATGTTAAAATACAATGACTTTAATTGATTACAAGTGCTAGAGATGCATGAAGAGTGTTTAGAAGTGTGTAGAAAGACTTGTTGAAATTGGGTCCCAAATGGGCTAAGAACTCGGAAACATTGTGTTGAAAAACTAAATAACTTATCTAGTGTTATTTGGGATTAGAATATGTTAGAATACAATCAATTTTATTGATTACAAGTTCTATAGATGCATGAAGAGTGTTTAGAAGTGTGTTGAAAGACTTATTGAAATTGGGTCCCAAATGGGCTAAGAACTCGGAAACATTGCATTGAAAAACTAAATGACTTATCTAGTGTTATTTGAATATGTTAGAATACAATAACTTTGATTGATTACAAGTGCTAGAGATGCATGAAGAGTGTTTAGAAGTGTGTAGAAAAACTTGTTGAAATTGGGTCCCAAATGGGCTAAGAATTCGGAAACATTGCGTTGAACAACTAAATGACTTATCTACTGTTGTTTGGGGTTAGAAAATGTTAGAATACAATAACTTTGATTGATTACAAGTGCTAGAGATGCATGAAGTGTGTTTAGAAGTGTGTAGAAATACTTGTCAAAATTGGGTCCCAAATGGGCTAAGAACTCGGAAACATTGCGTTGAACCACTATATAACTTATCTAGAGTTGTTTGGGTTTAGAATACGTTAGAATACAATAATTTTGATTGATTACAAGTGCTAGAGATGCATGAAGAGTGTTTAGAAGTGTGTAGAAAAACTTGTTGAAATTGGGTCCCTAATGGGCTAAGAACTTGGAAACATTGCGTTGAACAACTAAATGACTTATCTAGTGTTGTTTGGGATTAGAATATGTTAGAATACAATTAATTTAATTGATTACAAGTGCTAGATATGCATTAAGAGTGTTTAGAATTGTGTAGAAAGACTTGTTGAAATTGGGTCCCAAATGGGCTAAGAACTCGGAAACATTGCGTTGAAAAACCAAATTACTTATCTAGTGTTATTTGGGATTAGATTATGTTAGAATACAATCAATTTGATTGATTACAAGTGCTATAGATGCATGAAGAGTGTTTAGAAGTGTGTTGAAAGACTTGTTGAAATTGGGTCCCAAATGGGCTAAGAACTCGGAAACATTGCGTTGAAAAACTAAATAACTTATCTAGTGATATTTGGGATTATAATATGTTAGAATACAATAACTTTGAATGATTACAAGTGCTAGAGATGCATGAAGTGTGTTTAGAAGTGTGGAGAAAGACTTGTTGAAATTTGGTCCCAAATGGGCTAAGAACTCAGAAACATTGCGTTGAACCACTAAATGACTTATCTAATGTCGTTTGGGGATAGAATATTTTAGAATACAATCAATTTGATTGATTACAAGGGCTATAGATGCATGAAGAGTGTTTGGAAGTATGTAGAAAGACTTGTTGAAATTGGGTCCCATATGGGCTAAGAACTCGGAAACATTGCGTTGATAGACTAAATGTCTTATCTAGTGTTTTTTGGGATTAGAATATGTTAGAATACAATAACTTTGATTGATTACAAGTGCTAGAGATGCATGAAGAGTGTTTAGAAGTGTGTAGAAAAAGTTGTTGAAATTGGGTCCCAAATGGGCTAAGAACTCGTAAACATTGCGTTGAACCACTAAATAACTTATCTAGTGTTATTTGGGTTTAGAATACGTTCGAATACAATAATTTTGATTGATTACAAGTGCTATAGATGCATGAAGAGTGTTTAGAAGTGTGTAGAAAAAGTTGTTGAAATTGGGTCCCAAATGGGCTAAGAACTCGTAAACATTGCGTTGAACCACTAAATAACTTATCTAGTGTTGTTTGGGTTTAGAATACGTTAAAATACAATAATTATGATTGATTACAAGTCCTATAGATGCATGAAGAGT
>NW_006238894.1:52857-53262 GCF_000375325.1 Capsella rubella | reverse complement strand
CGTTGAACAACTAAATGACTTATCTAGTGTTGTTTGGGTTTAGAATATGTTAGAATACAATTAATTTGATTGATTACAAGTGTTAGAGATGCATGAAGAGAGTTTAGAAGTGTTTAGAAAGACTTGTTGAAATCGGGTCCCAAATGGGCTAAGAACTCGGAAACATTGCGTTAAACCACTTAATGACTTATCTAATGTTGTTTGAGGTTAGAATATGTGAGAATACAATCAATTTGATTGATTACAAGTGCTAGAGATGCATGAAAATATTCAGTAGAGTGGAGAAAGACTTGTTGAAATTGGGTCCCAAATGGGCTAAGAACTAAACATTACATTGAACCACTAAATGACTTATCTAATGTTGTTTAGGGTTAGAATTTGTTAGCATACAATAACTTTGATTGA
>NW_006238894.1:51130-52757 GCF_000375325.1 Capsella rubella | reverse complement strand
CCAAATGGGCTAAGAATCCATAAACATGTCTTTGGAGCAGTAAATGGGTTGTCTAGTGTTGTTTGGAGTTAGAATATGTTAGAATACAATAAATTGGATTGATTACAAGTTTTAGAGATGCATGAAAGTGTTTAGAAGTTTGGAGAAAGACTTGTTGAAATTGAATCCCAAATGGGCTAAGAACTCGGAAACATTGCGTTGAACCACTAAATGGCTTGTCTAGTATTGTTTGGGGTTAGAACATGTTAGAATAAAATAATTTTGATTGATTACAAGTTCTAGAGATGCATGAAGAGTGTTTTGAAGTGTGGAGAAAGACTTGTTGAAATTGGGTCCCAAATGGGCTAAGAACTCGGAAACATTGCGTTGAACCACTAAACGACTTATATAGTGTTGTTTGGGATTAGAATATGTTAGAATACAATGAATTTGATTGATTACAAGTGCTAGAGATGCATGAAGAGTGTTTAGAAGTGTGTTGAAATATTTGCTTAAATTTGGTACAAAATGGGCTAAGAACCCAAAACCATTGCTTTGAAGCATTAAATGGCTTGTCTAGTGTTGTTTGGGGATAGAATATGTTATAATAAAATAACTTTGATTAATTACAAGTGCTAGAGATGCATGAAGAGTGGTTAGAAGTGTGTAGAAAGACTTGTTGAAATTTGGTCCCGAATGGGCTAAGAATTCATAAACATGTCTTTGGAGCAGTAAATGGGTTGTCTAGTGTTGTTTGGAGTTAGAATATGTTAGAATACAATAAATTGGATTGATTACAAGTTATAGAGATGCATGAAAAGTGTTTAGAAGTGTGGAGAAACACTTGTTGAAATTGGGTCCCAAATGGGCTAAGAACTCGGAAACATTGCGTTGAACCACTAAATGGCTTCTCTAGTGTTGTTTGGGGTTAGAACATGTTAGAATACAATATATTTGATTGATTACAAGTGCTAGAGATGCATGAAGAGTGTTTAGAAGTGTAGAGAAAGACTTGTTGAAATTGGGTCCCAATTAGGCTATGAACTCGGATTCATTGCGCTGAACCATTAAATGACTTATCTAGTGTTGTTTGGGGTTAGAATATGTTAGAATAAAATAAATTTGATTGATCACAAGTGCTAGAGATGCATGAAGAGTGTTTAGAAGTGTGGAGAAAGACTTGTTGAAATTGGGTCCCAAATGGGCTAAGAACTCGGAAACATTGCGTTGAACCACTAAATGACTTATATAGTGTTGTTTGGGATTAGAATATGTTAGAATACAATGAATTTGATTGATTACAAGAACTATAGATGCATGAAGAGTGGTTGGAAGTATGGAGAAAGACTTGTTGAAATTGGGTCCCATATGGGCTAAGAACTCGGAAACATTGCGTTGAACAACTAAATGACTTATCTAGTGTTGTTTGGGGTTAAAATATGTTATAATACAATAACTTTGATTGATTAGAAGTGCTAAAGATGCAGGAAGAGTGTTTAGAAGTGTGTAGAAAAACTTGTTGAAATTGGTTCCCAAATGGGCTAAGAACTCGGAAACATTGCGTTGAACAACTAAATGACTTATCTACTGTTGTTAGGGGTTAGAATATGTAAGAATACAATGAATTTGATTGATTACAAGTGCTAGA
>NW_006238894.1:50621-51030 GCF_000375325.1 Capsella rubella | reverse complement strand
AGAAGTGTGTAGAAAAACTTGTTGAAATTGGGTCCCTAATGGGCTAAGAACTCGGAAACATTGCGTTGAACAACTAAATGACTTATCTATTGTTGTTTAGGTTTAGAATATGTTAGAATACAATTAATTTGATTGATTACATGTGCTAGAGATGCATGAAGAGTGTTTGGAAGTATGGAGAAAGACTTGTTGAAATTGGGTCCCATATGGGCTAAGATCTCGGAAACATTGCGTTGATAAACTAAATGACTTATCTAGTGTTTTTTGGGGTTAGAATATGTTATAAACTATAAATTTGAATGATTACAAGTGCTAGAGATGCATGAAGAGTGTTTTCAAGTATGGAGAAAGACTTGTTGAAATTGGGTCCCAAATGGGCTAAGAACTCGGAAACATGTCTTTGGAGCAG
>NW_006238894.1:49504-50445 GCF_000375325.1 Capsella rubella | reverse complement strand
GAACCACTAAATGACTTATCTAATGTTGTTTGGGGTTAGAACATGTTAGAATACAATCAATTTGATTGGTTACAAGTGCTATAGATGCATGAAGAGTGTTTGGAAGTATGGAGAAAGACTTGTTGAAATCGCCTCCCATATGGGCTAAGAACTCGGAAACATTGCGTTGATAAACTAAATGACTTATCTAGTGTTGTTATGGATTAGAATATGTTAGAATAAAATTAATTTAATTGATTACAAGTGCTAGAGATGCATGAAGAGTATTTAGAAGTGTGTAGAAAGACTTGTTGAAATTGGGTCCCAAATGGGCTAAGAACTCGGAAACATTGCGTTGAAAAACTAAATTACTTATCTAGTGTTATTTGGGATTAGATTATGTTAGAATACAATCAATTTGATTGATTACAAGTTCTATAGATGCATGAAGAGTGTTTAGAAGTGTGTTGAAAGACTTGTTGAAATTGGGTCACAAATGGGCTAAGAACTCGGAAACATTGCGTTGAAAAACTAAATGACTTATCTAGTGTTATTTTGGGTTAGAATATGTTCGAATACAATAACTTTGATTGATTACAAGTGCTAGAGATGCATGAAGAGTGTTTAGAAGTGTGTAGAAAAACTTGCTGAAATTGGGTCCCAAATGGGCTAAGAACTCGTAAACATTGCGTTGAACCACTAAATAACTTATCTAGTGTTGTTTCGGTTTAGAATACGTTAGAATACAATAATTTTGATTGATTACAAGTGCTATAGATGCATGAAGAGTGTTTGGAAGTATGAAGAAAGACTTGTTGAAATTGGGTCCCATATGGGCTAAGAACTCGGAAATATTGCGTTGATAAACTAAATGTCTTATCTAGTGTTTTTTGGGATTAGAATATGTTAGAATACAATAACTTTGATTGATTACAAGTGCTATAGATGCATGAAGAGTGTTT
>NW_006238894.1:45955-49404 GCF_000375325.1 Capsella rubella | reverse complement strand
GTGTGTTGAAAGACTTGTTGAAATTGGGTCCCAAATGGGCTAAGAACTCAGAAACATTGCGTTGAAAAACTAAATGACTTATCTAGTTTTATTTGGGGTTAGAATATGTTCGAATACAATAACTTTGATTGATTACAAGTGCTAGAGATGCATGAAGAGTGTTTAGAAGTGTAGAGAAAGACGTTGAAATTAGGTCTCAAATGGGCTAAGAACTCGGAAACATTGCGTTGAACCACTAAATGACTTATCTAGTGTTGTTTGTGTTTAGAATAGATTAGAATACAATGAATTTGATTGATTACAAGTGCTATAGATGCATGAAGAGTGTTTGGAAGTATGAAGAAAGACTTGTTTAAATGGGGTCCCATTTGGGCTAAGAACTCGAAAACATTGCGTTGAACAACTAAATGACTTATCTACTGTTGTTTGGGGTTATAATATGCTAGAATACAATGAATTTGATTGATTACAAGTGCTAGAGATGCAGGAAGAGTGTTTAGAAGTGTGTAGAGAGACTTGTTGAAATTGGTTCCCAAATGGGCTAAGAACTCGAAAACATTGCGTTGAACAACTAAATGACTTATCTAGTGTTGTTTAGGTTTAGAATATGTTAGAATAAAATTAATTTGATTGATTACAGGTGCTAGAGATGCATGAAGAGTGTTTGAAAGTATGGAGAAAGACTTGTTGAAATCGGGTCCCATATGGGCTAAGAACTCGGAAACATTGCGTTGATAAACTAAATGACTTATCTAGTGTTGTTTGGGATTATAATATGTTAGAATACAATGACTTTAATTGATTACAAGTGCTAGAGATGCATGAAGAGTGTTTAGAAGTGTGTAGAAAAGCTTGTTGAAATTGGGTCCCAAATGGGCTAAGAACTCGGAAACATTGTGTTGAAAAACTAAATAACTTATCTAGTGTTATTTGGGATTAGAATATGTTAGAATACAATAACTTTGATTGATTACAAGTGCTAGAGATGCATGAAGATTGTTTAGAAGTGTGTTGAAAGACTTGTTGAAATTGGGTCCCAAATGGGCTAAGAACTCGGAAACATTGCGTTGAAAAACTAAATGACTTATCTAGTGTTGTTTAGGTTTAGAATATGTTAGAATACAATGAATTTGATTGATTACAAGTGCTAAAGATGCATGAAGAGTGTTTGGAAGTATGGAGAAAGACTTGTTTAAATGGGGTCCCATATGGGCTAAGAATTCGAAAACATTGCGTTGAACAACTAAATGACTTATCTACTGTTGTTTGGGGTTATAATATGCTAGAATACAATGAATTTGATTGATTACAAGTGATAGAGATGCGGGAAGAGTGTTTAGTAGTGTGTAGAGAGACTTGTTGAAATTAGTTCCCAAATGGGCTAAGAACTCGGAAACATTGCGTTGAATAACTAAATGACTTATCTAGTGTTGTTTAGGTTTAGAATATGTTAGAATACAATTAATTTGATTGATTACAGGTGCTAGAGATGCATGAAGAGTGTTTGGAAGTATTTAGAAAGACTTGTTGAAATTGGGTCCCATATGGGCTAAGAACTCGGAAACATTGCGTTGAAAAACTAAATGACTTATCTAGTGTTTTTTGGGATTAGAATATGTTAGACTACAATAACTTTGAATGATTACAAGTGCTAGATATGCATGAAGAGTGTTTGGAAGTATGGAGAAAGACTTGTTGAAATTGGGTCCCATATGGGCTAAGAACTCGGAAACATTTCGTTGATAAACTAAATAACTTATCTAGTGTTATTTGGGATTAGAATATGTTAGAATACAATCAATTTTATTGATTACAAGTTCTATAAATGCATGAAGAGTGTTTAGAAGTGTGTTGAAAGACTTTTTGAAATTGGGTCCCAAATGGGCTAAGAACTCGGAAACATTGCGTTGAAAACTAAATGACTTATCTAGTGTTATTTGGGGTTAGAATATGTTAGAATAAAATAACTTTGATTGATTACAAGTGCTAGAGATGCATGAAGAGTGTTTAGAAGTGTGTAGAAAAACTTGTTGAAATTGGGTCCCAAAGGGGCTAAGAACTCGGAAACATTGCGTTGAACCACTAAAAGACTTATCTAGTGTTGTTTGGGTTTAGAATATGTTAGAATATAATGAATTTGATTGATTACAAGTGCTATAGATGCATGAAGAGTTTTTAGAAGTGTGTAGAAAAACTTGTTGAAATTGGGTCCCTAATGGGCTAAGAACTCGGAAGAACAACTAAATGACTTATCTAGTGTTTTTTAGGTTTAGAATATGTTAGAATACAATTAATTTGATTGATTAAAGGTGCTAGAGATGCATGAAGAGTGTTTGGAAGTATGGAGAAAGACTTGTTGAAATTGGGTCCCATATGGGCTAAGAACTCGGAAACATTGCGTTGATAAACTAAATGACTTATATAGTGTTGTTTGAGATTAGAATATGTTAAAATACAATGACTTTAATTGATTACAAGTGCTAGAGATGCATGAAGAGTGTTTAGAAGTGTGTAGAAAGACTTGTTGAAATTGGGTCCCAAATGGGCTAAGAACTCGGAAACATTGTGTTGAAAAACTAAATAACTTATCTAGTGTTATTTGGGATTAGAATATGTTAGAATACAATCAATTTTATTGATTACAAGTTCTATAGATGCATGAAGAGTGTTTAGAAGTGTGTTGAAAGACTTTTTGAAATTGGGTCCCAAATGGGCTAAGAACTCGGAAACATTGCGTTGAAAAACTAAATGACTTATCTAGTGTTATTTGGGGTTAGAATATGTTAGAATACAATAACTTTGATTGATTACAAGTGCTAGAGATGCATGAAGAGTGTTTAGAAGTGTGTAGAAAAACTTGTTGAAATTTGGTCCCAAACGGCCTAATAACTCAGAAACATTGCGTTGAACCAATAAATGACTTATCTAGTGTTGTTTGGGATTAGAATATGTTAAAATACAATAATTATGATTGATTACAAGTCCTATAGATGCATGAAGAGTGTTTAGAAGTGTGTTGAAAGACTTGTTGAAATTGGGTCCCAAATGGGCTAAGAACTCGGAGACATTGCGTTGAAAAACTAAATGACTTATCTAGTGTTATTTGGGGTTAGAATATGTTAGAATACAATAACTTTGATTGATTACAAGTGCTAGAGATGCATGAAGAGTGTTTAGAAGTGTGTAGAAAAACTTGTTGAATTTGGGTCCCAAATGGGCTAAGAACTCGGAAACATTGCGTTGAACCACTAAATGACTTATCTAGTGTTGTTTGGGTTTAGAATATGTTAGAATACAATAAATTTTATTGATTGCAAGTGCTATAGATGCATGAAGAGTATTTAGATGTGTTGAGAAAGACTTGTTGAAATTGGGTCCCAAATGGGCTAAGAACTCGGAAACATTGCGTTGAACCACTAAATGACTTATCTAGTTGTTGTTTGGGGTTA
>NW_006238894.1:43019-45855 GCF_000375325.1 Capsella rubella | reverse complement strand
GTGTTGTTTGGGGTTATAATATGATATAATACAATAAATTTGATTGATTACAAGTGATAGAGATGCATGAAGAGTGTTTGGAAGTATGGAGAAAGACTTGTTGAAATTGGGTCCCATATGGGCTAAGAACTCGAAAACATTGCGTTGAACCACTAAATAACTTATCTAGTGTTGTTTGGGTTTAGAATACGTTACAATACAATAATTTTGATTGATTACAAGTCCTATAGATGCATGAAGAGTGTTTAGAAGTGTGTAGAAAAACTTGTTGAAATTGGGTCCATAATGGGCTAAGAACTCGGAAACATTGCGTTGAACAACTAAATGACTTATCTATTATTGTTTAGGTTTAGAATATGTTAGAATACAATTAATTTGATTGATTACATGTGCTAGAGATGCATGAAGAGTGTTTGGAAGTATGGAGAAAGACTTGTTGAAATTGGGTCCCATATGGGCTAAGATCTCGGAAACATTGCGTTGATGAACTAAATGACTTATCTAGTGTTGTTTGGGATTAGAATATGTTAGAATACAATGAATTTAATTGATTACAAGTGCTAGAGATGCATGAAGAGTGTTTAGAAGTGTGTAGAAAGACTTGTTGAAATTGGGTCCCAAATGGGCTAAGAACTCGAAACATTGCGTTAAAAAACCAAATTACTTATCTAGTGTTATTTGGGATTAGAATATGTTAGAGTACAATCAATTTGATTGATTACAAGTGCTATAGATGCATGAAGAGTGTCTAGAAGTGTGTTGAAAGACTTGTTGAAATTGGGTCCCAAATGGGCTAAAAACTCGGAAACATTGCGTTGAAAAACTGAATGACTTATCTAGTGTTATTTGGGGTTAGAATACGTTCGAATACAATAACTTTGATTGATTACAAGTGCTAGAGATGCATGAAGAGTGTTTAGAAGTGTGTAGAAACACTTGCCGAAATATGATCCAAAATGGGCTAAGAACTCGGAAACATTGCGTTGAACCACTAAATGACTTATCTAGTGTTGTTTGTGTTTAGAATAGATTAGAATACAATGAATTTGATTGATTACAAGTGCTAAAGATGCATGAACAGTGTTTGGAAGTATGGAGAAAGACTTGTTTAAATGGGGTCCCATATGGGCTAAGAACTCGAAAACATTGCGTTGAACAGCTAAATGACTTATCTACTGTTGTTTGGGGTTAGAATATGTTAGAATACAATAACTTTGATTGATTACAAGTGCTAAAGATGGATGAAGAGTGTTTGGAAGTGTGGAGAGAGACTTGTTGAAATTGGTTCCCAAATGGGCTAAGAACTCAGAAACATTGCGTTGAACAACTAAATGACTTATCTAGTGTTGTTTAGGTTTAGAATATGTTAGAATACAATTAATTTGATTGATTACATGTGCTAGAGATGCATGAAGAGTGTTTGGAAGTATGGAGAAAGACTTGTTGAAATTGGGTCCCATATGTGCTAAGATGTCGGAAACATTGCGTTGATAAACTAAATGACTTATCTAGTGTTGTTTGGGATTAGAATATGTTAGAATACAATGAATTTAATTGATTACAAGTGCTAGAGATGCATGAAGAGTGTTTAGAAGTGTGTAGAAAGACTTGTTGAAATTGGGTCCCAAATGGGCTAAGAACTTGGAAACATTGCGTTGAAAAACTAAATTACTTATCTAGTGTTATTTCGGATTAGAATATGTTATAATACAATCAATTTGATTGATTACAAGTGCTATAGATGCATGAAGAGTGTTTAGAAGTGTGTTGAAAGACTTGTTTAAATTGGGTCCCAAATGGGCTAAGAACTCGGAAACATTGCGTTGAAAATGTAAATGACTTATCTAGTGTTATTTGGGGTTAGAATATGTTGGAATACAATAACTTTGATTGATTACAAGAGCTAGAGATGCATGAAGAGTGTTTAGAAGTGTGTAGAAAAACTTGTTGAAATTGGGTATCAAAGGGGCTAAGAACTCAGAAACTGCGTTGAACCACTAAATTACTTATCTAGTGCTGTTTGGGTTTAGAATATGTTAGAATACAATGAATGTGATTGATTACAAGTGTTAGAGATGCATGAAGAGTGTTTTGAAGTATGGAGAAAATCTTGTTGAAATTGCGTCCCAAATGGGCTATGAACTCGGAAACATTGCGTTTAACCACTAAATGACTTATCTAGTGTTGTTTGGGTTTAGAATATTTTACAATACAATAAATTTGATTGATTACAAGTGCTAGAGATGCATGAAGAGTGTTTCGAAGTGTGGAGAAAGATTTGTTGAAATTGGGTCCAAAATGGGCTAAGAACTCGAAAACATTATGTTGAACCGCTAAATGTCTTATCTAGTGTTGTTTGGGTTTAGAATGTGTTAGAATACAATAAATTTGATTGATTACAAGTGCTAGAGATGCATGAAGAGTGTTTAGAAGTGTGTAGAAAGACTTGTTAAAATTGGGTCTCAAATGGGCTAAGAACTCGGAAACATTGCGTTGAAAAACTAAATGACTTATCTAGTGTTATTTGGGATTAGAATATGTTAGAATACAATCAATTTGATTGATTACAAGTGCTATAGATGCATGAAGAGTGTTTAGAAGTGTGTAGAACAACTTGTTGAAATTGGGTCCCAAAGGGGCTAAGAACTCGGAAACATTGCGTTGAACCACTAAATAACTTATCTAGTGTTGTTTGGGGTTAGAATATGTTAGAATACAATGAATGTGATTGATTACAAGTGTTAGAGATGCATGAAGAGTGTTTTGAAGTATGGAGAAAGTCTTGTTGAAATTGCGTCCCAAATGGGCTAAGAACTCGGAAACATTGCCTTTAACC
>NW_006238894.1:41765-42883 GCF_000375325.1 Capsella rubella | reverse complement strand
GGGCTAAGAACTCGAAAACATTATGTTGAACCGCTAAATGTCTTATCTAGTGTTGTTTGGGTTTAGAATGTGTTAGAATACAATAAATTTGATTGATTACAAGTGCTAGAGATGCATGAAGAGTGTTTAGAAGTGTGTAGAAAGACTTGTTGAAATTGGTTCCTAGATGGGCTAAAAACTCGGAAACATTACGTTGAACCACTAAATAACTTATCTAATGTTGTTTGGGGTTGGAACATGTTAGAATACAATCAATTTGATTGATTACAAGTGCTATAGATGCATGAAGAGTGTTTGGAAGTATGGAGAAAGACTTGTTGAAATTCGATCCCAAATGGGCTAAGAACTCGGAAACATTGCGTTGAAAAACAAAATGACTTATCTAGTGTTATTTGGGGTTAGAATATGTTAGAATAAAATAACTTTGATTGATTACAAGTGCTATAGATGCATGAAGAGTGTTTAGAAGTGTGTAGAAAAACTTGTTGAAATTGGGTACCAAAGGGGCTAAGAACTCGGAAACATTGCGTTGAACCACTAAATAACTTATCTAGTGTTGTTTAGGTTTAGAATATATTAGAATACAATAAATTTGATTGATTACAAGTGCTAGAGATGCATGAAGAGTGTTTAGAAGTGTGTAGAAAAACTTGTTGAAATTGGGTACCAAAGGGGCTAAGAACTCGGAAACATTGCGTTGAACCACTAAATAACTTATATAGTGTTGTTTGGGGTTAGAATATGTTAGAATACAATGAATGTGATTGATTACAAGTGTTAGAGATGCATGAAGAGTGTTTTGAAGTATGGAGAAAGTCTTGTTGAAATTGCGTCCCAAATGGGCTAAGAACTCGGAAACATTGCCTTTAACCACTAAATGACTTATCTAGTTTTGTTTGGGTTTTGAATATTTTACAAGACAATAAATTTGATTGATTATAAGTGCTAGAGATGCATGAAGAATGTTTCGAAATGTGGAGAAAGATTTGTTGAAATTGGGTCCCAAATGGGCTAAGAACTCGAAAACATTATGTTGAACCGCTAAATGTCTTATCTAGTGTTGTTTGGGTTTAGAATGTGTTAGAATACAATAAATTTGATTGATTACAAGTGCTAGA
>NW_006238894.1:41220-41656 GCF_000375325.1 Capsella rubella | reverse complement strand
GTTTTTTGGGGTTAGAACATGTTAGAATACAATCAATTTGATTGATTACAAGTGCTAGAGATGCATGAAGAGTGTTTAGAAGTGTGTAGAAAGACTTGTTGAAATTGGGTCCCAAATGGGCTAAGAACTCGGAAACATTGCGCTGAAAAACTAAATGACTTATCTAGTGTTGTTTGGGTTTAGAATACGTTAGAATACAATAATTTTGTTTAATTACAAGTGCTATAGATGCATGAAGAGTGTTTAGAAGTGTGTAGAAAAACTTGTTGAAATTTGGGTCCGTACTAGGGCTAAGAACTCGGAAACATTGCGTTGAACCACTAAATAACTTATCTAGTGTTGTTTAGGTTTAGAATATATTAGAATACAATTAATTTGATTGATTATAGGTGCTAGAGATGCATGAAGAGTATTTAGAAGTGTGTAGAAAGACTTG
>NW_006238894.1:39315-41060 GCF_000375325.1 Capsella rubella | reverse complement strand
ATAACTTGTTGAAATTGGGTCCCAAAGGGGCTAAGAACTCGGAAACATTGCGTTGAACCACTAAATAACTTATCTAGTGTTGTTTGGGGTTAGAATATGTTAGAATACAATGAATGTGATTGATTACAAGTGTTAGAGATGCATGAAGAGTGTTTTGAAGTATGGAGAAAGTCTTGTTGAAATTGCGTCCCAAATGGGCTAAGAACTCGGAAACATTGCGTTTAACCACTAAATGACTTATCTAGTGTTGTTTGGGTATAGAATATTTTACAATACAATAAATTTGATTGATCACAAGTGCTAGAGATGCATGAAGAATGTTTCAAAGTGTGGAGAAAGATTTGTTGAAATTGGGTCCCAAATGGGCTAAGAACTCGAAAACATTATGTTGAACCGCAAAATGTCTTATCTAGTGTTGTTTGGGTTTAAAATGTGTTAGAATACAATAAATTTGATTGATTACAACTGCTAGAGATGCATGAAGAGTGTTTAGAAGTGTGTAGAAAGACTTGTTGAAATTGGTTCCTAGATGGGCTAAAAACTCGGAAACATTGCGTTAAACCACTAAATGACTTATGTAATGTTGTTTGGGGTTGGAACATGTTAGAATACAATCAATTTGATTGATTACAAGTGCTATAGATGCATGAAGAGTGTTTGGAAGTATGGAGAAGACTTGTTGAAATTGGGTCCCATATGGGCTAAGAACTCGGAAACATTGCGTTGATAAACTAAATAACTTATCTAGTGTTGTTTGGGTTTAGAATACGTTGGAATACAATAATTTTGATTAATTACAAGTGCTAGAGATGCATGAAGAGTGTTTAGAAGTGTGTAGAAAAACTTGTTGAAATTGGGTCCCAAATGGGCTAAGAACTCGTAAACATTGCGTTGAACCACTAAATAACTTATCTAGTGTTGTTCGGGTTTTGAATACGTTAGAATACAATAATTTTGATTAATTACAAGTGCTATAGATGCATGAATAGTGTTTAGAAGTGTGTAGAAAAACTTGTTGAAATTGGGTCCCTAATGGGCTAAGAACTCGGAAACATTGCGTTGAACAACTAAATGACTTATCTAGTGTTGTTTAGGTTTACAATATGTTAGAATACAATTAATTTGATCGACTACAGGTGCTAGAGATGCATGAAGAGTGTTTGGAAGTATGGAGAAAGACTTGTTGAAATTGGGTCCCATATGGGCTAAGAACTCGGAAACATTGCGTTGATAAACTAAATGACTTATCTAGTGTTGTTTGGGATTAGAATATGTTAGAACACAATGAATTTAATTGATTACAAGTGCTAGAGATGCATGAAGAGTGTTTAGAAGTGTGTAGAAAGACTTGTTGAAATTGGGTCCCAAATGGGCTAAGAACTCGGAAACATTGCGTTGAAAAACTAAATGACTTATCTAGTGTTATTTGGGATAAGAATATGTTAGAATACAATCAATTTGATTGATTACAAGTGCTATAGATGCATGAAGAGTGCTTGGAAGTATGGAGAAAGACTTGTTGAAATTGGGTCCCATATGGGCTAAGAACTCAGGAACATTGCGTTGAACAACTAAATGACTTATCTACTGTTATTTGGGGTTTGAACATGTTAGAATACAATAACTTTGATTGATTACAAGTGCTAGAGATGCATGAAGAGTGTTAGAAGTGTGTAGAAAGACTTGTTGAAATTGGGTCCCAAATGGGCTAAGAACTCGGAAACATTGTGTTGAACAACTAAATA
>NW_006238894.1:37426-38959 GCF_000375325.1 Capsella rubella | reverse complement strand
ATTAGAATATGTTAGAATACAATGAATGTGATTGACTACAAATGCTAGACATGCATGAAGAGTGTTTAGAAGTGTGTAGAAAGACTTGTTGAAATTGGGTCTCAAATGGGCTAAGAACTCGGAAACATTGCGTTGAAAAACTAAATGACTTATCTAGTGTTGTTTGGGTTTAGAATATGTTAGAATACAATAATTTATTGATTACAAGTGCTAGAGATGCATGAAGAGTGTTAGAAGTGTGTAGAAAGACTTGTTGATATTGGGTCCCAAATGGGCTAAGAACTCGGAAATATTGCGTTGAACCACTAAATGACTTATCTAGTGTTTTTTGGGGTTAGAATATGTTAGAATACAATGAATATGATTGACTACAAGTGCAAGAGATTCAAGAAGACTGCTTAGAAGTGTGTAGAAAAACTTGTTGAAATTGGGTCCCAAATGGGCTAAGAACTCGGAAACATTGCGTTGAACCACTAAATGACTTATCTAGTGTTGTTTGGGGTTAGAATATGTTAGAATACAATGAATTTGATTGATTACAAGTGCTATAGATTCATGAAGAGCGTTTTGAAGTATGGAGAAAGACTTGTTGAAATTGGGTCCCAAATGGGCTAAGAACTCGGAAACATTGCGTTAAAAACCTAAATGACTTATCTAGTGTTGATTGGGGTTAGAATATGTTAGAATACAATGAATTTGATTGATTACAAGTGCTACAGATGCATGAAGAGTGTTTAGAAGTGTGTAGAAAGACTTGTTGAAATTGGGTCCCAAATGGGCTAAGAACTTGGAAACATTGCGTTGAAAAACTAAATTACTTATCTAGTGTTATTTGGGATTAGAATATGTTATAATACAATCAATTTGATTGATTACAAGTGCTATAGATGCATGAAGAGTGTTTAGAAGTGTGTTGAAAGACTTGTTGAAATTGGGTCCCAAATGGGCTAAGAACTCGGAAACATTGCGTTGAAAATCTAAATGACTTATCTAGTGTTATTTGGGGTTAGAATATGTTAGAATACAATAACTTTGATTGATTACAAGTCCTAGAGATGCATGAAGAGTGTTTAGAAGTGTGTAGAAAAACTTGTTGAAATTGGGTCCCAAAGGGGCTAAGAACTCGGAAACATTGCGTTGAACCACTAAATGACTTATCTAGTGTTGTTTGGGTTTAGAATATGTTAGAATACAATGTATTTGATTGATTACAAGTGCTAGAGATGCATGAAGAGTGTTTGGAAGTATGGAGAAAGACTTGTTTAAATGGGGTCCCATATGGGCTAAGAACTCGAAAACATTGCGTTGAACAACTAAATGACTTATCTACTGTTGTTTTGGGGTTATAATATGCTAGAATACAATGAATTTGATTGATTACAATTGCTAGAGATGCAGGAAGAGTGTTTAGAAGTGTGTAGAGAGACTTGTTAAAATTGGGTCCCAAATGGGCTAAGAACTCGGAAACATTGCGTTGAAAAACTAAATTACTTATCTAGTGTTATTTGGGATTAGAATATGTTAGAATACAAA
>NW_006238894.1:36447-37326 GCF_000375325.1 Capsella rubella | reverse complement strand
GTGTTGAAAGACTTGTTGAAATTGGGTCCCAAATGGGCTAAGAACTTGGAAACATTGCGTTGAAAAACTAAATTACTTATCTAGTGTTATTTAGGATTAGAATATGTTATAATACAATCAATTTGATTGATTACAAGTGCTATAGATGCATGAAGAGTGTTTAGAAGTGTGTTGAAAGACTTGTTTAAATTGGGTCCCAAATGGGCTAAGAACTCGGAAACATTGCGTTGAAAATGTAAATGACTTATCTAGTGTTATTTGGGGTTAGAATATGTTAGAATACAATAACTTTGATTGATTACAAGTGCTAGAGATGCATGAAGAATGTTTAGAAGTGTGTAGAAAAACTTGTTGAAATTGGGTCCCAAAGGGGCTAAGAACTCGGAAACATTGCGTTGAACCACTAAATGATTTATCTAGTGTTTTTTGGGTTTAGAATATGTTCAAATACAATGAATTTGATTGATTACAAGTGCTAGAGATGCATGAAGAGTGTTTGGAAGTATTGAGAAAGACTTGTTTAAATGGGGTCCCATATGGGCTAAGAACTCGAAAACATTGCGTTGAACAACTAACTGACTTATCTAGTGTCTAGTGTTATTTGAATATGTTAGAATACAATAACTTTGATTGATTACAAGTGCTAGAGATGCATGAAGAGTGTTTAGAAGTGTGTAGAAAAACTTGTTGAAATTGGGTCCCAAATGGGCTAAGAATTCGGAAACATTGCGTTGAACAACTAAATGACTTATCTAGTTTTCTTTGGGGTTAGAATATGTTAGAATACAATGAATTTGATTGATTACAAGTGTTAGAGATACATGAAGAGTGTTTTGAACTATGGAGAAAGACTTGTTGAAATTGCGTCCTAAATGGGTT
>NW_006238894.1:33017-36337 GCF_000375325.1 Capsella rubella | reverse complement strand
ATAAAGAGTGTTTGGAAGTATGGAGAAAGACTTGTTGAAATTGGGTCCCATATGGGCTAAGAACTCGGAAACATTGCGTTGATAAACTAAATGTCTTATCTATTATTTTTTGGGATTAGAATATGTTAGAATACAATAACTTTGATTGATTACAAGTTCTATAGATGCATGAAGAGTGTTTGGAAGTATGGAGAAAGACTTGTTGAAATTGGGTCCCAGATGGGCTAAGAACTCGGAAACATTGCGTTGAAAAACTAAATTACTTATCTAATGTTATTTGGGATTAGAATATACTAGAATACAATCAATTTGATTGATTACAAGTGCTATAGATGCATGAAGAGTGTTTAGAAGTGTGTTGAAAGACTTGTTGAAATTGGGTCCCAAATGGGCTAAGAACTCGGAAACATTGCGTTGAAAATCTAAATGACTTACCTAGTGTTATTTGGGGTTAGAATATGTTAGAATACAATAACTTTTATTGATTACAAGTGCTAGAGATGCATGAAGCGTGTTTAGAAGTGTGTAGAAAAACTTGTTGAAATTGGGTCCCAAAGGTGCTAAGTACTCGGAAACATTGCGTTAAACCACTAAATGACTTATCTAATGTCGTTTGGGGTTAGAATATTTTAGAATACAATGAATTTGATTGATTACAAGAGCTAGAGATGCATGAAGAGTGTTTGGAAGTATGGAGAAAGACTTGTTTAAATGGGGTTCCATATGGGCTAAGAACTCGAAAACATTGCGTTGAACAACTAAATGACTTATCTAGTGGTTTTTGGGTTTAGAATACGTTAGAATACAATAATTTTGATTGATTACAAGTGATAGAGATGCATGAAGAGTGTTTAGAAGTGTGTAGAAAAACTTGTTGAAATTGGGTCCCTAATGGGCTAAGAACTAGGAAACATTGCGTTGAACCATTAAATGAATTATCTAATGTTGTTTAGGTTTAGAATATGTTAGAATACAATTAATTTGATTGATTACAGGTGCTAGAGATGCATGAAGAGTGTTTGGTAGTATGGAGAAAGACTTGTTGAAATTGGGTCCCATATGGGCTAAGAACTCGGAAACATTGCGTTGATAAACTAACTGACTTATCTAGTGTTGTTTGGGATTAGAATATGTTAGAATACAATGAATTTAATTGATTACAAGTGCTAGAGATGCTTGAAGAGTGTTTAGAAGTGTGTAGAAAGACTTGTTGAAATTGGGTCTCAAATGGGCTAAGAACTCGGAAACATTGCGTTGAAAAACTAAATGACTTATCTAGTGTTGTTTGGGTTTAGAATATGTTAGAATACAGTGAATTTGATTGATTACAAGTGCTAGAGATGCATGAAGAGTGTTTAGAAGTGTGTAGAAAGACGTTGAAATTGGGTCCCAAATGGGCTAAGAACTCGGAAACATTGCGCTGAAAAACTAAATGACTTATATAGTGTTATTTGGGGTTAGAACATGTTATAATACAATCAATTTGATTGATTACAAGTGCTATAAATGCATGAAGAGTGTTTGGAAGTATGGAGAAAGACTTGTTGAAATGGGGTCCCGTATGGGCTAAGAACTCGAAGACATTGCGTTGATAAACTAAATGACTTATCTAGTGTTGTTTGGGATTAGAATATGTTAGAATACAATGAATTTAATTGATTACAAGTGCTAGAGATGCATGAAGAGTGTTTAGAAGAGTGTAGAAAAACTTATTGAAATTAGGTCCCAAAGGTGTTAAGAACTCGGAAACATTGCGTTGAAAACTAAATGACTTATCTAGAGTTATTTGGGGTTAGAATATGTTAGAATACAATAAATTTGATTGATTACAAGTGCTAGAGATGCATGAAGTGTGTTTAGAAGTGTGTAGAAAAACTTGTTGAAATTGGGTCCCAAAGGGGCTAAGAACTCGGAAACATTGCGTTGAACAACTAAATGACTTATCTAGTGTTGTTTGGGTTTATAATATGTTAGAATACAATGAATTTGATTGATTACAAGTGCTAGAGATGCATGAAGAGTGTTTGGAAGTATGGAGAAAGACTTGTTGAAATTGGGTCCCATATGGGCTAAGAACTCGGAAACATTGCGTTGAACAACTTAATGACTTATATAGTGTTGTTTGGGTTTAGAATGTGTTAGAATACAATAAATTTGATTGATTACAAGTGCTAGAGATGAATGAAGAGTGTTTAGAAGTGTGTAGAAAGACTTGTTGAAATTGGTTCCTAGATGGGCTAAAAACTCGGAAACATTGCGTTGAACCACTAAATGACTTATGTAATGTTGTTTGGGGTTGGAACATGTTAGAATACAATCAATTTGATTGATTACAAGTGCTATAGATGCATGAAGAGTGTTTGGAAGTATGGAGAAAGACTTGTTGAAATTGGATCCCAAATGGGCTAAGAACTCGGAAACATTGCGTTGAAAAACAAAATGACTTATCTAGTGTTATTTGGGGTTAGAATATGTTAGAATAAAATACCTTTGATTGATTACAAGTGCTATAGATGCATGAAGAGTGTTTAGAAGTGTGTAGAAAAACTTGTTGAAACTGGGTACCAAAGGGGCTAAGAACTCGGAAACATTGCGTTGAAGCACTAAATAACTTATCTAGTGTTGTTTAGGTTTAGAATATATTAGAATACAATTAATTTGATTGATTATAGGTGCTAGAGATGCATGAAGAGTATTTAGAAGTGTGTAGAAAGACTTGTTGAAATTGGGTCCCAAATGGGCTAAGAACTCGGAAACATTGCGTTGAAAAACTAAATGACTTATCTAGTGTTGATTGGGGTTAGAATATGTTAGAATACAATGAATGTCATTGATTACAAGTGCTAGAGATGCATGAAGAGTGTTTAGAAGTGTGTAGAACAACTTGTTGAAATTGGGTCCCAAAGGGGTTAAGAACTCGGAAACATTGGGTTGAACCACTAAATGACTTATCTAATGTTGTTTGGGGTTAGAATATGTTAGAATACAATCAATTTGATTGATTACAAGTGCTATAGATGCATGAAAAGTGTTTGGAAGTGTGGAGAAAGACTTGTTGAAATTGGGTCCCATATGGGCTAAGAACTCGGAAACATTGCGTTGATAAACTAAATGTCTTATCTAGTATTTTTTGGGATTAGAATATGTTAGAATACAATAACTTTGATTGATTACAAGTGCTAGAGATGCATGAAGAGTGTTTAGAAGTGTGTAGAAAACCTTGTTGAAATTGGGTCCCAAATGGGCTAAGAACTCGGAAACATTGCGTTGAAAAACTAAATGACTTATCTAGTATTATTTGGGGTTAGAATATGTTAGAA
>NW_006238894.1:32422-32917 GCF_000375325.1 Capsella rubella | reverse complement strand
GATTACAAGTGCTAGAGATGCATGAAGATTGTTTAGAAGTGTGTAGAAAAACTTGTTGAAATTGGGTACCAAAGGGGCTAAGAACTCGGAAACATTGCGTTGAAAAATTAAATGACTTATCTAGTGTTATTTGGGGTTAGAATATGTTAGAATACAATAAATTTGATTGATTACAAGTGCTAGAGATGCATGAAGAGTGTTTAGAAGTGTGTAGAACAACTTGTTGAAATTGGGTCCCAAAGGGGCTAAGAACTCGGAAACATTGCGTTGAACCACTAAATGACTTATCTAATGTTGCTTTGGGTTAGAATATGTTAGAATACAATCAATTTTATTGATTACAAGTGCTATAGATGCATGAAAAGTGTTTGGAAGTGTGGAGAAAGACTTGTTGAAATTGGGTCCCATATGGGCTAAGAACTCGGAAACATTACATTGATAAACTAAATGACTTATCTAGTGTTTTTTTGCGATTAGAATATGTTAGAATACAAT
>NW_006238894.1:28405-32322 GCF_000375325.1 Capsella rubella | reverse complement strand
CATTGATTACAAGTGCTAGAGATGCATGAAGAGTGTTTAGAAGTGTGTAGAAAACCTTGTTGAAATTGGGTCCCAAATGGGCTAAGAACTCGGAAACATTGCGTTGAACCACTAAATGACTTATCTAGTGTTGTTTAGGTTTAGAATATGTTAGAATACAATTAATTTGATTGATTACAGGTGCTAGAGATGCATGAAGAGTTTTTGGAAGTATGGAGAAAGACTTGTTGAAATTGGCTCCCATATGGGCTAAGAACTCGGAAACATTGCGTTGATAAACTAAATGACTTATCTAGTGTTGTTATGGATTAGAATATGTTAGAATAAAATGAATTTAATTGATTACAAGTGCTAGAGATGCATGAAGAGTATTTGGAAGTGTGTAGAAAGACTTGTTGAAATTGGGTCCCAAATGGGCTGAGAACTCGAAAACATTGCGTTGAAAAACTAAATGACTTACCTAGTGTTGTTTGGGGTTAGAATATATTAGAATATAATGAATGTGATTGATTACAAGTGTTAGAGATGCATGAAGAGTGTTTTGAAGTAAGGAGAAAGACTTGTTGAAATTGCGTCCCAAATGGGCTAAGAACTCGAAAACATTGCGTTTAACCACTAAATTACTTATATAGTGTTATTTGGGTTTAGAATATGTTACAATACAATATATTTGATTGATTACATGTGCTAGAGATGCATGAAGAGTGTATCGAAGTGTGGAGAAAGATTTGTTGAAATTGGGTTCCAAATGGGCTAAGAACTCTAAAAGATTATGTTGAACCGCTAAATGTCTTATCTAGTGTTGTTTGGGTTTAGAATGTGTTAGAATACAATAAATTTGATTGATTACAAGTGCTAGAGATGCATGAAGAGTGTTTAGAAGTGTGTTGAAAGACTTGTTGAAATTGGTTCCTAGATGGGCTAAGAACTCGGAAACATTGCGTTGAACCACTAAATGACTTATCTAATGTTGTTTGGGGTTAGAATATGTTAGAATTAATCAATTTGATTGATTACACGTTCTATAGATGCATGAAGAGTGTTTGGAAGTATGGAGAAAGACTTGTTGAAATTGGGTCCCATATGGGCTAAGAACTCGGAAACATTGCGTTGATAAACTAAATGTCTTATCTAGTATTTTTTGGGATTAGAATATGTTAGAATACAATAACTTTGATTGATTACAAGTGCTAGAGATGCATGAAGAGTGTTTAGAAGTGTGTAGAAAAACTTGTTGAAATTGGGTCCCATATGGGCTAAGAACTCGTAAACATTGCGTTGAACCACTAAATAACTTATCTAGTGTTGTTTGGGTTTAAAATACGTTAGAATACAATAATTTTGATTGATTACAAGTGCTATAGATGCATGAAGAGTGTTTAGAAGTGTGTAGAAAAACTTGTTGAAATTGGGTCCCTAATGGGCTAAGAACTCGGAAACATTGCGTTGATAAACTAAATGACTTATCTAGTGTTGTTTGGGATTAGAATATGTTAAAATACAATGAATTTAATTGATTACAAGTGCTAGAGATGCATGAAGAGTGTTTAGAAGTGTGTAGAAAGACTTGTTGAAATTTGGTCTCAAATGGGCTAAGAACTCAGAAACATTGCGTAGAAAAACTAAATTACTTATCTAGTGTTATTTGGGATTAGAAAATGTTATAATACAATCAATTTGATTGATTACAAGTGCTATAGATGCATGAAGAGTGTTTAGTAGTGTGTTGAAAGACTTGTTTAAATTGGGTCCCAAATGGGCTAAGAACTCGGAAACATTGCGTTGAAAATGTAAATGACTTATCTATTGTTATTTGGGGTTAGAATATGTTAGAATAAAATAACTTAGATTGATTACAAGTGCTAGATATGCATGAAGAGTGTTTAGAAGTGTGTAGAAAAACTTGTTGAAATTGGGTACCAAAGGGGCTAAGAACTCGGAAACATTGCGTTGAACCACTAAATAGCTTATCTAGTGTTGTTTGGGTTTAGAATACGTTAGAATACAATAATTTTGATTGATTATAGGTGCTAGAGATGCATGAAGAGTGTTTGGAAGTATGGAGAAAGACTTGTTGAAATTGGCTCCCATATGGGCTAAGAACTCGGAAACATTGCGTTGATAAACTAAATGACTTATCTAGTGTTGTTTGGGATTAGAATATGTTAGAATAAAATGAATTTAATTGATTACAAGTGCTAGAGATGCATGAAGAGTATTTAGAAGTGTGTAGAAAGACTTATTGAAATTGGTTCCCAAATGGGCTAAGAACTCGGAAACATTGCGTTGAAAAACTAAATGACTTATCTAGTGTTATTTGGGGTTAAAATATGTTAGAATACAATAACTTTGATTGATTACAAGTGCTAGAGATGCATGAAGAGTGTTTAGAAGTGTGTAGAACAACTTGTTGAAATTGGGTCCCAAAGGGGCTAAGAACTCGGAAACATTGCATTGAACCACTAAATAACTTATCTAGTGTTGTTTGGGGTTAGAATATGTTAGAATACAATGAATGTGATTGATTACAAGTGCTAGAGATGCATGAAGAATGTTTCGAAATGTGGAGAAAGATTTGTTGAAATTGGGTCCCAAATGGGCTAAGAACTCGAAAACATTATGTTGAACCGTTAAATGTCTTATCTAGTGTTGTTTGGGTTTAGAATGTGTTAGAATACAATAAATTTGATTGATTACAAGTGCTAGAGATGCATGAAGAGGTTTTAGAAGTGTGTAGAAAGACTTGTTAAAATTGGGTCTCAAATGGGCTAAGAACTCGGAAACATTGCGTTGAAAAACTAAATGACTTATCTAGTGTTATTTGGGATTAGAATATGTTAGAATACAATCAATTTGATTGATTATAGGTGCTAGAGATGCATGAAGAGTTTTTGGAAGTATGGAGAAAAACTTGTTGAAATTGGGTACCAAAGGGGCTAAGAACTCAGAAACTGCGTTGAACCACTAAATAACTTATCTAGTGTTGTTTGGGTTTAGAATACGTTAGAATACAATAATTTTGATTGATTACAACTGCTAGAGATGCATGAAGAGTGTTTAGAAGTGTGTAGAAAAACTTGTTGAAATTGGGCCCTAATGGGCTAAGAAATTGGAAACATTGCGTTGAACCACTAAATGACTTATCTAGTGTTGTTAAGGTTTAGAATATGTTAGAATACAATTAATTTGATTGATTATAGGTGCTAGAGATGCATGAAAAGTGTTTGGAAGTATGGAGAAATACTTGTTAAAGGCTAAGAACTCGGAAACATTGCGTTGATAAACTAATTGACTTATCTAGTGTTGTTGAAATTGCGTCCCAAATGGGCTAAGAACTCGGAAACATTGCGTTTAACCACTAAATGACTTATCTAGTGTTGTTTGGGTTTAGAATATGTTACAATACAATAAATTTGATTCATTACAAGTGCTAGAGATGCATGAATAGTGTTTAGAAGTGTGTAGAAAGACTTGTTGAACTTGGGTCCCAAATGGGGTAAGAACTCGGAAACATTGCGTTGAACCACTAAATAACTTATCTAGTGTTGTTTGGGTTTAGAATACGTTAGAATACAATAACTTTGATTGATTACAATTGCTAGAGATGCATGAAGAGAGTTTAGAAGTGTGTAGAAAAACTTGTTGAAATTGGGCCCTAATGGGCTAAGAACTCGAAACATTGCGTTGACCCACAAAATGACTTATCTAGTGTTGTTTAGGTTTAGAATATGTTAGAATACAATTAATTTGATTGATTACAGGTGCTAGAGATGCATGAAGAGTGTTTGGAAGTATGGAGAAATACTTGTTAAAATTAGCTCCCGTATCGGCTAAGAACTCGGAAACATTGCGTTGATAAACTAAATGAATTATCTAGTGTTGTTTGGGATTAGAATATTTTAGAATAAAATGAATTT
>NW_006238894.1:27530-28305 GCF_000375325.1 Capsella rubella | reverse complement strand
CTTGTTGAAATTGGGTCCCTAATGGGTTAAGAACTCGGAAACATTGCGTTGAACCACTAAATGACTTATCTAATGTTGTTTTGGTTTAGAATATGTTAAAATACAATCAATTTGATTGATTACAAGTGCTATAGATGCATGAAGAGTGTTTAGAAGTGTGTAGAAAAACTTGTTGAAATTGGGTACCAAAGGGGCTAAGAACTCAGAAACTGCGTTGAACTACTAAATAACTTATCTAGTGTTGTTTGGGTTTAGAATACGTTAGAATACAATAATTTTGATTGATTACAACTGCTAGAGATGCATGAAGAGTGTTTAGAAGTGTGTAGAAAAACTTGTTGAAATTGGGTACCAAATGGGCTAAGAACTCGTAAACATTGCGTTGAACCACTAAATAACTTATCTAGTGTTGTTTGGGTTTAGAATACGTGTTGAATAATATAACTTTGATTGATTACAAGTGGTAGAGATGCATGAAGAGTGTTTAGAAGTGTGTAGAAAAACTTGTTGAAATTGGGTAACAAAGGGGCTAAGAACTCGGAAACATTGCGTTGAACCACTAAATAACTTATCTAGTGTTGTTTGGGTTTAGAATACGTTAGAATACAATAATTTTGATTGATTACAATTGCTAGAGATGCATGAAGAGTGTTTAGAAGTGTGTATAAAAACTTGTTGAAATTGGGCCCTAATGGGCTAAGAACTCGGAAACATTGCGTTGACCTACTAAATCACTTATCTATTGTTGTTTAGGTTTAGAATATGTTAGAATACA
>NW_006238894.1:26864-27430 GCF_000375325.1 Capsella rubella | reverse complement strand
TGTTGAAATTGGGTCCCAAATGGGTTAAGAACTCGGTAACATTGCGTTGAAAACCTAAATGACCATTTTAGTGTTATTTGGGGTTAAAATATGTTAGAATACAATCAATTTGATTGATTACAAGTGCTATAGATGCATGAAGAGTGTTTAGAAGTGTGTAGAAAGACTTGTTGAAATTGGGTCCCAAATGGGCTAAGAATTAGGAAACATTGCGTTGAAAACCTAAATGACTTATCTAGTGTTATTTGGGGTTAGAATATGTTAGAATAAAATAACTTTGATTGATTACAAGTGCTAGAGATGCATGAAGAGTGTTTAGAAGTGTGTAGAAAAACTTGTTGAAATTGGGTACCAAAGGGGCTAAGAACTCGGAAACATTGCGTTGAACCACTAAATAACTTATCTAGTGTTGTTTGGGTTTAGAATAAGTTAGAATACAATAATTTTGATTGATTACAAATGCTAGATATGCATGAAGAGTGTTTAGAAGTGTGTAGAAAAACTTGTTAAAATTGGGCCCTAATGGGCTAAGAACTCAGAAACATTGCGTTGACCCACTAAATCAC
>NW_006238894.1:24667-26764 GCF_000375325.1 Capsella rubella | reverse complement strand
TATGTTAGAATACAATTAATTTTATTGATTAAAGTGCTAGAGATGCATGATGAGTATTTGGAAGTATGGAGAAAGACTTGTTTAAATTGGGTCCCATATGGGCTAAGAACTCGGAAACATTGCGTTGATAAACTAAATGACTTATCTAGTGCTGTTTGGGATTAGAATATGTTAGAATACAATGAATTTGATTGATTACAAGTGCTAGAGATGCATGAAGAATGTTTAGAAGTGTGTAGAAAGACTTGTTGAAATTGGGTCCCAAATGGGCTAAGAACTCGGTAACATTGCGTTGAAAACCGAAATGACTTATCTAGTGTTATTTGGGGTTAGAATATGTTAGAATACAATAACTATAATTGATTACAAGTGCTAGGGATGCATGAAGAGTGTTTAGAAGTGTGTAGAAAAACTTGTTGAAATTGGGTCCCTAATGGGCTAAGAACTCGGAAACATTGCGTTGAACCATTAAATGAATTATCTAGTGTTGTTTAGGTTTAGAATATGTTAGAATACAATTAATTTGATTGATTATAGGTGCTAGAGATGCATGAAGAGTTTTTGGAAGTATGGAGAAAGACTTGTTGAAATTGGGTCACATAGGGGCTAAGAACTCGGAAACATTGGGTTGAACAACTAAATGACTTATCTAGTGTTGTTTGGGGTTAGAATATGTTAGAATACAATGAATTAGATTGATTATAATTGCTAGAGATGCATGAAGAATGTTTAGAAGTGTGTAGAAAAACTTGTTGAAATTGGGCCCTAATGGGCTAAGAACTCGGAAACATTGCGTTGAACCACTAAATGACTTATCTAGTGTTGTTAAGGTTTATAATATGTTAGAATACAATTAATTTGATTGATTATAGGTGCTAGAGATGCATGAAGAGTTTTTGGAAGTATGGAGAAAGACTTGTTGAAATTGGGTCCCATATGGGCTAAGAACTTGGAAACATTGCGTTGATAAACTAAATGACTTATCTAGTGTTGTTTGGGATTAGAATATGTTAGAATAAAATGAATTTAATTGATTACAAGTGCTAGAGATGCATGAATAGTGTTTAGAAGTGTGTAGAAAGACTTGTTGAACTTGGGTCCCAAATGGGCTAAGAACTCGGAAACATTGCGTTGAACCACTAAATAACTTATCTAGTGTTGTTTGGGTTTAGAATACGTTAGAATACAATATTTTGATTGATTACAAGTGCTAGAGATTCATGAAGAGTGTTTAGAAGTGTGTAGAAAAACTTGTTGAAATTGGGCCCTAATGGGCTAAGAACTCGGAAACATTGCGTTGAACCACTAAATGACTTATCTAATGTTGTTTGGGTTTAGAAAATGTTAGAATACAATGAATTTAATTGATTACAAGTGCTAGAGATGCATGAAGAGTATTTGGAAGTATGGAGAAAGACTTGTTGAAATGGGGTCCCATATGGGCTAAGAACTCGGAAACATTGCGTTGAACCACTAAATGACTTATCTAGTGTTGTTTGGGATTAGAATATGTTAGAATAAAATGAATTTAATTGATTACAAGTGCTAGAGATACATGAATAGTGTTTAGAAGTGTGTAGAAAAACTTGTTGAAATTGGGTACCAAAGGGGCTAAGAACTCAGAAACTGCGTTGAACCACTAAATAACTTATCTAGTGTTGTTTGGGTTTAGAATACGTTAGAATACAATAATTTTGATTGATTACAACTGGTAGAGATGCATGAAGAGTGTTTAGAAGTGTGTAGAAAAACTTGTTGAAATTGGGCCCTAATGGGCTAAGAACTCAGAAATATTGCGTTGACCCACTAAATGACTTGTCTAGTGTTTTTAGGTTTATAATATGTTAGAATACAATTAATTTGATTGATTACAAGTGCTAGAGATGCATGAAGAGTGTTTGGAAGTATGGAGAAAGACTTGTTGAAATTGGGTCCCATATGGGCTAAAAACTCGGAAATATTGCGTTGATAAACTAAATGACTTATCTAGTGTTATTTTTGGTTAGAATATGTTAGAATACAATAACTTTGATTGATTAGAAGTGCTAGAGATGCATGAAGAGTGTTTAGAAATGTGTAGAAAAACTTGTTGAAATT
>NW_006238894.1:24354-24567 GCF_000375325.1 Capsella rubella | reverse complement strand
ATGTTAGAATACAATCAATTTGATTGATTACAAGTGCTATTGATGCATGAAGAGTGTTTAGAAGTGTGTAGAAAGGCTTGTTGAAATTGGGTCCCAAATGGGCTAAGAACTCGGAAACATTGCGTTGAAAAACTAAATGACTTATCTAGTGTTATTTGGGGTTAGAATATGTTAGAATAAAATAACTTTGATTGATTACAAGTGGTAGAGATG
>NW_006238894.1:23678-24254 GCF_000375325.1 Capsella rubella | reverse complement strand
TAATATGTTAGAATAAAATGAATTTAATTGATTACAAGTGCTAGAGATACATGAATAGTGTTTAGAAGTGTGTAGAAAGACTTGTTGAACTTGGGTCCCAAATGGGCTAAGAACTCGGAAACATTGCGTTGAAAAACTAAATCACTTATCTACTGTTGTTTGGGGTTAGAATATGTTAGAATACAATGAATGTGATTGATTACAAGTGATAGAGATGCATGAAGAGTGTTTTGAAGTATGGAGAAAGACTTGTTTAAATTGGGTCCCAAATGGGCTAAGAACTCGGAAACATTGCGTTGAAAAACTAAATTGATTACAAGTGCTAGAGATGCATGAAGAATGTTTGGAAATATGGAGAAAGACTTGTTGAAATTGGGTCCCATCTGGGCTAAGAACTCGGAAACATTGCGTTGAACAACTAAATGACTTATCTATTGTTGTTTGGGGTTAGAATGTGTTAGAATACAATGAATTTGATTGATTACAAGTGCTATAGATGCATGAAGAGTGTTTAGAAGTGTGTAGAAAGACTTGTTGAAATTGGGTCCCAAATGGGCTAAGAACTAGGAAACATTG
>NW_006238894.1:19516-23578 GCF_000375325.1 Capsella rubella | reverse complement strand
GTTTGGGTTTAGAATAAGTTAGAATACAATAATTTTGATTGATTACAATTGCTAGATATGCATGAAGAGTGTTTAGAAGTGTGTAGAAAAACTTGTTGAAATTGGGCCCTAATGGGCTAAGAACTCGGAAACATTGCGTTGACCCACTAAATCACTTATCTATTGTTGTTTAGGTTTATCATATGTTAGAATACAATTAATTTGATTGATTACAAGTGCTAGAGATGCATGATGAGTATTTGGAAGTATGGAGAAAGACTTGTTTAAATTGGGTCCCATATGGGCTAAGAACTCGGAAACATTGCGTTGATAAACTAAATGACTTATCTAGTGTTGTTTGGGATTAGAATATGTTAGAATACAATGAATTTGATTGATTACAAGTGCTAGAGATGCATGAAGAATGTTTAGAAGTGTGTAGAAAGACTTGTTGAAATTGGGTCCCAAATGGGTTAAGAACTCCGTAACATTGCGTTGAAAACCTAAATGACCATTTTAGTCTTATTTGGGGTTAAAATATGTTAGAATACAATCAATTTGATTGATTACAAGTGCTATAGATGCATGAAGAGTGTTTAGAAGTGTGTAGAAAGACTTGTTGAAATTGGGTCCCAAATGGGCTAAGAACTCGGAAACATTGCGTTGAAAACCTAAATGACTTATCTAGTGTTATTTGGGGTTAGAATATGTTAGAATAAAATAACTTTGATTGATTACAAGTGCTAGAGATGCATGAAGAGTGTTTAGAAGTGTGTAGAAAAACTAGTTGAAATTGGGTACCAAAGGGGCTAAGAACTCGGAAACATTGCGTTGAACCACTAAATAACTTATCTAGTGTTGTTTGGGTTTAGAATACGTTAGAATACAATAATTTTGATTGATTACAAGTGCTATAGATGTATGAAGAGTGTTTAGAAGTGTGTAGAAAAACTTGTTGAAATTGGGTCCCTAATGGGCAAAGAAATCGGAAACATTGTGTTGAACAACTAAATGATTTATCTAGTGTTGTTTAGGTTTAGAATATGTTAGAATACAATTAATTTGATTGACAAATGGGCTAAGAACTCGGAAACATTGCGTTGAACCACTAAATAACTTATCTAGTGTTGTTTGGGTTTAAAATACGTTAGAATTCAGTAATTTTGATTGACTACAAGTGCTAGAGATGCATGAAGAGTGTTTAGAAGTGTGTAGAAAAACTTGTTGAAATTGGGTCCCTAATGGGCTATGAAGTTGGAAACATTGCGTTGAACCACTAAATGACTTATCTAGTGTTGTTTGGGTTTAGAATATGTTAGAATACAATTAATTTGATTGATTACAAGTGATAGAGATGCATGAAGAGTGTTTGGAAGTATGGAGAAAGACTTGTTGAAATTGGGTCCCATATGGGCTAAGAAGTCGGAAACATTGCATTGATAAACTAAATGACTTATCTAGTGTTTTTTTGGGATTATAATATGTTAGAATACAATAACTTTAATTGATTACAAGTGCTAGAGATGCATGAAGAGTGTTTAGAAGTGTGTAGAAAAACTTGTTGAAATTGGGCCCTAATGGGCTAAGAACTCGGAAACATTGCGTTGAACCACTAAATGACTTATCTAGTATTCTTAAGGTTTAGAATATGTTAGAATACAATTAATTTGATTGATTACAGGTGCTAGAGATGCATGAAGAGTGTTTGGAAGTATGGAGAAATACTTGTTAAAATTAGCTCCCATATGGGCTAAGAATTCGGAAACATTGCGTTGATAAACTAAATGACTTATCTAGTGTTGTTTGGGATTAGAATATGTTAGAATAAAATGAATTTAATTGATTACAAGTGCTAGAGATGCATGAATAGTGTTTAGAAGTGTGTAGAAAGACTTGTTGAACTTGGGTCCCAAATGGGCTAAGAACTCGGAAACATTGCGTTGAACCACTAAATAACTTATCTAGTGTTGTTTGGGTTTAGAATACGTTAGAATACAATAATTTTGATTGATTACAATTGCTAGAGATGCATGAAGAGTGTTTAGAAGTGTGTAGAAAAAGTTGTTGAAATTGGGCCCTAATGGGCTAAGAACTCGGAAACATTGCGTTGAACCACTAAATGACTTATCTAGTGTTGTTAAGGTTTAGAATATGTTAGAATACAATTAATTTGATTGATTACAGGTGCTAGAGATGCATGAAGAGTGTTTGGAAGTATGGAGAAATACTTGTTAAAATTAGCTCCCATATGGGCTAAGAACTCGGAAACATTGCGTTGATAAACTAAATGACTTATCTAGTGTTGTTTGGGATTATAATATGTTAGAATAAAATGAATTTAATTGATTACAAGTGCTAGAGATACATGAATAGTGTTTAGAAGTGTGTAGAAAGACTTGTTGAACTTGGGTCCCAAATGGGCTAAGAACTCGGAAACATTGCGTTGAAAAACTAAATGACTTATCTAGTGTTGTTTGGGGTTAGAGTATGTTAAAATACAATGAATGTGATTGATTACAAGTGTTAGAGATGCATGAAGAGTGTTTTGAGGTATGGAGAAAGACTTGTTTAAATTGGGTCCCAAATGGGCTAAGAACTCGGAAACATTGCGTTGAACCACTAAATGACTTATCTAATGTTGTTTGGGTTTAGAAAATGTTAGAATACAATGAATTTAATTGATTACAAGTGCTAGAGATGCATGAAGAGTATTTGGAAGTATGGAGAAAGACTTGTTGAAATGGGTTCCCATATGGGCTAAGAACTCGGAAACATTGCGTTGAACCACTAAATGACTTATCCAATGTTGTTTGGGGTTAGAATATGTTAGAATACAATCAATTTGATTGATTACAAGTGCTAGAGATGCATGAAGAGTGTTTAAAAGTGTGTAGAAAAACTTGTTGAAATTGGGTACCAAAGGGGCTAAGAACTCAGAAACTTCGTTGAACTACTAAATAACTTATCTAGTGTTGTTTGGGTTTAGAATACGTTAGAATACAATAATTTTGATTGATTACAACTGCTAGAGATGCATGAAGAGTGTTTAGAAGTGTGTAGAAAAACTTGTTGAAATTGGGCCCTAATGGGCTAAGAACTCCGAAATATTGCGTTCACCCACTAAATGACTTGTCTAGTGTTTTTAGGTTTATAATATGTTAGAATACAATTAATTTGATTGATTACAAGTGCTAGAGATGCATGAAGAGTGTTTGGAAGTATGGAGAAAGACTTGTTGAAATTGGGCCCCATATGGGCTAAGAAGTCGGAAACATTGCGTTGATAAACTAAATGACTTATCTAGTGTTGTTTGGGATTAGAATATGTTAGAATACAATCAATTTGATTGATTACAAGTGCTAGAGATGCATGAAGAGTGTTTAGAAGTGTGTAGAAAAACTTGTTGAAATTGGGCCCTAATGGGCTAAGAACTCGGAAACATTGCGTTGAAAAACTAAATGACTTATCTTGTGTTATTTGGGATTAGAATATGTTAGAATACAATCAATTTGATTGATTACAAGTGCTATTGATGCATGAAGAGTGTTTAGAAGTGTGTAGAAAGGCTTGTTGAAATTGGGTCCCAAATGGGCTAAGAACTCGGAAACATTGCGTTGAAAAACTAAATGACTTATCTAGTGTTATTTGGGGTTAGAATATGTTAGAATAAAATAACTTTGATTGATTACAAGTGGTAGAGATGCATGAAGAGTGTTTAGAAGTGTGTAGAAAAACTTGTTGAAATTGGGCCCTAATGGGCTAAGAACTCGAAAACATTGCGTTGAAACACTAAATGACTTATCTAGTGTTGTTTAGGTTTAGAATATGTTAGAATACAATTAATTTGATTAATTACAGGTGATAGATATGCATGAAAAGTGTTTGGAAGTATGGAGAAATACTTGTTAAAATTAGCTCCCATATGGGCTAAGAACTCGGAAACATTGCGTTGAAAAACTAAATGACTTATCTATTGCTGTTTGGGATTATAATATTTTAGAATAAAATGAATTTAATTGATTACAAGTGCTAGAGATGCATGAAGAGTATTTAGAAGTGTGTAGAAAGACTTGTTGAAATTGG
>NW_006238894.1:18287-19416 GCF_000375325.1 Capsella rubella | reverse complement strand
GTGTTATTTGGGGTTAGAATATGTTAGAATAAAATAACTTTGATTGATTACAAGTGCTAGAGATGCATGAAGAGTGTTTAGAAGTGTGTAGAAAACTAGTTGAAATTGGGTACCAAAGGGGCTAACAACTCGGAAACATTTCGTTGAACCACTAAATACCTTATCTAGTGTTGTTTGGGTTTAGAATACGTTAGAATACAATAATTTTGATTGATTATAAATGCTAGAGATGCATGAAGAGTGTTTAGAAGTGTGTAGAAAAACTTGTTGAAATTGGGTCCCAAATGGGCTAAGAACTCGGAAACATTGCGTTGAAAAACTAAATGACTTATCTAGTGTTATTTGGGGTTAGAATATGTTGAATAATATAACTTTGATTGATTACAAGTGGTAGAGATGCATGAAGAGTGTTTAGAAGTGTGTAGAAAAACTTGTTGAAATTGGGTAACAAAGGGGCTAAGAACTCGGAAACATTGCGTTGAACCACTAAATAACTTATCTAGTGTTGTTTGGGTTTAGAATACGTTAGAATACAATAATTTTGATTGATTACAATTGCTAGAGATGCATGAAGAGTGTTTATAAGTGTGTAGAAAAACTTGTTGAAATAGGGCCCTAATGGGCTAAGAACTCGGAAACATTGCGTTGAACCACTAAATGACTTATCTAGTTTTGTTTAGGTTTAGAATATGTTAGAATACAATTAATTTGATTGATTACAGGTGCTAGAGATGCATGAAGAGTGTTTGGAAGTATGGAGAAATACTTGTTAAAATTAGCTCCCATATGGGATAAGAACTCGGAAACATTGCGTTGAAAAACTAAATGACTTATCTATTGTTGTTTGGGATTAGAATATTTTAGAATAAAATGAATTTAATTGATTACAAGTGCTAGAGATGCATGAAGAGTATTTAGAAGTGTGTAGAAAGACTTGTTGAAATTGGGTCCCAAATGGGCTAAGAACTCGGAAAAATTGCGTTGAAAAACTAAATGACTTATCTAGTGTTATTTGGGGTTAGAATATGTTAGAATAAAATAACTTTGATTGATTACAAGTGCTAGAGATGCATGAAGAGTGTTTAGAAGTGTGTAGAAAACTAGTTGAAATTGGGTACCAAAGGGGCTA
>NW_006238894.1:17863-18187 GCF_000375325.1 Capsella rubella | reverse complement strand
TTATCTAGTGTTATTTGGGGTTAGAATATGTTGAATAATATAACTTTGATTGATTACAAGTGGTAGAGATGCATGAAGAGTGTTTAGAAGTGTGTAGAAAAACTTGTTGAAATTAGGTAACAAAGGGGCTAAGAACTCGGAAACATTGCGTTGAACCACTAAATAACTTATCTAGTGTTGTTTGGGTTTAGAATACGTTAGAATACAATAATTTTGATTGATTACAATTGCTAGAGATGCATGACGAGTGTTTATAAGTGTGTAGAAAAACTTGTTGAAATTGGGCCCTAATGGGCTAAGAACTCGGAAACATTGCGTTGAACC
>NW_006238894.1:14889-17763 GCF_000375325.1 Capsella rubella | reverse complement strand
AAATGACTTATCTAGTGTTTTTAGGTTTATAATATGTTAGAATACAATTAATTTGATTGATTACAAGTGCTAGAGATGCATGAAGAGTGTTTGGAAGTATGGAGAAAGACTTGTTGAAATTGGGCCCCATATGGGCTAAGAAGTCGGAAACATTGCGTTGATAAACTAAATGACTTATCTAGTGTTGTTTGGGATTAGAATATGTTAGAATACAATCAATTTGATTGATTACAAGCGCTAGAGATGCATGAAGAGTGTTTAGAAGTGTGTAGAAAAATTTGTTGAAATTGGGCCCTAATGGGCTAAGAACTCGGAAACATTGCGTTGAACCACTAAATGACTTATCTAGTGTTGTTAAGGTTTAGAATATGTTAGAATACAATTAATTTGATTGATTACAGGTGCTAGAGATGCATGAAGAGTGTTTGGAAGTATGGAGAAATACTTGTTAAAATTAGCTCCCATATGGGCTAAGAACTCGGAAACATTGCGTTGATAAACTAAATGACTTATCTAGTGTTGTTTGGGATTAGAATATGTTAGAATAAAATGAATTTAATTGATTACAAGTGCTAGAGATACATGAATAGTGTTTAGAAGTGTGTAGAAAGACTTGTTGAACTTGGGTCCCAAATGGGCTAAGAACTCGGAAACATTGCGTTGAACCACTAAATAACTTATCTAGTGTTGTTTGGGTTTAGAATACGTTAGAATACAATTATTTTGATTGATTACAATTGCTAGAGATGCATGAAGAGTGTTTAGAAGTGTGTAGAAAAACTTGTTGAAATTGGGTATCAAAGGGGCTAAGAACTCAGAAACTGCGTTGAACCACTAAATAACTTATCTAGTGTTGTTTGGGTTTAGAATACGTTAGAATACAATTATTTTGATTGATTACAATTGCTAGAGATGCATGAAGAGTGTTTAGAAGTGTGTAGAAAAACTTGTTGAAATTGGGTCCCTAATGGGCTATGAAGTTGGAAACATTGCGTTGAACCACTAAATGACTTATCTAGTGTTGTTTGGGTTTAGAATATGTTCGAATACAATTAATTTGATTGATTACAAGTGCTAGAGATGCATGAAGAGTATTTGGAAGTATGGAGAAAGACTTGTTGAAATTGGGTCCCATAGGAGCTAAGAACTCGGAAACATTGCGTTGATAAACTAAATGACTTATCTTGTGTTGTTTGGGATTAGAATATGTTAGAATACAATGAATTTGATTGATTACAAGTGCTAGAGATGCATGAATAGTGTTTAGAAGTGCGTAGAAAGACTTGTTTAAATTGGATCCCAAATGGGCTAAGAACTCGGAAACATTGCGTTGAAAAACTAAATTGATTACAAGTGCTAGAGATGCATGAAGAGTGTTTAGAAATATGGAGAAAGACTTGTTGAAATTGGGTCCCAAATGGGCTAAGAACTCGGAAACATTGCGTTGAACAACTAAATGACTTATCTACTGTTGTTTGGGTTTAGAATGTGTTAGAATACAATGAATTTGATTGATTACAAGTGGTAGAGATGCATGAAGAGTGTTTAGAAGTGTGTAGAAAGACTTGTTGAAATTGGGTCTCAAATGGGCTAAGAACTCGGAAACATTGCGTTGAAAAACTAAATGACTTATCTTGTGTTATTTGGGATTAGAATATGTTAGAATACAATCAATTTGATTGATTACAAGTGCTATAGATGCATGAAGAGTGTTTAGAAGTGTGTAGAAAGACTTGTTGAAATTGGGTCCCAAATGGGCTAAGAACTCGGAAACATTGCGTTGAAAAACTAAATGACTTATCTAGTGTTATTTGGGGTTAGAATATGTTGAATAATATAACTTTGATTGATTACAAGTGGTAGAGATGCATGAAGAGTGTTTAGAAGTGTGTAGAAAAACTTGTTGAAATTGGGTAACAAAGGGGCTAAGAACTCGGAAACATTGCGTTGAACCACTAAATACCTTATCTAGCGTTGTTTGGGTTTAGAATACGTTAGAATACAATAATTTTGATTGATTACAATTGCTAGAGATGCATGAAGAGTGTTTAGAAGTGTGTAGAAAAACTTGTTGAAATTGGGCCCTAATGGGCTAAGAACTCGGAAACATTGTGTTGAACTACTAAATGACTTATATAGTGTTGTTTAGGTTTAGAATATATTAGAATACAATTAATTTGATTGATTACTGATCGGCTCAAATTTGCCTTGAGCTACTCTCTCAATTAAGAGATCACTGTAGTACTTAGGGATCGATTCCACAGAGACTCAAAGATTACACTGTAAATTTTCGGTATTAAAATTAAGCTAAGCAAGCAGGTTTTAAATCAAATAAAAACAGCAAATTAAAATAAAGATTGGTTTTTAAACAGTAATGAGGAAACACTAGGCCTAGGGATATTCTCAGGAAATTCAGAATTACAAATAAATAATTGTCAGGATTTATTAAGCACCGTTCTTGAACTCAAATCACAAAAATATAATCAATCAACTTTCGTTGCAAAGACTATCTATGTCTAGAACCCTAAATTCCAAATCTCTTTGCAAATTTATAAGTTTAAGACATGCATTTAATTCAGGTTTGATAAGTTCACAAAATCCCTAAACCAAATCTCTTTGCGAATAGGTATTCTGCTCATCTAGATTATTTTCAGGAAATCAATAACACTTTCGTGTCTACCAATTAACCTAAGATCAGATTCTAGGTTGCTTTCACTACTCTAGAACAAATTAACCACAATCTAGATGAAGAACTCTACTGATTAAATCCTAACAATCTAACATCCTAACAATTCATGAATTCCTTTGAAAACCCTAAACCTAACAAGAGATCTACTCAGACATGGTGAATGAAACAAACATCATGAATAAAAT
>NW_006238894.1:13777-14789 GCF_000375325.1 Capsella rubella | reverse complement strand
GTAATAGAAGAAATAAAGGAGTTCTGAATCTTCTCTGAAGGAGGTTTTGATTCTTCTCTCCTGACTCTCTACAAATCTCTCTCTCTCCAAAATAAAGCTTAAGTCTTAACAAAACCCTAAAAACTCAATATATATGTCTTAACCACGAACTGGGCTTAATTTCAAATAAGGAAAACTTCTGGGCCGAATCTGCAAATCTTCTGAACTTCAATTAAGCGAGAAATTCAATTGCCGTCAGATATTGGTGTCGATCGACACCAGAAGTTGTGACGCTCGACACTCACACCAAATATGCTTTCCCGATACATTCCTTCGACACATCTTCTCCAAATGCTCCAAAAAGCTTCAATCCATGCCAAATAGTTCCTAATCCTGAAATGACTTAAAAAGACTCGAAAACACTAGAAAAGCTCTATAAATAAGACTTATATCATGACCAAAAACCCGTAAAACCATGATATATCAACTCCCCCAGACTTAGCCTTTGCTTGCCCTCAAGCAAAACAGAAACTTAACCTGTGAAAGAAGTTTGAAAACGCGGGAACTCACTCAACTGTAGGAAACTCTTCTTTGCACTCCTCATCGCCTTGACTCTAGAACTTACTTTATGTACTTTGCCTATGAGAAGCATCAACATTCCTTACTCTAATCCCACAATCCTCAGGAATCTCCTGTCTCTCCATTGTCATCTCTTTACATAATTTAAAACAAGTAAAGATGAATTCTTACCGAGGGAATATCGATCAATGGCATATGGACTCTTCTCGAACCAAGACATTCTTCGTATGATTTCACTTCTTCTCCCTTTTCTCACTTCTAAGGTAATCGACATCTCCCTACTTTTCTAGGGTATCATTTTATTTTTTCAACGATTCCTTTTTCTTCTTCTTTTTTTTTCTTTCTTTTCGGGTTTTTTTTTTTTAATAACTCTTTTTATTCGGGTATCAATGAGATCCGAAGTATGCACGGGTTTACGCGACATCCCTCATATCACTTCTACCTATAGCCTTTT
>NW_006238894.1:7899-13677 GCF_000375325.1 Capsella rubella | reverse complement strand
GTTTCTTTTAAAGGCTGAAGGGAAGAGAGAAGGAAGGAATCATACTTTGAAAAAGTGCAGTGTCTTGTGCGGCTCGAAGAAGAAGTCTAGTCCAATGTATTCCAACTCCCAAGGTAAGAGACTAAGTCCAATTAAGTCCTGATAAAAGTAGAGACAACGTTAGATCAACTGGATATCCAATGAATAAGGGCTTTCAGGATTGTTGATACAGCTCATAGTCATTCCAAACTTCGGTTCTGAGATCAAGCATAATCAAGAGTCATAAGAGTGTTAATCCAAATCAGAGAAACCGTTAGACTGAGTTCATAGTTCCAAACAAAAATTTTGACTCAATAAAACACAAAAAATAAAAATAAAAATTTGGACTGACTCGATAAAACTCCAAAAGAATAAACAATGTTAGTAACTACCTCCCCCAGACTTAAACAACACTGTCCCTAGTGTTGCCAAGCCTAAGATTGACAAATAAAAGAAAATAAAACTAAAATAAATGCAAAAGAAATAGAAAAAAAAAACTCACAACTGGGTTGCCTCCCACTAAGCGCTTGTTTTCAGTCATTAGCTTGACTTTGTCGGGGTTCATGCATCCGGTGGGTCGGGAAGCGGCAGTAAATGCCTCCGAGAATAGTGCCTCATCATCCAAGGTGGTTTATAAGCATTAGGTGTAGGAGATCGACCAAGTACACGAGGAACAGCAGCAGGGCATAGTCTAGGTATGGGTGGGACACTTCTTCTACCTGCAACATCATCAAAAGAACCAACAAGCGCTCTACGATAATCTCGTGGCTTGGTTAACTGCAAAACAGTCTTTGTACCTTTGGAATTCTTATTGTTGATATGAGAAGATTTGGGTAAAGAAGTTGCGTACCTTTGCTTTTCTCGAGGTCTCTGGAGTATGGGTGGTGAAGCTTTCCGATTCAGAACAGGGCTCAAGCTTGCAGTAGTAAGATCAACCCGAAAACCATCCATTTTTGGCAAGTTCGGACTGTCGTGGCGAGGGGTGTCGATCGATACCTTGGTGGTGTCGCTCGACACTGAGCCTGATGCTTGTGTTTCAGCACTTTTTCTGCAATTTGTCTCAGCGATCCTCATCTCTAGCACAAAAACGTCATGCTCCAGCATCTTATCAGTAGATAGAACCTCGCTCTGGTCCCTAGCAGTAATATCTTCTGAATACTCAGACATGGTGAATGAAACAAACATCATGAATAAAATAGATATCATAAAAGAAAGTAATAGAAGAAATAAAGGAGTTCTGAATCTTCTCTGAAGGAGGTTTTGATTCTTCTCTCCTGACTCTCTACAAATCTCTCTCTCTCCAAAATAAAGCTTAAGTCTTAACAAAACCCTAAAAACTCAATATATATGTCTTAACCACGAACTGGGCTTAATTGCAAATAAGGGAAACTTCTGGGCCGAATCTGCAAATCTTCTGAACTTCAATTAAGCGAGAAATTCAATTGCCGTCAGATATTGGTGTCGATCGACACCAGAAGTTGTGACGCTCGACACTCACACCAAATATGCTTTCCCGATAAATTCCTTCGACACATCTTCTCCAAATGCTCCAAAAAGCTCCAATCCATGCCAAATAGTTCCTAATCCTGAAATGACTCAAAAAGACTCGAAAACACTAGAAAAGCTCTATAAATAAGACTTATATCATGACCAAAAACCCGTAAAACCATGATATATCAATTACAGGTGCTAGAGATGCATGAAGACTGTTTGGAAGTATGGAGAAATAATTGTTAAAATTAGCTCCCGTATCGGCTAAGAACTCGGAAACATTGCGTTGATAAACTAAATGACTTATCTAGTGTTGTTTGGGATTAGAATATGTTAGAATAAAATGAATTTAATTTATTACAAGTGCTAGAGATGCATGAATAGTGTTTAGAAGTGTGTAGAAAGACTTGTTGAGCTTGGGTCCCAAATGAGCTAAGAACTCGGAAACATTGCGTTGAAAAACTAAATGACTTATCTACTGTTGTTTGGGGTTAGAATATGTTAGAATACAATGAATGTGATTGATTACAAGTGTTAGAGATGCATGAAGAGTGTTTCGAAGTGTGGAGAAAGATTTGTTAAAATTGGGTCCAAAATGGGCTAAGAACTCGAAAACATTATGTTGAACCGCTAAATGTCTTATCTAGTGTTGTTTGTGTTTAGAATATGTTAGAATACAATAAATTTGATTGATTACAAGTCCTAGAGATGCATGAAGAGTGTCTAGAAGTGTGGAGAAAGACTTGTTGAAATTGGGTCCCAAATGGGCTAAGAACTCGGAAACATTGTGTTGAACCACTAAATGACGTATCTAGTGTTGTTTGGGTTAGAATACATTAGAATACAATAACTTTGATTGATTGCAAGTGCCAGAGATGCATGAAGAGTGTTTAAAAGTGTGTAGAAAAACTTGTTGAAATTGGGTACCAAAGGGGCTAAGAACTCAGAAACTGCGTTGAACTACTAAATAACTTATCTAGTGTTGTTTGGGTTTAGAATACGTTAGAATACAATAATTTTGATTGATTACATGTGCTAGAGATGCATGAAGAGTGTTTAGAAGTGTGTAGAAAAACTTGTTGAGCTTGGGTCCCTAATGGGCTATGAAGTCGGAAACATTGCGTTGAACCACTAAATGACTTATCTAGTGTTATTTAGGTTTAGAATATATTAGAATACAATTAATTTGATTGATTACAAGTGCTAGAGATGAATGAAGAGTATTTGGAAGTATGGAGAAAGACTTGTTGAAATTGGGTCCCATATGGGCTAAGAACTCGGAAACATTGCGTTAATAAACTAAATGACTTATCTAGTGTTGTTTGGGATTAGAATATGTTAGAGTACAATGAATTTGATTGATTACAAGTGCTATAGATGCATGAATAGTGTTTAGAAGTGCGTAGAAAGACTTGTTGAAATTGGGTCCCAAATGGGCTAAGCTACTCGGAAACATTGCGTTGAAAAACTAAATGACTTATCTAGTGTTATTTGGGGTTAGAATATGTTAGAATACAATTAATTTGATTGATTACAAGTGCTATAGATGCATGAAGAGTGTTTAGAAGTGTGTAGAAAGACTTGTTGAAATTGGGTCCCAAATGGGCTAAGAACTCGGAAACATTGAGTTGAAAAACTAAATGACTTATCTAGTGTTATTTGGGGTTATAATATGTTAGAATAAAATAACTTTGATTGATTACAAGTGCTAGACATGCATGAAGAGTGTTTAGAAGTGTGTAGAAAAACTTGTTGAAATTGGGTACCAAAGGGGCTAAGAACTCGGAAACATTGCGTTGAACCACTAAATAACTTATCTAGTGTGGTTTGGGTTTAGAATACGTTAGAATACAATAATTTTGATTGATTACAATTGCTAGAGATGCATGAAGAGTGTTTAGAAGTGTGTAGAAAAACTTGTTGAAATTGGGCCCTAATGGGCTAAGAACTCGAAAACATTGCGTTGAAACACTAAATGACTTATCTAGTGTTGTTTAGGTTTATAATATGTTAGAATACAATTAATTTGATTGATTACAAGTGCTAGAGATGCATGAAGAGTGTTTGGAAGTATGGAGAAAGACTTGTTGAAATTGGGTCCCATATGGGCTAAGAACTCGGAAACATTGCGTTGATAAACTAAATGACTTATCTAGTGTTTTTTGGGATTAGAATATGTTAGAATACAATAACTTTGATTGATTACAAGTGCTAGAGATGCATGAAGAGTGTGTGGAAGTATGGAGAAAGACTTGTTGAAATTGGGTCCCATATGGGCTAAGAACTCGGAAACATTTTGTTGAAAAACTAAATGACTCATCTAGTGTTATTTGGGGTTAGAATATGTTAGAATACAATAACTTTGATTGATTACAAGTGCTAGAGATGCATGAAGAGTGTTTAGAAGTGTGTAGAAAAACTTGTTGAAATTGGGTCCCTAATCGGCTAAGAACTCGGAAACATTGCGTTGAACCACTAAATGACTTATCTAGTTTTGTTTAGGTTTAGAATATGTTAGAACACAATTAATTTGATTGATTACAGGTGCTAGAGATGCATGAAGAGTGTTTGGAAGTATGGAGAAAGACTTGTTGAAATCGCCTCCCATATGGGCTAAGAACTCGGAAACATTGCGTTGATAAACTAAATGACTTACGTAGTGTTGTTATGGATTAGAATATGTTAGAATAAAATTAATTTAATTGATTAAAAGTGCTAGAGATGCATGAAGAGTATTTAGAAGTGTGTAGAAAGACTTGTTGAAATTGGGTCCCAAATGGGCTGAGAACTCGGAAACATTGCGTTGAAAAACTAAATGACTTATCTAGTGTTGTTTGGGGTTAGAATATGTTAGAATACAATAAATTTGATTGATTACAAGTGCTAGAAGAGTGTTTCGAAGTCTGGAGAAAGATTTGTTGAAATTGGGTTCCAAATGGGCTAAGAACTCGAAAAGATTATGTTGAACCGCTAAATGTCTTATCTAGTGTTGTTTGGGTTTAGAATGTATTAGAATACAATAAATTTGATTGATTACAAGTGCTAGAGATGCATGAAGAGTGTTTAGAAGTGTGTAGAAAGACTTGTTGAAATTGGTTCCTAGATGGGCTAAAAACTCGGAAACATTGCGTTGAACCACTAAATGACTTATCTAATGTTTTTTTGGGGTTAGCACATGTTAGAATTCAATCAATTTGAATTATTACAAGTGCTATAGATGCATGAAGAGTGTTTGGAAGTATGGAGAAAGACTTGTTGAAATTGGGTCCCAAATGGGCTAAGACCTCTGAAACATTGCGTTGAAAAACAAAATGACTTATCTAGTGTTATTTGGGGTTAGAATATGTTAGAATAAAATAACTTTGATTGATTACAAGTGCTAGAGATGCATGAAGAGTGTTTAGAAGTGTGTAGAAAAACTTGTTGAAATTGGGTACCAAAGGGGCTAAGAACTCGGAAACATTGCGTTGAACCACTAAATAACTTATCTAGTGTTGTTTAGGTTTAGAATATATTAGAATACAATTAATTTGATTGATTATAGGTGCTAGAGATGCATGAAGAGTATTTAGAAGTGTGTAGAAAGACTTGTTGAAATTGGGTCCCAAATGGGCTAAGAACTCGGAAACATTGCGTTGAAAAACTAAATGACTTATCTATTGTTATTTGGGGTTAGAATATGTTAGAATACAATAAATTTGATTGATTACAAGTGCTAGAGATGCATGAAGAGTGTTTAGAAGTGTGTAGAACAACTTGTTTAAATTGGGTCCCAAAGGGGCTAAGAACTCGGAAACATTGCGTTGAACCACTAAATAACTTATCTAGTGTTGTTTGGGGTTAGAATATGTTAGAATACAATGAATTTGATTGATTACAAGTGTTAGAGATGCATGAAGAGTGTTTTGAAGTATGGAGAAAGTCTTGTTGAAATTGCGTCCCAAATGGGCTAAGAACTCGGAAACATTGCGTTTAACCACTAAATGACTTATCTAGTGTTGTTTGGGTTTAGAATATGTTACAATCCAATATATTTGATTCATTACAAATGCTAGAGATGCATGAAGAATGTTTCGAAATGTGGAGAAAGATTTGTTGAAATTGGGTCCCAAATGGGCTAAGAACTCGAAAACATTATGTTGAACCGCTAAATGACTTATCTAGTGTTGTTTGGGATTAGAATATGTTAGAATACAATGAATTTCATTGATTACAAGTGCTAGAGATGCATGAAGAATGTTTAAAAGTGTGTAGAAAGACTTGTTGAAA
>NW_006238894.1:7458-7799 GCF_000375325.1 Capsella rubella | reverse complement strand
TAGAAGTGTGTAGAAAAACTTGTCGAAATTGGGTACCAAAGGGGCTAAGAACTCGGAAACATTGCGTTGAACCACTAAATAACTTCTCTAGTGTTGTTTGGGTTTAGAATAAGTTGGAATACAATAATTTTGATTGATTACAATTGCTAGAGATGCATGAAGAGTGTTTTGAAGTGTGTAGAAAAACTTGTTGAAATTGGGCACTAATGGGCTAAGAATTCGGAAACATTGCGTTGACCCACTAAATCACTTATCTATTGTTGTTTAGGTTTATCATATGTTAGAATACAATTAATTTGATTGATTACAAGTGCTAGAGATGCATGATGAGTATTTGGAAG
>NW_006238894.1:6695-7343 GCF_000375325.1 Capsella rubella | reverse complement strand
CAATGAATTTAATTGATTACAAGTGCTAGAGATGCATGAAGAATGTTTAGAAGTGTGTAGAAAGACTTGTTGAAATTGGGTCCCAAATGGGCTAAGAACTCGGTAACATTGCGTTGAAAACCTAAATGACTTATCTAGTGTTATTTGGGGTTAGAATATGTTAGAATACAATAACTTTAATTGATTACAAGTGCTAGGGATGCATGAAGAGTGTTTAGAAGTGTGTAGAAAAACTTGTTGAAATTGGGTCCCTAATGGGCTAAGAACTCGGAAACATTGTGTTGAAAAACTAAATGACTTATCTAGTGTTGTTTAGGTTTAGAATATGTTAGAATACAATTAATTTGATTGATTACAAGTGCTAGAGATGCATGAAGAGTATTTGGAAGTATGGAGAAAGACTTGTTGAAATGGGGTCCCATATGGGCTAAGAACTCGGAAACATTGCGTTAATAAACTAAATGACTTATCTAGTGTTGTTTGGGATTAGAATATGTTAGAATACAATGAATTTGATTGATTACAAGTGCTAGAGATGCATGAATAGTGTTTAGAAGTGCGTAGAAAGACTTGTTGAAATTGGGTCCCAAATGGGCTAAGAACTCGGTATCATTGCGTTGAAAACCTAAATGACTTATCTAGTGTTAT
>NW_006238894.1:6254-6595 GCF_000375325.1 Capsella rubella | reverse complement strand
TAGTGTTGTTATGGATTATAATATGTTAGAATAAAATGAATTTAATTGATTACAAGTGCTAGAGATGCATGAAGAGTATTTAGAAGTGTGTAGAAAGACTTATTGAAATTGGTTCCCAAATGTGCTAAGAACTCGGAAATATTGCGTTGAAAAACTAAATGACTTATCTAGTGTTGTTTGGGGTTAGAATATGTTAGAATACAATGAATGTGATTGATTACAAGTGTTAGAGATGCATGAAGAGTGTTTTGAAGTAAGGAGAAAGACTTGTTGAAATTGCGTCCCAAATGGGCTAAGAACTCGAAAACATTGCGTTTAACCACTAAATGACTTATATAGTG
>NW_006238894.1:5914-6154 GCF_000375325.1 Capsella rubella | reverse complement strand
AATGTGGCGAAAGATTTGTTGAAATTGGGTCCCAAATGGGCTAAGAACTCGAAAACATTATGTTGAACCGCTAAATGTCTTATCTAGTGTTGTTTGGGTTTAGAATGTGTTAGAATACAATAAATTTGATTGATTACAAGTGCTAGAGATGCATGAAGAATGTTTCGAAATGTGGCGAAAGATTTGTTGAAATTGGGTCCCAAATGGGCTAAGAACTCGAAAACATTGCGTTGAACCACT
>NW_006238894.1:5197-5814 GCF_000375325.1 Capsella rubella | reverse complement strand
AGAACATGTTATAATACAATCAATTTGATTGATTACAAGTGTTATAGATGCATGAAGAGTGTTTGGAAGTATGGAGAAAGACTTGTTGAAATTGGGTCCCATATGTGCTAAGAACTCGGAAACATTACGTTGAACCACTAAATGACTTATATAGTGTTGTTTGGGATTAGAATATGTTAGAATAAAATAACTTTGATTGATTACAAGTGCTAGAGATGCATGAAGAGTGTTTTGAAGTGTGTAGAAAAACTTGTTGAAATTGGGTACCAAAGGGGCTAAGAACTCGGAAACATTGCGTTGAACCACTAAATAACTTATCTAGTGTTGTTTAGGTTTAGAATATATTAGAATACAATTAATTTGATTGATTATAGGTGCTAGAGATGCATGAAGAGTATTTAGAAGTGTGTAGAAAGACTTGTTGAAATTGGGTCTCAAATGGGCTAAGAACTCGGAAACATTGCGTTGAAAAACTAAATGACTTATCTAGTGTTGTTTGGGTTTAGAATATGTTAGAATACAATAAATTTGATTGATTACAAGTGCTAGAGATGCATGAAGAGTGTTTAGAAGTGTGTAGAACAACTTGTTGAAATTGGGTCCCAAAGGGGCTAAGA
>NW_006238894.1:4709-5028 GCF_000375325.1 Capsella rubella | reverse complement strand
CTCGAAAACATTATGTTAAACCGCTAAATGTCTTATCTAGTGTTGTTTGGGTTTAGAATGTGTTAGAATACAATAAATTTGATTGATTACAAGTGCTAGAGATGCATGAAGAGTGTTTAGAAGTGTGTAGAAAGACTTGTTGAAATTGGTTCCTAGATGGGCTAAAAACTCGGAAACATTGCATTGAACCACTAAATGACTTATCTAATGTTGTTTCGGGTTAGAACATGTTAGAACACAATGAATGTGATTGATTACAAGTGTTAGAGATGCATGAAGAGTGTTTTGAAGTAAGGAGAAAGACTTTTTGAAATTGCGT
>NW_006238894.1:3758-4609 GCF_000375325.1 Capsella rubella | reverse complement strand
ACATTGCGTTGAAAACCTAAATGACTTATCTAGTGTTATTTGGGGTTAGAATATGTTAGAATAAAATAACTTTGATTGATTACAAGTGCTAGAGATGCATGAAGAGTGTTTAGAAGTGTGTAGAAAAACTTGTTGAAATTGGGTACCAAAGGGGCTAAAAACTCGGAAACATTGCGTTGAACCACTAAATAACTTATCTAGTGTTGTTTGGGTTTAGAATAAGTTAGAATACAATAATTTTGATTGATTACAATTGCTAGAGATGCATGAAGAGTGTTTAGAAGTGTGTAGAAAAACTTGTTGAAATTGGGCCCTAATGGGCTAAGAACTCGGAAACATTGCGTTGACCCACTAAATCACTTATCTATTGTTGTTTAGGTTTATAATATGTTAGAATACAATTAATTTGATTGATTACAAGTGCTAGAGATGCATGATGAGTATTTGGAAGTATGGAGAAAGACTTGTTTAAATTGGGTCCCATATGGGCTAAGAACTCGGAAACATTGCGTTGAAAAACTAAATGACTTATCTAGTGTTATTTGGGGTTAGAATATGTTAGAATACAATAAATTTTATTGATTACAAGTGCTAGAGATGCATGAAGAGTGTTTAGAAGTGTGTTGAACAACCTTGTTGAAATGGGTCCAAGGGCTAAGAACTTGAAAAGATTATGTTGAACCGCTAAATGTCTTATCTAGTGTTGTTTGGGTTTAGAATGTGTTAGAATACAATAAATTTGATTGATTACAAGTGATAGAGATGCATGAAGAGTGTTTACAAGTGTGTAGAAAGACTTGTTGAAATTGGTTCCTAGACGGGCTAAAAACTCGGAAACATTGCGTTGAACA
>NW_006238894.1:3287-3658 GCF_000375325.1 Capsella rubella | reverse complement strand
CTAGTGTTATTTGGGTTTAGAATGTGTTAGAATACAATAAATTTGATTGATTACAAGTGCTAGAGATGCATGAAGAGTGTTTAGAAGTGTGTAGAAAGACTTGTGAAAATTGGGTCTCAAATGGGCTAAGAACTCGGAAACATTGCGTTGAAAAACTAAATGACTTATCTAGTGTTATTTGGGATTAGAATATGTTAGAATACAATCAATTTGATTGATTACAAGTGGTATAGATGCATGAAGAGTGTTTAGAAATGTATAGAAAGACTTGTCGAAATTGGGTCCCAAATGGGCTAACAACTCGGAAACATTGCGTTGAAAAACTAAATGACTTATCTAGTGTTATTTGGGGTTAGAATATGTTAGAATAA
>NW_006238894.1:2197-3187 GCF_000375325.1 Capsella rubella | reverse complement strand
TGCATGAAGAGTGTTTAGAATTGTGTAGAAAACCTTGTTGAAATTGTGTTCCAAATGGGCTAAGAACTCGGAAACATTGCGTTGAACCACTAAATAACTTATCTAGTGTTGTTTCGGTTTATAATACGTTAGAATACAATAATTTTGATTGATTACAAGTGGTAGAGATGAATGAAGAGTGTTTAGAAGTGTGTAGAAAAACTTGTTAAATTGGGTCCCTAATGGGCTAAGAAATTGGAAACATTGCGTTGAACCACTAAATGACTTATCTAGTGTTGTTAAGGTTTAGAATATGTTAGAATACAATTAATTTGATTGATTACAGGTGCTAGAGATGCATGAAGAGTGTTTGGAAGTATGGAGAAAGACTTGTTGAAATTGGCTCCCATATGGGCTAAGAACTCGGAAACATTGCGTTGATAAACTAAATGACTTATCTAGTGTTGTTTGGGATTAGAATATGTTAGAATAAATCGAATTTAATTGATTACAAGTGCTAGAGATGCATGAAGAGTATTTAGAAGTGTGTAGAAAGACTTGTTGAAATTGGGCCCAAATGCGCTAAGAACTCGGAAACATTGCGTTGAAAAACTAAATGACTTATCTAGTGTTGTTTGGGGTTAGAATATGTTAGAATACAATGAATGTGATTGATTACAAGTGCTATAGATGCATGAATAGTGTTTAGAAGTGCGTAGAAAGACTTGTTGAAATTGGGTCCCAAATGGGCTAAGCTACTCGGAAACATTGCGTTGAAAACTAAATGACTTATCTAGTGTTATTTGGGGTTAGAATATGTTAGAATACAATTAATTTGATTGATTACAAGTGCTATAGATGCATGAAGAGTGTTTAGAAGTGTGTAGAAAGACTTGTTGAAATTGTGTCCCAAATGGGCTAAGAACTCGGAAACATTGAGTTGAAAAACTAAATGACTTATCTAGTGTTATTTGGGGTTATAATATGTTAGAATAAAATAACTTTGATTGA
>NW_006238894.1:680-2097 GCF_000375325.1 Capsella rubella | reverse complement strand
ACTTCATGGCTTGTCGAGAGCTGTTTTGGGTTAGAATATATTAGAATATTATAAATTTTACTGATTACGACTGCTAGAGATACATGAAGAGTCTTCAGAAGTGTGGAGAAAGACTTGTTGAATCGGTCCCAAATAGGCTAAGGACGCAAAAACATTCCGTTGAACCACTAAATGGCTTGTCTAGTGTTATTTGGTGTTAGAATATGTTAGAATACAATAAATTTGATTGATTACAAGTGCAAGAGATGCATGAAGAGTGTTTAGAGGTGTGGAGAAAGACTTGTTTAAATTGGGTCCCAAATGGGCTAAGAACTCGGAAACATTGCGTTGAACCACAAAATGACTTATCTAGTGTTGTTAGGGGTTAGAATATGTTAGAAAACAATAAATTTTATTAATGACAAGTGCTAGAAAGGCATAAAGAGTGATTTCAAGTATGGAGAAAGACTTGTTGAAATTGGGTCCCAGATGGGCTAAGAAATCGGAAACATTGCATTGAACAACTAAATGAATTATCTAGTGTTTTTGGGGTTAGAATATATTAGAATACAATGAATTTGATTGATTACAAGTGCCAGAGATGCATGAAGAGTGTTTTGAAGTATGGAGAAAGACTTATTGAAATTGGGTCCCAAATGGGCTAAGAACTCAGAAACATTGCGTTAAAGAACTAAATGACTTATCTAATGTTGTTTGGGGTTAGAATATGTTAGAATACAATGAATTTGTTTGATTACAAGTGCTAGAGATGGATGAACATTGTTTAGAAATGTGTAGAAAGACTTGTTGAAATTGGGTCCCAAATAGCTTAAGAACTCGGAAACATTGCGTTGAACCACTAAATGACTTATCTAGTGTTGTTTAGGGTTAGTATATAATAGAATACAATGAATTTGATTGATTACAAGTGTTGGATATGCATGAAGAGTGTTTAGAAGTGTGTAGAAAGACTTGGTTAAATTGGGTCCCAAATGGGCTAAGAACTCGGAAGCATTGCGTTGAACCACAAAGTGACTTATCCAGTGTTGTTTAGGGTTATAATATGTTAGAAAACAATAAATTTGATTTATTACAAGTGCTAGAGATGCATGAAGAGTGTTTTCAAGTATGGAGAAAGACTTGTTGAAATTGGGTCCCAAATGGGCTAAGAACTCGGAAACATTGCGTTGAACAACTAAATGAATTATCTAGTGTTGTTTGGGGTTAGAATATATTAGAATACAATTCTGAATTTGATTGATTACAAGTGGTAGAGATGCATGAAGAGTGTTTTGAAGTATGGAGAAAGACTTGTTGAAATTGGGTCCTAAATGGGCTAATAACTCGGAAACATTGCGTTGACCAAGTAAATGACTTATTTAGTGTTTTTTGGGGTTAGGATATGTTAGAATACAATTAATTTGATTGATTTTAAGTG
>NW_006238894.1:0-580 GCF_000375325.1 Capsella rubella | reverse complement strand
CTCAGAAACATTGCGTTCAACCACTAAATGACCTATCTAGTGTTGGTTGGGGTTAGAATATCTTAGAATACAATACCTTTGATTGATTACAAGTGCTAGAGATGCATGAAGAGTGTTTAGAAGTGTGGAGAGAGACTTGTTAAAATTGGGTCCCAAATGGGCTAAGAACTCGAAAACATTGTGTTGAACCACTAAATCAATTATCTAGTGTTTTTGGGGTTAGAATATCTTAAATACAATAACTTTTATTGACTATAAGTGCTAGAGATGCATGAAGAGTGTTTAGAAATGTGTAGAAAAACTTGTTGAAATTGGGTCCCAAATGGGCTAAGAACTCGGAAACATTGTGTTGAACCACTAAATGAATTATCTAGTGTTGTTTGGTGTTAGAATATGTAAGAAAACAGTAAATTTGATTGATTACAAGTGTTAGAGATGCATGAAGAGTGTTTAGAAGTGTGGAGAGAGACTTGTTGAAATTGGGTCCCAAATGGGCTAAGAACTCGGAAACATTGCGTTGAACCACAAAATGACTTATATAGTGTTGTTTGGGGTTAGAATATGTTAGAAAACAGTAAAT
>NW_006238895.1:67103-67619 GCF_000375325.1 Capsella rubella | reverse complement strand
GTGGTAGAGATGCATGAAGAGTGTTTAGAAGTGTGGAGAAAGACTTGTTGAAATTGGGTCCCAAATGGGCTAAGAACTTGGAAACATTGCGTTGAACCACTAAATGACTTATTTAGTATTGTTTGGGTTTAGAATATGTTGGCATACAGTAAATTTGATTGATTACAAGAACTATAGATGCATGAAGAGTGTTTGGAAGTATGGAGAAAGACTTGCTGAAATTGGGTCCCATATGGGCTAAGAACTCGGAAACATTGCGTTGAACAACTAAATGACTTATCTAGTGTTGTTTGGGGTTAAAATATGTTATAATACAATAACTTTGATTGATTACAAGTGCTAAAGATGCATGAAGAGTGTTTAGAAGTGTGTAGAAAAAGTTGTTGAAATTGGGTCCCAAATGGGCTAAGAACTAGGAAACTTTGCGTTGAACCACTAAATGACTTATCTAGTGTTGTTTGGGTTTAGAATATTTTAGGATACAATATATTTGATTGATTACAAGTGCTAGAGATT
>NW_006238895.1:66602-67003 GCF_000375325.1 Capsella rubella | reverse complement strand
GAAGTGTGCAGAAAGACTTGTTGAAATTGGGTCCCAAATGGGCTAAGAACTCGGAAACTATGCGTTGAACCACTAAATGACTTATCTAGTGTTGTTTGGGTTTAGAATATGTTAGAATACAATAAATTTGACTGATTACAAGTGCTAGAAATGCATGAAAAGTGTTTAGAAGTGTGGAGAAAGACTTGTTGAAATTGGGTCCCAAATGGGCTAAGAACTCGGAAACTATGCGTTGAACCACTAAATTACTTATCTAGTATTGTTTGGGTTTAGAATATGTTAGAATATAACAAATTTGATTGATTACAAGAACTATAGATGCATGAAGAGTGTTTGGAAGTATGGAGAAATACTTGTTGAAATCGCTAAGAACTCAGAAACATTGCGTTGAACAACTTCTG
>NW_006238895.1:65387-66462 GCF_000375325.1 Capsella rubella | reverse complement strand
CGGAAACATTGGGTTGAACCACTAAATGACTTATCTAGTGTTGTTTGGGTTTAGAATATGTTAAGATACAATAAATTTAAATGATTACAAGTGCTAGAGATGCATGAAAAGTGTTTAGAAGTGTGGAGAAAGACTTTTTGAAATTGGGTCCCAAATGGGCTAAGAACTCGGAAACAATGCGTTGAACCACTAGATGACTTATCTAGTATTGTTTGGGTTTAGAATACGTTAGAATACAACAAATTTGATTGATTACAAGAACTATAGATGCATGAAGAGTGTTTGGAAGTATGGTGAAAGACTTGTTGAAATTGGGTCCCATATGGGCTAAGAACTCGGAAACATTGCGTTGAACAACTAAATGACTTATCTAGTGTTGTTTAGGGTTAAAATATGTTAGAATACAATAAATTTGATTGGTTACAAGTGATAGAGATGCATGAAGAGTGTTTAGAAGTGTGTAGAAACACTTGCCGAAATTTGGTCCAAAATGGGCTAAGAACTCGAAAACATTGCGTTGAACCACTACATTGCTTTTCTAGTGTTGTTTGGGGTTAGAATATGTTAGAATACAATAAATTTGATTGATTACAAGTGCTAGAGATGCATGAAGAGTGTTTAGAAGTGTGGAGAAAGACTTGTTGAAATTGGGTCCCAAATGGGCTAAGAACTTGGAAACATTGCATGGAACCACTAAATTACTTATTGAGTGTTGTTTGGGGTTAGAATATGTTACAATAAAATAAATTTTATTGATTACAATTGCTAGAGATGCATGAAAAGTGTTTAGAAGAGTGGAGAAAGACTTGTTGGAATTGGGTCCCAAATGGGCTAAGAACTTATAAACATTGCGTTGAACCACTAAATGATTTATCTAGTGTTGTTTGTGGTTAAAATATGTTAGAATACAATAAATTTGATTGATTAAAAGTGCTAGAGATGCATGAAGAGTGTTTAGATGTGTTGAGAAAGACTTGTTGAAATTGGGTCCCAAATGGGCTAAGAACTCGGAAACATTGTGTTGAACAACTAAATGACTTATCTAGTGTTGTTTGGGGTTAGAATATGTTATAAT
>NW_006238895.1:63409-64856 GCF_000375325.1 Capsella rubella | reverse complement strand
AGAGATGCATGAAAATTGTTTGGAAGTATGGAGAAAGATTTGTTGATATTGGGTCCCATATGGGCTAAGAACTCAGAAACATTGCAATGAACAACTAAATGACTGATCTAGTGTTGCTTGGGGATAAAATATATTAGCATACAATGAATTTGATTGATTACAAGTGCTAGAGATGCTTGAAGAGTTTTTTGAAGTATGGAGAAATACTTGTTGAAATTGGGTCCCAAATGTGCTAAGAACTCGGAAACATTGCGTTGAACAACTTCTGTTTTATCTAGTATTATTTGGGGTTAGAATATGTTAGAATACAGTAACTTTGATTGATTACAAGTGCTAAAGATGGATGAAGAGTGTTTGGAAGTATGAAGAAAGACTTGTTGAAATTGCGTTCCAAATGGGCTAAGAACTCGGAAACATTGGGTTGAACAACTAAATGACTTATGTAGTGTTTTTGGGTTAGAATATGTTAGGATACAATAAATTTGAATGATTACAAGTGCTAGAGATGCATGAACAGTGGTTAGAAGTGTGGAGAAAGACTTGTTGAAATTGGGTCCCAAGTGGGCTAAGAACTCGGAAACATTGCGTTTAACAACTAAATGACTTATCTAGTGTTGTTTGGGGTTAAAATATGTTATAATACAATAACTTTGATTGATTACAAGTGCTAAAGATGCATGAAGAGTGGTTGGAAGTATGGAGAAAGACTTGTTGAAATTGGGTCCCATATGGGATAAGAACTCGGAAACATTGCGTTGAACAACTAAATGACTTATCTAGTGTTGTTTGGGGTTAAAATATGTTAGAATACAATAACTTTGATTGATTACAAGTGCTAAAGATGCATGAAGAGTGTTTGGAAGTATGAAGAAAGAGTTGTTGAAATTGCGTTCCAAATGGGCTAAGAACTCGGAAACTATGCGTTGAACCACTAAATCACTTATCTAGTATTGTTTGGGTTTAGAATATGTTAGAATATAACAAATTTGATTGATTACAAGAACTATAGATGCATGAAGAGTGGTTGGAAGTATGGAGAAAGACTTGTTGAAATTGGGTCCCAAATGGGCTAAGAACTCGGAAACAATGCGTTGAACCACTAAATGACTTATCTAGTATTGTCTGGGTTTATAATATGTTAGAATACAATAAATTTGATTGATTAAAAGTGCTAGAGATGCATGAAGATTGTTTGGAAGTATGGAGAAAGATTTGTTGATATTGGGTCCCACTATCGGGCTAAGAACTCGGAAACATTGCGTTGAACAACTGAATGACTTATCTAGTGTTGTTTGGGGTTAAATTATGTTAGAATACAATAACTTTGATTGATTAAAAGTGCTAGAGATGCATGAAGATTGTTTGGAAGTATGGAGAAAGATTTGTTGATATTGGGTCCCATATGGGCTAAGAACTCGGAAACATTGCAATGAACAACTAAACGACT
>NW_006238895.1:62868-63309 GCF_000375325.1 Capsella rubella | reverse complement strand
TGATTACAAGTGCTAGAGATGCATGAATAGTTTTTTGAAGTATGGAGAAATACTTGTTGAAATTGGGTCCCAAATGGGCTAAGAACTCGGAAACATTGCGTTGAACAACTTCTGACTTATCTGGTATTATTTTAGGTTAGAATATGTTAGAATACAATAGCTTTGATTGATTACAAGTTCTAAAGATGGATGAAGAGTGTTTGGAAGTATGAAGAAAGACTTGTTGAAATTGAGTTCCAAATGGGCTAAGAACTCGGAAACAATGCGTTGAACCAGTAAATGACTTATCTAGTATTGATTGGGTTTAGAATATGTTAGAATACAACAAGTTTTATTGATTACAAGAACTATAGATGCATGAAGAGTGTTTGGAAGTATGGAGAAAGACTTGTTGAAATTGGGTCCTATATGGGCTAAGAACTCGGAAACATTGCGTTGAAC
>NW_006238895.1:62179-62703 GCF_000375325.1 Capsella rubella | reverse complement strand
AACCACTAAAGGACTTATCTAGTGTTGTTTGGGTTTAGAATATGTTAGGATATAATAAATTTGATTGATTACAAGTGCTAGAGATGCATAAAGAGTGTTTAGAAGTGTGGATAGAGTCTTGTTTAAATTGGGTCCCTAATGGGCTAAGCACTCGAAAACATTGCAATGAACAACTAAATGACTTATCTAGTGTTGTTTGGGGTTAGAATATGTTAGCATACAATGAATTTGATTGATTACAAGTGCTAGAGAAGCATGAAGAGTTTTTTGAAGTATGGAGAAATACTTGTTGAAATCGGGTCCCAAATGGGCTAAGAACTCAGTAAAACATTGCGTTGAACAACTTCTGACTTATCTAGTATTATTTGGGGTTAGAAAATGTTAGAATACAATAACTTTGATTGATTAGAAGTGCTAAAGATGGATGAATAGTGTTTGGAAGTATGAAGAAAGACTTGTTGAAATTGCGTTCCAAATGGGCTAAGAACTCGGAAACATTGGGTTGAACCACTAAATGAGTTATC
>NW_006238895.1:59867-62079 GCF_000375325.1 Capsella rubella | reverse complement strand
AAGAGTGTTTAGAAGTGTGTAGAAAAACTTGTTGAAATTGGGTCGCAAATGGGCTAAGAACTCGGAAACATTGCGTTGAACCACTAAATGACTTATCTAGTGTTGTTTGGGTTTAGAATATGTTAGAATACAATAAATTTGACTGATTACAAGTGCTAGAGATGCATGAAAAGTGTTTAGAAGTGTGGAGAAAGACTTTTTGAAATTGGGTCCCAAATGGGCTAAGAACTCGGAAACAATGCGTTGAACCAGTAAATGACTTATCTAGTATTGATTGGGTTTAGAATATGTTAGAATACAATAAATTTGATTGATTACAAGAACTATAGATGCATGAAGAGTGTTTAGAACTATGGAGAAAGACTTGTTGAAATTGGGTCCCATATGGGCTAAGAACTCGGAAACATTGTGTTGAACAACTAAATGACTTATCTAGTGTTGTTTGGGGTTAAAATATGTTAGAACACAATAACTTTGATTGATTACAAGTGCTAAAGATGCATGAAGAGTGTTTAGAAGTGTGTAGAAAAACTTGTTGAAATTGGGTTCCAAATGGGCTAAGATCTCGGAAACATTGCGTTGAACCACTAAATCACTTATCTAGTGATGTTTAGAAGTGTGGAGAAAGACTTGTTGAAATTGGGTCCCAAATGGGCTAAGAACTCGGAAACATTGCGTTGAACAACTTCTGACTTTTCTAGTATTATTTGGGGTTAGAATATGTTAGAATACAATAACTTTGATTGATTACAAGTGCTAAAGATGGATGAAAAGTGTTTGGAAGTATGAAGAAAGACTTGTTGAAATTGCGTTCCAAATGGGCTAAGAACTCGGAAACATTGCGTTGAACCACTAAATGACTTATCTAGTGTTGTTTGGGTTTAGAATATGTTAGGATACAATAAATTTGAATGATTACAAGTGCTAGAGATGCATGAACAGTGGTTAGAAGTGTGGAGAAAGACTTGTTGAAATTGGGTCCCATATGGGCTAAGAACTCGAAAACATTGGGTTGAGCCACTAAATGACTTATCTAGTGTTGTTTGGGGTTAAAATATGTTAGGATACAATAACTTTGATTGATTACAAGTGCTAGAGATGCATGAAGAGTGTTTGGAAATGTGGAGAAAGACTTGTTGAAATTGGGTCCCAAATGGGCTAAGAACTCGGAAACATTGCGTTGAACCACTAAATGACTTATCTAGTGTTGTTTGGGTTTAAAATATGTTAGAATACAATAAATTTGACTGATTACAAGTGCTAGAAATGCATGAAAAGTGTTTAGAAGTGTGGAGAAAGACTTGTTGAAATTGGGTCCCAAATGGGCTAAGAACTCGTAAACAATGCGTTGAACCACTAAATGACTTATCTAGTATTGTTTGGGTTTAGAATATGTTAGAATACAATAAATTTGATTGATTACAAGAACTATAGATGCATGAAGAGTGTTTGGAAGTATGGAGAAAGACTTGTTGAAATTGGGTCCCATATGGGCTAAGAACTCGGAAATATTGCGTTGAACCACTAAAGGACTTATCTAGTGTTGTTTGGGTATAAAATATGTTAGAATACAATAAATTTGATTGATTACAAGTGCTAGAGATGCATGAACAGTGTTTAGAAGTGTGTTGAAAAACTTGTTGAAATTGGGTCCCAAATGGGCTAAGAACTCGGAAATATTGCGTTGAACCACTAAAGGACTTATCTAGTGTTGTTTGGGTTTAGAATATGTTAGGATATAATAAATTTGATTGATTACAAATGCTAGAGATGCATAAAGAGTGTTTAGAAGTGTGGATAAAGTCTTGTTTAAATTGGGTCCCTAATGGGCTAAGCACTCGGAAACATTGCAATGAACAACTAAATGACTGATCTAGTGTTGTGTGGGGTTAGAATATATTAGCATACAATGAATTTGATTGATTACAAGTGCTAGAGATGCATGAAGAGTTTTTTGAAGTATGGAGAAATACTTGTTGAAATCGGGTCCCAAATTGGCTAAGAACTCAGTAAAACATTGCGTTGAACAACTTCTGACTTATCTAGTATTATTTGGGGTTAGAAAATTTTAGAATACAATAAGTTTGATTGATTACAAGTGCTAAAGATGGATGAAGAGTGTTTGGAAGTATGAAGAATGACTTGTTGAAATTGCGTTCCAAATGGGCTAAGAACTCGGAAACATTGGGTTGAACCACTAAATGACTTATCT
>NW_006238895.1:59539-59767 GCF_000375325.1 Capsella rubella | reverse complement strand
TTGATTACAAGTGCTAGAGATGCATGAAGAGTGTTTAGAAGTGTTGAGAAAGACTTGTTGAACTTGCGCCCCAAATGGGCTAAGAACTCGGAAACATTGCGTTGAACCACTAAATGACTTATCTAGTATTGTTTGGGTTTAGAATATGTTAGAATGCAATAAATTTGATTGATTACAAGAAATATAGATGCATGAAGAGTGTTTGTAAGTATGGAGAAAGACTTGTTG
>NW_006238895.1:58060-59319 GCF_000375325.1 Capsella rubella | reverse complement strand
AATGACTTATCTAGTGTTGTTTGGGTTTAGAATATGTTAGAATAGAATAAACTTGATTGATTACAAGTGCTAGAGATGCATGAAGAGTGTTTAGAAGTGTGGAGAAAGACTTGTTGAAATTGGGTCCCAAATGGGCTAAGAACTCGGAAACATAGCGTTGAACCACTAAATAACTTATCTGGTGTTGTTTGGGTTAGAATACATTAGAATACAATAAATTTGATTGATTACAAGTGCTAGAGATGCATGAAGAGTGTTTAGAAGTGTGGAGAAAGTCTTGTTTAAATTAGGTCCCTAAGGGGCTAAGCACTCGGAAACATTGCTTTGAACAACTAAATGACTTATTTAGTGTTGTTTGGGGTTAAAATATGTTAGAATACAATGCATTTGATTGATTAAAAGTGCTAGAGATGCATGAAGATTGTTTGGAAGTATGGAGAAAGATTTGTTGATATTGGGTCCCATATGGGCTAAGAACTCAGAAACATTGCAATGAACAACTAAATGACTGATCTAGTGTTGTTTGGGGTTAGAATATATTAGCATACAATTAATTTGATTGATTACAAGTGCTAGAGATGCATGAAGAGTTTTCTGAAGTATGGAGAAATACTTGTTGAAATTGGGTCCCAAATGGGCTAAGAACTCGGAAACATTGCGTTGAACAACTTCTGACTTATCTAGTATTATTTGGGGTTAGAATATGTTAGAATCCAATAACTTTGATTGATTACAAGTGCTAAAGATGGATGAAGAGTGTTTGGAAGTATGAAGAAAGCCTTGTTGAAATTGCGTTCCAAATGGGCTAAGAACTCGGAAACAATGGGTTGAACCACTAAATGACTTATCTAGTGTTGCTTGGGTTTAGAATATGTTAGGATACAATAAATTTGAATGATTACAAGTGTTAGAGATGCATGAACAGTGTTTAGAACTGTGGAGAAAGACTTGTTGAAATTGGGTCCCAAATGGGCTAAGAACTCGGAAACATTGCATTGAACCACTAAATGACTTATCTAGTGTTGTTTGGGTTTAGAATATATTAGAATACAATAAATTTGACTGATTACAAGTGCTAGAAATGCATGAAAAGTGTTTAGAAGGGTGGAGAAAGACTTGTTGAAATTGGGTCCCAAATGGGCTAAGAACTCGGAAACATTGCATTGAACCACTAAATCAAATATCTAGTGATGTTTGGGTTTAGAATATGTTAGAATACAATAAATTTGACTGATTACAAGTGCTAGAGATACCATGAA
>NW_006238895.1:57192-57960 GCF_000375325.1 Capsella rubella | reverse complement strand
CAATTAATTTGATTAATTAAAAGTGCTAGAGATGCATGAAGAGTGTTTGGAAGTATGGAGAAAGACTTGTTGAAATTGCGTTCCAAATGGGCTTAGAACTCGGAAACATTGGGTTGAACCACTAAATGACTTATCTAGTGTTGTTTGGGTTTAGAATATGTTAGAATACAATAAATTTGATTGATTACAAGTCCTAGATATGCATGAAAAGTGTTTAGAAGTGTGTAGAAAAACTTGTTGAAATTGGGTCCCAAATGGGCTAAGAACTCGGAAACATTGCGTTGAACCACTGAATGACTTATCTAGTGATGTTTGGGTTTAGAATATGTTAGAAAACAATATATTTGACTGATTACCAGTGCTAGAGATGCATGAAAAGTATTTAGAAGTGTGGAGAAAGACTTGTTGAATTTGGGTCCCAAATGGGCTAAGAACTCGGAAATATTGCGTTGAACCACTAAATGACTTATCTAGTGTTGTTTGGGTTAGAATATGTTAGAATACAATAAATTTGATTGATTACAAGTGATAGAGATGGATGAAGAGTGTTTTCAAATATGAAGAAAGACTTGTTAAAATTGGGTCCCACATGGGCTAAGAACTTGGAAACATTGCGTTGAACCACTAAATGACTTATCTAATGTTTTTTGTGGTTAGAATATGTTAGAATACAATAAATTTGATTGATTACAAGTGCTAGAGATGCATTAAGAGTGTTTTCAAGTATGGAGAAAGACTAGTTGAAATTGGGTCCCAAATGGGCTAAGA
>NW_006238895.1:56287-57060 GCF_000375325.1 Capsella rubella | reverse complement strand
AAGACTTGTTGAAATTGGGTCCCAAATGGGCTAAGAACTCGGAAACATTGCGTTGAACAACTAAATGACTTATCTAGTGATGTTTGGGGTTAAAATATGTTAGAATACAATAACTTTGATTGATTACAAGTGCTAAAGATGCATGAAGAGTGTTTAGAACTGTGTAGAAAAACTTGTTGAAATTGGGTCCCAAATGGGCTAAGAACTCGGAAACATTGCGTTGAACCACTAAATCACTTATCTAGTGATGTTTGGGTTTAGAATATGTTAGAATACAATAAATTTGACTGATTACAAGTGCTAGAGATACATGAAGAGTGTTTAGAACTGTGGAGAAAGACTTGTTGAAATTGGGTCCCAAATGGGCTAAGAACTCGGAAACATTGCGTTGAATCAATAAATGATTTATCTAGTGTTGTTTGGGTTAGAGTATGTTAGGATACAATAAACTTGATTGATTACAAGTGCTAGAGATGCATGAAGAGTGTTTAGAAGTGTGGAGAAAGTCTTGTTTAAATTGGGTCCCTATTGGGCTAAGGACTCGGAAACATTGCTTTGAACAACTACATGACTTATCTAGTGTTGTTTGGGGTTAACATATGTTAGAATACAATGAATTTGATTGATTAAAAGTGCTAGAGATGCATGAAGATTGTTTGGAAGTATGGAGAAAGATTTGTTTATATTGGGTCCCATATGGGCTAAGAACTCAGATACATTGCAATGAACAACTAAATGACTGATCTAGTGTTGTTTGGGGATAAAATATATTA
>NW_006238895.1:55966-56187 GCF_000375325.1 Capsella rubella | reverse complement strand
TTGTTGAAATTGCGTTCCAAATGGGCTAAGAACTCGGAAACATTGGCTTGAACCACTAAATGACTTATCTAGTGTTATTTGGGTTTAGAATATGTTAGGATACAATAAATTTGGATGATTACAAGTGCTAGAGATGCATGAACATTGTTTAGAAGTGTGGAGAAAGACTTGTTGAAATTGGGTCCCAAATGGGCTAAGAACTCGGAACATTGCGTTGAACC
>NW_006238895.1:55218-55866 GCF_000375325.1 Capsella rubella | reverse complement strand
GGTCCCATATGGGCTAAGAACTCGGAAACATTGCGTTGAACAACTAAATGACTTATCTAGTGATGTTTGGGGTTAAAATATGTTAGAATACAATACATTTGACTGATTACAAGTGCTTGAGATGCATGAAAAGTGTTTAGAAGTGTGGAGAAAGACTTGTTGAAATTGGGTCCCAAATGGGCTAAGAACTCGGAAACATTGCGTTGAACCACTAAAGGACTTATCTAGTGTTGTTTGGGTTTAGAATATGTTAGGATATAATAAATTTGATTGATTACAAGTGCTAGAGATGCATAAAGAGTGTTTAGAAGTGTGGATAAAGTCTTGTTTAAATTGGGTCCCTAATGGGCTAAGCACTCGAAAACATTGCAATGAACAACTAAATGACTTATCTAGTGTTGTTTGGGGTTAGAATATGTTAGCATACAATGAATTTGATTGATTACAAGTGCTAGAGAAGCATGAAGAGTTTTTTGAAGTATGGAGAAATACTTGTTGAAATCGGGTCCCAAATGGGCTAAGAACTCAGTAAAACATTGCGTTGAACAACTTCTGACTTATCTAGTATTATTTGGGGTTAGAAAATGTTAGAATACAATAACTTTGATTGATTAGAAGTGCTAAAGATGGATGAAGAGTGTTTGGAAG
>NW_006238895.1:54855-55118 GCF_000375325.1 Capsella rubella | reverse complement strand
ACTTGTTGAAATTGGGTCCCAAATGGGCTAATAACTCGGAAACAATGCGTTGAACCACTAAATGACTTATCTAGTATTGTTTGGGTTTAGAATATGTTAGAATATAATAAATTTGATTGATTACAAGAACTATAGATGCATGAAGAGTGTTTGGAAGTATGGAGAAAGACTTGTTGAAATTGGGTACCATATGGGCTAAGAACTCGGAAACATTGCGTTGAACCACTAAATGACTTATCTAGTATTGTTTGGGTTTAGAATAT
>NW_006238895.1:54440-54755 GCF_000375325.1 Capsella rubella | reverse complement strand
TGTTTGGGTTTAGAATATGTTAGAATGCAATAAATTTGATTGATTACAAGAAATATAGATGCATGAAGAGTGTTTGTAAGTATGGAGAAAGACTTGTTGAAATTGGATCCCATATGGGCTAAGAACTCGGAAACATTGCGTTGAACCACTAAATGACTTATCTAGTGTTGTTTGGGTTTAGAATATGTTAGAATCCAATAAATTTGACTGATTACAAGAAATATAGATGCATGAAAAGTGTTTGTAAGTATGGAGAAAGACTTGTTGAAATTGGATCCCATATGGGCTAAGAACTCGGAAACATTGCGTTGAACA
>NW_006238895.1:53316-54237 GCF_000375325.1 Capsella rubella | reverse complement strand
ATATGTTAGAATACAATGCATTTGATTGATTAAAAGTGCTAGAGATGCATGAAGATTGTTTGGAAGTATGGAGAAAGATTTGTTGATATTGGGTCCCATATGGGCTAAGAACTCGGAAACATTGCAATGAACAACTAAATGACTTATCTAGTGTTGTTTGGCGTTAGAATAAATTTGCATACAATGAATTTGATTGATTACAAGTGCTAGAGATACATGAAAAGTTTTTTGAAGTATGGAGAAATACTTGTTGAAATCGGGTCCCAAATGGGCTAAGAACTCAGAAACATTGCGTTGAACAACTTCTGACTTATCTATTATTATTTGGGGTTAGATTATGTTAGAATACAATAACTTTGATTGATTAGAAGTGCTAAAGATGGATGAAGAGTGTTTGGAAGTATGAAGAAAGACTTGTTGAAATTGCGTTACAAATGTTTTAAGAACTCGGAAACATTGGGTTGAACCACTAAATGACTTATCTAGTGTTGTTTGGGTTTAGAATATGTTAGGATACAATAAATTTGATTGATTACAAGTGCTAAAGATGCATGAAGAGTGTTTAGAAGTGTTGAGAAAGACTTGTTGAAATTGGGTCCCAAATGGGCTAAGAACTCGGAAACATTGCGTTGAACCACTAAATGACTTATCTAGTGATGTTTGGGTTTAGAATATGTTAGAATACAATAAATTTGACTGATTACAAGTGCTACAGATGCATGAAAAGTGTTTAGAAGTGTGGAGAAAGACTTGTTGAAATTGGGTCCCATATGGGCTAAGAACTCGGAAACATTGCGTTGAACAACTAAATGACTTATCTAGTGTTGTTTGGGGTTAAAATATGTTAGAATACAATAACTTTGATTGATTACAAGTGCTAAAGATGCATGAAGAGTGTTTAGAAGTGTGTAGAAAAAACTT
>NW_006238895.1:52276-52994 GCF_000375325.1 Capsella rubella | reverse complement strand
TTAGAAGTGTGGAGAAAGACTTGTTGAAATTGGGTCCCAAATGGGCTAAGAACTCGGAAACTATGCGTTGAACCACTAAATGACTTATCTAGTATTGTTTGGGTTTAGAATATGTTAGAATACAAGAAATTTGATTGATTACAAGAATTATAGATGCATGAAGAGTGTTTGGAAGTATGGAGAAAGACTTGTTGAAATTGGGTCCCATATGGGCTAAGAACACGGAAACATTGCGTTGACCAACTGAATGACTTATCTAGTGTTGTTTGGGGTTAAAATATGTTAGAATACAATAACTTTGATTGATTACAAGTGCTAAAGATGCATGAAGAGTGTTTAGAAGTGTGTAGAAAAACTTGTTGAAATTGGGTCGCAAATGGGCTAAGAACTCGGAAACATTGCGTTGAAACACTAACTGACTTATCTAGAGTTGTTTGGGTTTAGAATATGTTAGGATACAATAAATTTGACTGATTACAAGTGCTAGAGATGCATGAAAAGTGTTTAGAAGTGTGGAGAAAGACTTGTTGAAATTGGGTCCCAAATGGGCTAAGAACTCGGAAACAATGCGTTGAACCACTAAATGAATTATCTAGTATTGTTTGGGTTTAGAATATGTTAGAATACAATAAATTTGATTGATTACAAGAACTATAGATGCATGAAGAGTGTTTGGAAGTATGGAGTATGACTTGTTGAAATTGGGTCCCATATGGGC
>NW_006238895.1:51317-51872 GCF_000375325.1 Capsella rubella | reverse complement strand
TTAGGATACAATAAACTTGATTGATTACAAGTGCTAGAGATGCATGAAGAGTGTTTAGAAGTGTGGAGAAAGACTTGTTTAAATTGGGTCCCTAATGGGCTAAGAACTCGGAAACATTGCGTTGAACAACTAAAATGACTTATCTGGTGTTGTTTGGGTTAGAATATGTTAGAATACAATAAATTTGATTGATTACAAGTGCTAGAGATGCATGAAGAGTGTTTAGAAGTGTGGAGAAAGTCTTGTTTAAATTGGGTCCCTAATGGGCTAAGCACTCGGAATCATTGCTTTGAACAACTAAATGACTTATATAGTGTTGTTTGGGGTTAAAATATGTTAAAATACAATGAATTTGATTGATTAAAAGTGATAGAGATGCATGAAGATTGTTTGGAAGTATGGAGAAATATTTGTTGATATTGGGTCCCATATGGGCTAAGAACTCGGAAACATTGCAATGAACAACTAAATGACTTATCTAATGTTGTTTGGGGTTAGAATATATTACCATACAATGAATTTGATTGATTACAAGTGCTAGAGATGCATGAATAG
>NW_006238895.1:50747-51217 GCF_000375325.1 Capsella rubella | reverse complement strand
CGGAAACATTGCGTTGAACAACTTCTGACTTATCTAGTATTATTTGGGGTTAGAATATGTTAGAATACAGTAACTTTTATTGATTACAAGTGCTAAAGATGGATGAAGATTAATTGGAAGTATGAAGAAAGACTTGTTGAAATTGCGTTCCAAATTGTCTAAGAACTCGGAAACATTGGGTTGAACCACTAAATGACTTATCTAGTGTTGTTTGGGTTTAGAATATGTTAGGATACAATAAATTTGAATGATTACAAGAGCTAGAGATGCATAAACAGTGTTTAGAAGTGTGGAGAAAGACTTGTTGAAATTGGGTCCCAAATGGGCTAAGAACTCGGAAACATTGCGTTGAACCACTAAATGACTTATCTACTGATGTTTGGGTTTAGAATATGTTAGAATACAATAGATTTGACTGATTACAAGTGCTAGAGATACATGAAGAGTGTTTAGAAGTGTGGAGAAAGACT
>NW_006238895.1:50053-50647 GCF_000375325.1 Capsella rubella | reverse complement strand
TAAATGACTTATCTAGTGTTGTTTGGGGTTAAAGTATGTTAGAATACAATAACTTTAATTGATTAGAAGTGCTAAAGATGCATGAAGAGTGTTTAGAAGTGTGTAGAAAAACTTGTTGAAATTGGGCCCCAAATGGGCTAAGAACTCGGAAACATTGCATTGAACCACTAAATGACTTATCTAGTGTTGTTTGGGTTTAGAATATGTTAGGATATAATACAATAAATTTGATTGATTACAAGTGCTAGAGATGCATGAAGAGTGTTTAGAAGTGTGGATAAAGTCTTGTTTAAATTGGGTCCCTAATGGGCTAAGCACTCGGAAAGATTGCTTTGAACAACTAAATGACTTATCTAGTGTTGTTTGGGGTTAAAATATGTTAGAATACAGTGAATTTGATTGATTAAAAGTGCTAGAGATGCATGAAGATTGTTTGGAAGTATGGAGAAAGAATTGTTGATATTGGGTCCCAGATGGGCTAAGAACTCGGAAACATTGCAATGAACAACTAAATGACTTATCTAGTGTTGTTTGGGGTTAGAATATGTTAGCATACAATGAATTTTATTGATTACAAGTGCTAGAGATGCATGA
>NW_006238895.1:49400-49953 GCF_000375325.1 Capsella rubella | reverse complement strand
CTTGTTGAAATTGGGTCCCATATGGGCTAAGAACTCGGAAACATTGCGTTGAACCGCTAAATGACTTATCTAGTGTTGTTTGGGCTTAGAATATGTTAGGATACAATAAATTTGATTGATTACAAGTGGTAGAGATGCATGAAGAGTGTTTAGAAGTGTGGAGAAAGACTTGTTGAAATTGGGTCCCAAATGGGCTAAGAACTCGGAAACATTGCGTTGAACCACTAACTGACTTACCTAGTGATGTTTGGGTTTAGAATATGTTAGAAAACAATAAATTTGACTGATTACCAGTGCTAGAGATGCATGAAAAGTATTTAGAAGTTTGGAGAAAGACTTGTTGAATTTGGGTCCCAAATGGGATAAGAACTCGGAAATATTGCGTTGAACCACTAAATGACTTATCTAGTGTTGTTTGGGTTAGAATATGTTAGAATACAATAAACTTGATTGATTACAAGTGCTAGAGATGCATGAAGAGTGTTTTCAAATATGAAGAAAGACTTGTTGAAATTGGGTCCCAAATGGGCTAAGAACTCGGAAACATTGCGTT
>NW_006238895.1:48854-49300 GCF_000375325.1 Capsella rubella | reverse complement strand
AACCACTAAATGACTTATCTAATGTTGTTTGTGGTTAAAATATGTTAGAATACAATAAATTTGATCGATTACAAGTGCTAGATATGCATGAAGAGTGTTTTGAAGTATGGAGAAAGACTTGTTGAAATTGGGTCCCAAATGGGCTAAGAACTCGGAAACATTGCGTTGAACAACTAAATGACTTATCTAGTGTTGTTTGGGGATAGAATATGTTAGAATACAATGAATTTGATTGATTACAAGTGCTAGAGAAGCATGAAGAGTGTTTAGAAGTGTGTAAAAAGACTTGTTGAAATTGGGTCCCAAATGGGCTAAGAACTCGGAAACATTGCGTTGAACCACTAAATGACTTATCTAGTATTGTTTGGGTATAGAATATGTTAAAATACAATAAATTTGAGTGATTACAAGAACTATAGATGCATGAAGAGTGTTTGTAAGTATGG
>NW_006238895.1:48165-48754 GCF_000375325.1 Capsella rubella | reverse complement strand
CGTTGAACCACTAAATGACTTATCTAGTGTTGTTTGGGCGTAGAATATGTTAGGATACAATAAATTTGATTGATTACAAGTGGTAGAGATGCATGAAGAGTGTTTAGAAGTGTGGAGAAAGACTTGTTGAATTTGGGTCCCAAATGGGCTAAGAACTCGGAAATATTGCGTTGAACCACTAAATGACTTATCTAGTGATGTTTGGGTTCAGAATATGTTAGAAAACAATAAATTTGACTGATTACCAGTGCTAGAGATGCATGACACGTATTTAGAAGTGTGGAGAAAGACTTGTTGAATTTGGGTCCCAAATGGGCTAAGAACTCGGAAATATTGTGTTGAACCACTAAATGAATTATCTAGTGTTGTTTGGGTTAGAATATGTTATAATACAATAAATTTGATTGATTACAAGTGCTAGAGATGCATGAAGAGTGTTTTCAAGTATGGAGAAAGACTAGTTGAAATTGGGTCCAAAATGGGCTAAGAACTCGGAAACATTGCGTTGAACAACTAAATGACTTATCTAGTGTTGTTTGGGGTTAGAATATGTTAGAATACAATGAATTTGATTGATTACAAGTGCTAG
>NW_006238895.1:46216-47821 GCF_000375325.1 Capsella rubella | reverse complement strand
AAAAGTGTTTAGAAGTGTTTAGAAAAACTTGTTGAAATTGGGTCCCAAATGGGCTAAGAAATCGGAAACATTGCGTTGAACCACTAAATGACTTATCTAGTATTGTTTGGGTTTAGAATATGTTATAATACAATAAATTTGATTGATTACAAGAACTATAGATGCATGAAGAGTGTTTGTAAGTATGGAGAAAGACTTGTTGAAATTGGGTCCCAAATGGGCTAAGAACTCGGAAACATTGCGTTGAACCACTAAATGACTTATCTAGTGTTGTTTGGGTTTAGAATATGTTAGGATACAATAAATTTGATTGATTACAAGTGCTAGAGATGCATGACAAGTATTTAGAAGTGTGGAGAAAGACTTGTTGAATTTGGGTCCCAAATGGGCTAAGAACTCGGAAATATTGCGTTGAACCACTAAATGACTTATCTAGTGATGTTTGGGTTTAGAATATGTTAGAATACAATAAATTTGATTGATTACAAGTCCTAGAGATGCATGAAGAGTGTTTTCAAATATGAAGAAAGACTTGTTGAAATCGGGTCCCAAATGGGCTAAGAACTCGGAAACATTGCGTTGAACCACTAAATGACTTACCTAAAGTTGTTTGTGGTTAGAATATGTTAGAATACAATGAATTTGATTGATTACAAGTGCTAGAGATGCATTAAGAGTGTTTTCAAGTATGGAGAAAGACTTGTTGAAATTGGGTCCCAAATGGGCTAAGAACTCGGAAACATTGCGTTAAACAAGTAAATGAATTATCTAGTGTTGTTTGGGGTTAGAATATGTTAGAATACAATGAATTTGATTGATTACAAGTGCTAGAGATGTATAAAGAGTGTTTAGATGTGTGTAGAGAGACTTATTGAAATCTGGTCCCAAATGGGCTAAGAACTCGGAAACATTGCGTTGAACCACTAAATGACTTATCTAGTGTTGTTTTGGGTTATTATATATTAGAATACAATGAATTTGACTGATTACAAGTGCTAGAGATACATGAAGAGTGTTTAGAACTGTGGAGAAAGACTTGTTGAAATTGGGTCCCAAATGGGCTAAGAACTCGGAAACATTGCGTTGAACCAATAAATGATTTATCTAGTGTTGTTTGGGTTAGAATATGTTAGAATACAATAACTTTGATTGATTACAAGTCCTAGAGATGCATGAAAAGTGTTTAGAAATGTGTAGAAAAACTTGTTGAAATTGGGTCCCAAATAGGCTAAGAACTCGGAAACATTGCGTTGAACCACTAAATGACTTATCTAGTATTGTTTGGGTTTAGAATATGTTAGAATACAATAAATTTGATTGATTACAAGAACTATAGATGCATGAAGAGTGTTGGAAGTATGGAGAAAGACTTGTTGAAATTGGGTCCCATATGGGCTAAGAACTCGGAAACATTGCGTTGAACAACTAAATGACTTATCTAGTGTTGTTTAGGTATAAAATATGTTAGAATACAATGAATTTGATTAATTACAAGTGCTAGAGATGCACGAATACTGTTTGGAAGTATGGAGAAAGACTTGTTGAAATTGCGTTCCAAATGGGCTAAGAACTCGGAATCATTGGATTGAACCACTAAATGACTTA
>NW_006238895.1:45823-46088 GCF_000375325.1 Capsella rubella | reverse complement strand
AAGAACTCGGAAACATTGCGTTGAACAACTAAATGACTTATCTAGTGTTGTTTGGGTATAAAATATGTTAGAATACAATGAATTTGATTAATTACAAGTGCTAGAGATGCACGAATAGTGTTTGGAAGTATGGAGAAAGACTTGTTGAAATTGCGTTCCAAATGGGCTAAGAACTCGGAATCATTGGGTTGAACCACTAAATGACTTATCTAGTGATGTTTGGGTTTAGAATATGTTATAATACAATAAATTTGACTGATTACAA
>NW_006238895.1:43862-45723 GCF_000375325.1 Capsella rubella | reverse complement strand
AGAGATGCATGAAGAGTGTTTGTAAGTATGGAGAAAGACTTGTTGAAATTGGGTCCCACATGGGCTAAGAACTCGGAAACATTGCGTTGAACCAATAAATGATTTATCTAGTGTTGTTTGGGTTAGAATATGTTAGAATACAATAACTTTGATTGATTACAAGTGCTAAAGATAAATGAAGAGTGTTTGGAAGTATGAAGAAAGTCTTGTTGAAATTGCGTTCCAAATGTTTTAAGAACTCGGAAACATTGGGTTGAACCACTAAATGACTTATCTAGTGTTGTTTGGGTTTATAATATGTTAGGATACAATAAATTTGAATAATTACAAGTGCTAGAGATGCATGACCAGTGTTTAGAAGTGTGGAGAAAGACTTGTTGAAATTGGGTCCCAAATGGGCTAAGAACTCGGAAACATTGCGTTGAACCACTAAATGACTTATCTAGTGTTGTTTGGGTTTGGAATATGTTAGAATACAATAAATTTGACTGATTACAAGTTCTAGAGATGCATCAAAAGTGTTTAGAAGTGTGGAGAAAGACTTTTTGAAATTGCGTCCCAAATGGGCTAAGAACTCGGAAACATTGCGTTGAACCACTAAATGACTTATTAGTGTTGTTTGGGTTAGAATATGATAGGATACAATAACTTTGATTGATTACAAGTGCTAAAGATGGATGAAGAGTGTTTGGAAGTATGAAGAAAGACTTGTTGAAATTGCGTTCCAAATGGGCTAAGAACTCGGAAACATTGGGTTGAACCACTAAATGACTTATCTAGTGTTGTTTGGGTTTAGAATATGTTAGGATACAATAAATTTGAATGATTACAAGTGCTAGAGATGCATGAACAGTGTTTAGAAGTGTGGAGAAAGACTTGTTGAAATTGGGTCCCAAATGGGCTAAGAACTCGGAAACATTGCGTTGAACCACTAAATGACTTATCTAGTATTGTTTGGGTTTATAATATGTTAGGATACAATAAATTTGAATAATTACAAGTGCTAGAGATGCATGACCAGTGTTTAGAAGTGTGTAGAAAAACTTGTTGAAATTGGGTCCCAAATGGGCTAAGAACTCGGAAAGATTGCGTTGAACCACTAAATGACTTATCTAGTGTTGTTTGGGTTTATAATATGTTAGGATACAATAAATTTGAATAATTACAAGTGCTAGAGATGCATGAAGAGTGTTTTCAAGTATAGAGAAAGACTTGTTGAAATTGGGTCCCAAATGGGCTAAGAACTTGAAAACATTGCGTTGAACCACTAAATGACTTATCTAGTGTTGTTTGGGGTTAGAATATGTTAGAAAACTATAAATTTGATTGATTACAAGTGCTAGATATGCATGAAGAGTGTTTTCAAGTATGGAGAAAGACTTGTTCAAATTGGGTCCCAAATGGGCTAAGAACTTAGAAACATTGCGTTTAACAAGTAAATGAATTATCTAGTATTGTTTGGGGTTAGAATATGTTAGAATACAATGAATTTGATTGATTACAAGTGCTAGAAATGCGTGAAGAGTGTTTTAAAGTATAGAGAAAGACTTGTTGAAATTGGGTCCCAAATGGGCTAAGAACTTGAAAACATTGCGATGAACCACTAACTGACATATCTAGTGTTTTTTGGGGTTAGAATATGTTAGAATACAATGAATTTGATTGATTACAAGTGCTAGAGATGCATGAAGAGTATTTTGAAGTATGGAGAAAGACTTGTTGAAATTGGGTCCCAAATGGGCTAAGAACTCGAAAACATTGCGTTGAACAACTAAATTAGTTATCTAGTGTTATTTGGGGTTAAAATATGTTAGAATACAATAACTTTGATTGATTACATGTGCTAGAGATGCATGAAGAG
>NW_006238895.1:41639-42951 GCF_000375325.1 Capsella rubella | reverse complement strand
CATTGCGTTGAACAAGTAAATGAATTAGCTAGTGTTGTTTGGGGTTAGAATATGTTAGAATACAATGAATTTGATTGATTACAAGTGCTAGAGATGCGTGAAGAGTTTTTTTAAGTATGGAGAAAGACGTGTTGAAATTTGGTTCCAAATGGGCTAAGAACTCGAAAACATTGCGTTGAACCACTAAATGACATATCTAGTGTTGTTTGGGGTTATAAATGTTAGAATACAATGAATTTGATTGATTACAAGTGCTAGAGATGCATGAAGAGTCTTTTGAAGTATGGAGAAAGACTTGTTGAAATTGGGTCCCAAATGGGCTAAGAACTCGAAAACATTGCGTTGAACAACTAAATTAGTTATCTAGTGTTATTTGGGGTTAGAATATGTTAGAATACAAAAACTTTGATTGATTACATGTGCTAGAGATGCATGAAGAGTGTTTAGAAATGTGTAGAAAAACTTGTTGAAATTGGGTCCCAAATGGGCTAAGAACTCGGAAACATTGCGTTGAACCACTAAATGACTTATCTGGTGTTGTTTGGGGTTAGAATATCTTAAAATACAATAACTTTGACTGATTACAAGTGCTAGAGATGCATGAAGAGTGTTTAGAAGTGTGTAGAAAGACTTGTTGAAATTGGGTCCCATATGGGCTAAGAACTCGGAAACATTGCGTTGAACCACTAAATGACTTATCTAGTGTTCTTTGGTGTTATAATATGTTATAAAACAATAAATTTGATTTATTACAAGTGGTAGATATGCATGAAGAGTGTTTTGAAGTATGGAGAAAGCCTTGTTCAAATTGGGTCCCAAATGGGCTAAGAACTCGGAAACATTGCGTTGAACAAGTAAATGAATTATCTAGTGTTGTTTGGGGTTAGAATATGTTAGAATACAATGAATTTGATTGATTACAAGCGCTAGCGATGCGTGAAGAGTGTTTTAAAGTATAGAGAAAGACTTGTTGAAATTGGGTCCCAAATGGGCTAAGAACTTGAAAACATTGCGTTGAACCACTAAATGAAATATCTAGTGTTGTTTGGGGTTAGAATATGTTAGAATAAAATGAATTTGATTGATTACAAGTGCTAGAGATGCATGAAGAGTGTTTTGAAGTATGGAGAAAGACTTGTTGAAATTGGGTCCCAAATGGGCTAAGAACTCGAAAACATTGCGTTGAACAACTAAATTAGTTATCTAGGGTTATTTGGGGTTAGAATATGTTAGAATACAATAACTTTGATTGATTACATGTGCTAGAGATGCATGAAGAGTGTTTAGAAATGTGTAGAAAAACTTGTTGAAA
>NW_006238895.1:40894-41203 GCF_000375325.1 Capsella rubella | reverse complement strand
TCATTGTATTATAATATAAAAATGGTCAAAATTTTTTTTATTACTCGCTCACTTTATTATTAGTTATTATTAGAATGAAATTTATTAGAATGAAATTAACTAAATTCGAAAGACACCAGAGCTCTGGAGAGGTTTAAATAACTCGACTGAAAGGAAAGGAACGAAGTCACATCTTTCGCCCAAGTTCAGCGGACTCAATCGCACCCTTCCTTCGTCGTATAAAAGATGCTGCCAAAGGGAGTGGCGATGCCATACGCAAAAAGGAAGAGACTTTAACATTGCGTTGAACCACTAAATGACTTATCTAGT
>NW_006238895.1:40466-40736 GCF_000375325.1 Capsella rubella | reverse complement strand
TTATCTAGTTGTTGGTTTGGGGTAAAGAATATGTTAGAATACAATTAATTTGATTGATTACAAGTGCTAGAGATGCGTGAAGAGTGTTTTTAAGTATGGAGAAAGACGTGTTGAAATTTGGTCCCAAATGGGCTAAGAACTCGAAAACATTGCGTTGAACCACTAAATGACATATCTAGTGTTGTTTGGGGTTATAAATGTTAGAATACAATGAATTTGATTGATTACAAGTGCTAGAGATGCACGAAGAGTGTTTTGAAGTATGGAGAA
>NW_006238895.1:39453-40366 GCF_000375325.1 Capsella rubella | reverse complement strand
AACTCGAAAACATTGCGTTGAACAACTAAATTAGTTATCTAGTGTTATTTGGGGTTAGAATATGTTAGAATACAATAACTTTGATTGATTACATGTGCTAGAGATGCATGAAGAGTGTTTAGAAATGTGTAGAAAAACTTGTTGAAATTGGTTCCCAAATGGGCTAAGAACTCGGAAACATTGCGTTGAACCACTAAATGACTTATCTAGTGTTGTTTGGGGTTAGAATATCTTAGAATAAAATAACTTTGACTGATTACAAGTGCTAGAGATGCATGAAGAGTGTTTAGAAGTGTGTAGAAAGACTTGTTGAAATTGGGTCCCAAATGGGCTAAGAACTCGGAAACATTGAGTTGAACAACTAAATGACTTATCTAGTGGTATTTGGCGTTAGAATATGTTAGAATACAATAACTTTTACTGATTACGAGTTCTAGAGATGCATGAAGAGTGTTTAGAAGTGTGTAGAAAGACTTGTTTAAATTTGGTCCCAAATGGGCTAAGAACTCGGAAACATTGCGTTGAACCACTAAATGACTTATCTAGTGTTGTTTGGGGTTAGAATATGTTAGAAAACTATAAATTTCATTGATTACAAGTGGTAGATATGCATGACGAGTGTTTTCAAGTATGGAGAAAGCCTTGTTCAAATTGGGTCCCAAATGGGCTAAGAACTCAGAAACATTGCGTTGAACAAGTAAATGAATTATCTAGTGTTGTTTGGGGTTAGAATATGTTAGAATACAATGAATTTGATTGATTACAAGCGCTAGCGATGCGTGAAGAGTGTTTTAAAGTATAGAGAAAGACTTGTTGAAATTGGGTCCCAAATGGGCTAAGAACTCGGAAACATTGAGTTGAACAACTAAATGACTTATCTAGTGGTATTTGGCGTTAGAATATGTTAGAATAC
>NW_006238895.1:36986-39353 GCF_000375325.1 Capsella rubella | reverse complement strand
CTCAAATGGGCTAAGAACTCGGAAACATTGCGTTGAACCACTAAATGACTTATCTAGTGTTGTTTGCGGTTAGAATATCTTAGAATACAATAACTTTGACTGATTACAAGTGCTAGAGATGCATGAAGAGTGTTTTCAAGTATGGAGAAAGACTTGTTCAAATTGGGTCCGAAATGGGCTAAGAACTCGGAAACATTGCGTTGAACAACTAAATGACTTATCTAGTGGTATTTGGCGTTATAGATGTTAGAATACAATAACTTTTACTGATTACGAATTCTAGAGATGCATGAAGAGTTTTTAGAAGTGTGTAGAAAGACTTGTTGAAATTTGGTCCGAAATGGGCTAAGAACTCGGAAACATTGCGTTGAACCACTAAATGACTTATCTAGTGTTGTATGCGGTTAGAATATGTTATAAAACTATAAATTTGATAAATTTGATTGATTACAAGTGGTAGATATGCATGAAGAGTGTTTTCAAGTATGGAGAAAGACTTGTTGAAATTGGGTCCCAAATGGGCTAAGAACTCGAAAACATTGCGTTGAAAACAACTAAATGACTTATCTAGTGGTATTTGGCGTTAGAATATGTTAGAATACAATAACTGTTACTGATTACGAGTTCTAGAGATGCATGAAGAGTGTTTAGAAGTGTGTAGAAAGACTTGTTGAAATTTGGTCCCAAATGGGCTAAGAACTCGAAAACATTGCGTTGAACCACTAAATGACATATCTAGTGTTGTTTGGGGTTATAAATGTTAGAATACAATGAATTTGATTGATTACACGTGCTAGAGATGCATGAAGAGTGTTTTGAAGTATGGAGAAAGACTTGTTGAAATTGGGTCCCAAATGGGCTAAGAACTCGGAAACAGGCGTTGAAACACGTAAATGAATTATCTAGTATTGTTTGGGATAGAATATGTTAGTATACAATATCTTTGATTGATTACAAGTGCTAGAGATGCATGAAGAGTGTTTAGAAGTGTGTAGAAAGACTTGTTGAAATTTGGTCCCAAATGGGCTAAGAACTCGGAAACATTGCGTTGAACCACTAAATGACTTATCTAGTGTTGTTTGGGGTTAGAATATGTTAGAAAACTATAAATTTGATTGATTACAAGTGCTAGATATGCATGAAGACTGTTTTCAAGTATGACTTGTTTAAATTTGGTCCCAAATGGGCTAAGAACTCGGAAACATACATTGCTTTTGAACCACTAAATGACTTATCTAGCATTGTTTGGGTTTAGAATATGTTAGAATACAATAAATTTGATTGATTACAAGAACTATAGATGCATGAAGAGTGTTTGGAAGTATTTAGAAGTGTGGAGAAAGACTTGTTGAAATTGGGTCCCATATGGGCTAAGAACTCGAAAACATTGCGTTGAACCACTAAATGACTTATCTAGTGTTGTTTGGGGTTAGAATATGTTAGAATACAATAAATTGGATTGATTACAAGTTCTAGAGATGCATGTAGAGATTTTAGAAGTGTGGAGAAAGACTTGTTGAAATTGGGTCCCAAATGGGCTAAGAACTCGGAAACATTGCGTTGAACAACTAAATGAAATATCTAATGTTGTTTGGGGTTAGAATATATTAGAATACAATGAATTTGATTGATTACAAGTGCTAGAGATGCGTGAAGAGTGTTATGAAGTATAGAGAAAGACATGTTAAAATTGGGTCCCAAATGGGCTAAGAACTCGAAAACATTGCGTTGAACAAGTAAATGAATTATCTAGTGTTGTTTGGGGTTAGAATAAGTTAGAATACAATGAATTTGATTGATTACAAGTGCTAGAGATGCGTGAAGAGTGTTCTGAAGTATAGAGAAAGACTTGTTAAAATTGGATCCCAAATGGGCTAAGAACTCGAAAATATTGCGTTGAACCACTAAATGACATATCTAGTGTTGTTTGGGGTTAGAATATGTTAGAATACAATGAATTTGATTGATTACAAGTGCTAGAGATGCATGAAGAGTGTTTTGAAGTATAGAGAAAGACTTGTTGAAATTGGGTCCCAAATGGGCTAAGAACTCGAAAACATTGCGTTGAACCACTAAATGACATATCTAGTGTTGTTTGGGGTTAGAATATGTTAGAATACAATGAATTTTATTGATTACAAGTGCTAGGGATGCATGAAGAGTGTTTTGAAGTATAGAGAAAGACTTGTTGAAATTGGGTCCCAAATGGGCTAAAAACTCGAAAACATTGCGTTGAACAACTAAATTAGTTATCTAGTGTTATTTGGGGTTAGAATATGTTAGAATACAATAACTTTTATTGATTACATGTGCTACAGATGCATGAAGAGTGTTTAGAAGTGTGTAGAAAAACTTGTTGAAATTTGG
>NW_006238895.1:35476-36886 GCF_000375325.1 Capsella rubella | reverse complement strand
ATGACTTATCTAGTGGTATTTGGCGTTAGAATATGTTAGAATACAATAAATTTTACTGATTACGAGTTCTAGAGATGCATGAAGAGTGTTTAGAAGTGTGTAGAAAGACTTGTTTAAATTTTGTCCCAAATGGGCTAAGAACTCGGAAACATTGCGTTGAACCACTAAATGACATATCTAGTGTTGTTTGGGGTTAGAATATGTTAGAATACAATGAATTTTATTGATTACAAGTGCTAGGGATGCATGAAGAGTGTTTTGAAGTATGGAGAAAGACTTGTTGAAATTGGGTCCCAAATGGGCTAAGAACACGAAAACATTGCGTTGAACAACTAAATTAGTTATCTAGTGTTATTTGGGGTTAGAATATGTTAGAATACAATAACTTTGATTGATTACATGTGCTATAGATGCAAGAAGAGTGTTTAGAAGTGTGTAGAAAAACTTGTTGAAATTTGGTCCCAAATTGGCTAAGGACTCGGAAACATTGCGTTGAACCACTAAATGACTTATGTAGTGTTGTTTGGGGTAAGAATATGTTAGAAATCAATAACTTTGATTGATTACAAGTCCTAGAGATGCATGATGAGTTTTTAGAAGTGTGTAGAAAAATTTGTTGAAATTGGGTCCCAAATGGGCTAAGAACTCGGAAACATTGCGTTGAACTACTAAATGACTTATCTAGTGTTGTTTGGGGTTAGTATATATTAGAATACAATAACTTTGATTGATTACAAGTGCTAGAGATGCATGAACAGTGTTTAGAAGATTGTAGAAAAACATGTTGAAATTGGGTCCCAAATGGGCTAAGAACTCGGAAAAATTGCGTTGAACCACTAAATGACTTATCCAGTGTTGTTTGGGGTAAGAATATGTTACAGTTCAATAACTTTGATTTATTACAAGTGCTACAAATGCATGAAGAGTTTTTAGAAGTGTGTAGAAAAACATGTTGAAATTGGGTCCCAAATGGGCTAAGAACTCGTAAACATTGCGTTGAACCACTAAATAACTTATCTAGTGTTGTTTGGGTTTAGAATACGTTAGAATACAATAATTTTGATTGATTACAAATGCTAGAGATGCATGAAGAGTGTTTAGAAGAGTGGAGAAAGACTTGTTGAAATTGGGTCCCAAATGGGGTAAGAACTCGGAAACATTGCGTTGAACCACTAAATGACTTATCTAGTGTTGTTTGAGTTTAGAATATGTTAGAATACAATAAATTTGACTGATTACAAGTGCTAGAGATGCAAGAAAAGTGTTTAGAAGTGTGGAGAAAGACTTGTTTAAATTGGATCCCAAATGGGCTAAGTACTCGAAAACATTGCGTTGAACAACGAAATGACTTATCTATTGTTGTTTGGGGTTAGAATATATTAGTATACAATGAATTTTAATGATTACAAG
>NW_006238895.1:34455-35376 GCF_000375325.1 Capsella rubella | reverse complement strand
ATCTAGTGTTGTTTGGTGTTAGAATATGTTAGAAAACAATAAATTTGATTGATTAAAAGTGCTAAAGATGCATGAAGAGTGTTTTCAAGTATGGAGAAAGACTTGTTGAAATTGGGTCCCAAATGGGCTATGAACTCGGAAACATTGCGTTTAATAACTAGATGACTAATCTAGTGTTGTTTGGGGTTAAAATATGTTAAAATACAATAAATGTGATTGATTACAAGTGCTAGAGATGCATGAAGAGTGTTTAGAAGTGTGGAGAAAGACTTCTTTGAAATTGGGTCCCAAATGGGCTAAGAACTCGAAAACTTTTGGTTGAACCACTAAATGACTTATCTAGTGTTGTTTGGGGTTATAAAATGGTAGAATACAATAAATAAGATTGATTACAAGTGCTAGAGATGCATGAAGAGTGTTTAGAAGTGTGGAGAAAGACTTGTTTAAATTGGATCCCAAATGGGCTAAGAACTCGGAAACATTGCGTTGAATAATTAAATGAAATATCTAGTGTTGTTTGGGGTTAGAATATATTAGATTACAATGAATTTGATTGATTACAAGTGCTAGAGATGCATAAAGAGTGTTTTGAAGTATGGAGAAAGACTTGTTGAAATTGGGTCCCAAATGGGCTAAGAATTCGGAAACATTGCGTTGAACTACTAAATGAATTATATATTGTTGTTTGGGGTTAGAATATGTTAGAATACAATGAATTTTATTGATTACAAGTGCTAGAGATGCATGAAGAGTGTTCTGAATTATGGAGAAAGACTTGTTGAAATTGGATCCCAAATGGGATAAGAACTCGGAAACATTGCGTTGAACCACTAAATTAATTATCTAGTGTTTTTTGGGTTTAGAATATATTAGAATACAATAAATTTGATTGATTACAAGTGCTAGAGATGCATGAAGAGG
>NW_006238895.1:31383-34000 GCF_000375325.1 Capsella rubella | reverse complement strand
ATACAATAACTTTGATTGATTACATGTGCTAGAGATGCATGAAGAGTGTTTAGAAATGTGTAGAAAAACTTGTTGAAATTGGGTCCCAAATGGGCTAAGAACTCGGAAACATTGCGTTGAACCACTAAATGACTTATCTAGTGTTGTATGCGGTTAGAATATGTTATAAAACTATAAATTTGATTGACTACAAGTGCTAGAGATGCATGAAGAGTGTTTTCAAGTATGGAGAAAGACTTGTTCAAATTGGGTCCGAAATGTGCTAAGAACTCGGAAACATTGCGTTGAGCAAGTAAATGAATTATCTAGATGTTGTTTGGGGTTAGAATATATTAGAATACAATTAATTTGATTGATTACAAGTGCTAGAGATGCGTGAAGAGTGTTTTTAAGTATGGAGAAAGACGTGTTGAAATTTGGTCCCAAATGGGCTAAGAACTCGAAAACATTGCGTTGAACCACTAAATGACATATCTAGTGTTGTTTGGGGTTATAAATGTTAGAATACAATGAATTTGATTGATTACAAGTGCTAGAGATGCATGAAGAGTGTTTTGAAGTATGGAAATAGACTTGTTGAAATTGGGTCCCAAATAGGCTAAGAATTCGAAAACATTGCGTTGAACAACTAAATTAGTTATCTAGTGTTATTTGGGGTTAGAATATGTTAGAATACAATAACTTTGGTTGATTACATGTGCTAGAGATGCATGAAGAGTGTTTAGAAATGTGTAGAAAGACTTGTTAAAATTTGGTCCCAAATGGGCTAAGAACTCGGAAACATTGCGTTGAACCACTAAATGACTTATCTAGTGTTGTTTGGGGTTAGAATATGTTAGAAAACTATAAATTTGATTGATTACAAGTGGTAGATATGCATGAAGAGTGTTTTCAAGTATGGAGAAAGACTTGTTCAAATTGGGTCCCAAATGGGCTAAGAACTCGGAAACATTGCGTTGAACAAGTAAATGAATTATCTAGTGTTGTTTGGGGTTAGAATATGTTAGAATACAATGAATTTGATTGATTACAAGTTCTAGAGATGCGTGAAGAGTGTTCTGAAGTATAGAGAAAGACTTGTTGAAATTGGGTACCAAATGGGCTAAGTACTCGAAAACATTGCGTTGAACCACTAAATGACATATCTAGTGTTGTTTGGGGTTAGAATATGTTAGAATACAATGAATTTAATTGATTACAATTGCTAGGGATGCATGAAGAGTGTTTTGAAGTATGGAGAAGGACTTGTTGAAATTGGGTCCCAAATGGGCTAAGAACTCGAAAACATTGCGTTAAACATTTAAATCAACTAAATTAGTGTATCTAGTGTTAGAATATTCGGGGTTAGAATATGTTAGAATACAATATATTTGATTGATTACAAGTGCTAGAGATACATGAAGAGTGTTTAGAAGTGTGGAGAAAGACTTGTTGAAATTGGGTCCCAAATGGGTTAAGAACTCGGAAACAATGCGTTGAACCACTAAATAACTTATCTAGTGTTTTTGGGGTTAGAATATGTTAAAATACAATAATTTTGATTGATTACAAGTGCTAGAGATACATGAAGAGTGTTTAGAAGTGTGGAGAAAGACTTGTTGAAATTGGGTCCCCAAAATGGGCTAAGAACTCGAAAACATTGCGTTGAACCACTAAATGACTTATCTAGTGTTGTTTGGGCTTAGAATATCTTAGAATACAATAAATTTGATTGATTACAAGTGCTAGAGATGCATGAAGAGTGTTTAGAAGTGTGGAGAGAGACTTGTTGAAATTGGGTCCCAAATGGGCTAATAACTCGGAAACATTGCGTTGAACCATAAAATGACTTATCTAGTGTTGTTTGGGGTTAGAATATGTTAGAAAACAATAAATTTGATTGATTACAAGTGTTAGAGATGCATGAGGAGTGTTTTCAAGTATGGAGAAAGACTTGTTGAAATTGGGTCCCAAATGGGCTAAGAACTCGAAAACATTTCGTTGAACCACTAAATGGCATATTTAGTGTTGTTTGGGGTAGAATATGTTCGAATAAAATGAATTTGATTGATTACAAGTGCTAGAGATGCATGAAGAGTGTTTTGGAGTATGGAGAAAGACTTGTTGAAATTGGGTCCCAAATGGGCTAAGAACACGGAAACATTGCGTTGAACCACTAAATCACTTATGTAGTATTGTTTGGGGTTAGAATATGTTAAAATAAAATGAATTTGATTGATTACAAGTGCTAGAGATGCATGAAGAGTGTTTTGAAGTAGTGAGAAAGACCTGTAGAAATTGGGTTCCAAATGGGCTAAGAACTCGGAAACATTGAGTTGAACAACTAAATGACTTATCTAGTGGTATTTGGCGTTAGAATATGTTAGATTACAATAACTTTTACTGATTATGAGTTCTAGAGATGCATGAAGAGTGTTTAGAAGTGTGTAGAAAGACTTGTTGAAATTTGGTCCCAAATGGGCTAAGAACTCGGAAACATTGCGTTGAACCACTAAATGACTTATCTAGTGTTGTTTGGGGTTAGAATATCTTAGAATACAATAACTTTGACTGATTACAAGTGCTAGAGATGCATGAAGAGTGTTTTAGAAGTTGTGTCGAAAGACTTGTTGAAATT
>NW_006238895.1:31001-31283 GCF_000375325.1 Capsella rubella | reverse complement strand
TGCATGAAGAGTGTTTAGAAGTGTGGAGAAAGACTTGTTTAAATTGGGTCCCTAATGGGCTAAGAACTCGGAAACATTACTTTGAACAACTAAATGACTTATCTAGTGTTTTTTGGGGTTAAAATATGTTAGAATACAATGAATTTGATTAATTACAAGTGCTAGAGATGCATGAAGAGTGTTTGGAAGTATGTAGAAAGACTTGTTGAAATTGGGTCCAATATGGGCTAAGAACTCGGAAACAGTGCGTTGAACCACTAAATGACTTATCTAGTGTTGTTT
>NW_006238895.1:30055-30901 GCF_000375325.1 Capsella rubella | reverse complement strand
ATGAAGAGGGTTTTGAAGTATGGAGAAAGACTTGTTGAAATTGCATTCCAAATGGGCTAAGAACTCGGAAACATTGCGTTGAACAACTAAATGACTTATCTATTGTTGTTTGGGTTTAGAATATGTTAGGATACAATAAATTTGATTGATTACAAGTGCTAGAGATGCATGAAGTGTGTTTAGAAGTGTTGAGAAAGACTTGTTGAAATTGGGTCACAAATGGGGCTAAGAACTCGGAAACATTGCGTTGAACAACTAAATGACTTATCTAGTGTTGTTTGGGATTAGAATATGTTAGAATACAATGAATTTTATTGATTACAAGTGTTAGAGATGCATGAAGAGTGTTTTGAAGTATGGAGAAAGACTTGTTTAAATTGTGTCCCAAATGGACTAAAAACTCGGAAACATTGCGTTGAATCACTAAATGACTTATCTAGTGTTGTTAGGGGTTAAAATATGTTAGAATACAATGAATTTGATTGATTACAAGTTCTAGAGATGCATGAAAAGTGTTTGGAAGTATGGAGAAAGACTTGTTGATATTGGGTCCCATATGGGCTAACAACTCGGAAACATTGCGTTGAACAACTAAATGACTTATCTAGTGTTGTTTGGGGTTAGAATATGTTAGAATACAATGAATTAGATTGATTACAAGTGCTAGAGATGCATGAAGAGGTTTTTGAAGTATGGAGAAAGACTTGTTGAAATTGGGTCCCAAATGGGCTAAGAACTCGGAAACATTGCGTTGAACAATTTAAGACTTATATAGTATTATTTGGGGTTAGAATATGTTAGAATACAATAACTTTGATTGATTACAAGTGCTAAAGATGCATGAAG
>NW_006238895.1:29036-29585 GCF_000375325.1 Capsella rubella | reverse complement strand
GAATGATTACAAGTGTTAGAGATGCATGAAGAGTGTTTTGAAGTATGGAGAAAGACTTATTTAAATTGTGTCCCAAATGGACTAAGAACTCGGAAACATTGCGTTGAACCACTAAATGACTTATCTAGTGTTGTTTGGGGTTAGAATATGTTAGAATACAATAACTTTGATTGATTACAAGTCCTAGAGATGCATGAAAAGTGTTTAGAATTGTGTAGAAAAACTTGTTGAAATTTAGTCCCAAATGGGCTAAAAACTCGGAAACATTGCTTTGAACCACTAAATGACTTATCTAGCATTGTTTGGGGTTAGAATAGTGTTAGGAATACAATGAATTTGATTGATTACAAGTTCTAGAGATGCATGAAGAGTGTTTGGAAGTATGGAGAAAGACTTGTTGATATTGGGTCCCATATGGGCTAAGAACTCGGAAACATTGCGTTGAACAACTAAATGACTTATCTACTGTTGTTTGGGGTTAGAATATGTTAGAATACAATGAATTTGATTGATTACAAGTGTTAGAGATGCATGAAGAGTGGTTTTGAA
>NW_006238895.1:28374-28911 GCF_000375325.1 Capsella rubella | reverse complement strand
GATTGATTACAAGTGCTAAAGATGCATGTAGAGTGTTTAGAAGTGTGGAGAAAGACTTGTTTAAATTGGGTCCCAAATGGGCTAAGAACTCGGAAACATTGCGTTGAACCACTAAATGACTTATCTACTGTTTTTTGGGGTTAGAATATGTTAGAAAACAATAAATTTGATTTATTACAAGTGCTAGAGATACATGAAGAGTGGTTTCAAGTATTGAGAAAGACTTGTTGAAATTGGGTCCCAAATGGGCTAAGAACTCGGAAACATTGCTTTGAACAACTAAATGACTTATCTAGTGTTGTTTGGGGTTAAAATATGTTAGAAAACAATGAATTTGATTGATTACAAGTGCTAGAGATGCATGAAGAGTGTTTGGAAGTATGGAGAAAGACTTGTTGATATTGAGTCCCATATGGGCTAAGAACTCGGAAACATTGCGTTAAACAACTAAATGACTTATCTAGTGTTGTTTGGGGTTAGAATATGTTAGAATACAATGAATTTGATTAATTACAAGTGTTAGAGATGCATGAAGAG
>NW_006238895.1:28051-28274 GCF_000375325.1 Capsella rubella | reverse complement strand
GTGGAGAAAGACTTGTTGAAATTGGGTCCCAAATGGGCTAAGAGCTCGGAAACATTGCGTTGAACCACTAAAAAATTCATCTAGTGTTTTTTAGGTTTGAATATGTTAGAATAAAATTACTTTGATTGATTACAAGTCCTAGTGATGCATGGATAGTGTTTAGAAATGTGTAGAAAAACTTGTTGAAATTTGGTCTCAAATGGGCTAAGAACTCGGAAACATT
>NW_006238895.1:26804-27951 GCF_000375325.1 Capsella rubella | reverse complement strand
GGGCTAAGAACTCGGAAACATTGCTTTGAACCACTAAATGACTTATCTAGCATTGTTTGGGTTTAGAATATGTTAGAATACAATAAAGTTTATTGATTACAAGTGCTAGAGATGCATGAAGAGTGTTTTGAAGTATGGAGAAAGACTTGTTGAAATTGGGTCCAATATGGGCTAAGAACTCGGAAACATTGCGTTGAACCACTAAATGACTTATCTAATGTTGTTTGGGGTTAGAATATGTTAGAATACAATGAAGTTAACTGATTGCAAGTGTTAGAGATGCATGAAAAGTGTTTTGAAGTGTGGAGAAAGACTTGTTGAAATTGGGTCCCAAATGGGCTAAGAACTCGGAAACATTGCGTTAAACCACTAAATGACTTATCTAGTGTTGTTTGGGTTTAGAATATGTTAGAATACAATAAAGTTTACTGATTGCAAGTGCTAGAGATGCATGAAAAATGTTTAGAAGTGTGGAGAAAGACTTGTTGAAATTGGGTCCCAAATGGGCTAAGAACCCGGAAACATTGTCTTGAACCACTAACTGACTTATCTAATGTTGTTTGGGTTAGAATATGTTAGAATACAATAATTTTGATTGAATACAAGTGCCAGAGATGCATGAAGAGTGTTTAGAAGTATGGAGATAGACTTGTTTAAATTGGGTCCCTAATGGGCTAAGAACTCGGAAACATTGCTTTGAACAACTAAATGACTTATCTAGTGTTGTTTGGGCTTAAACTATGATAGAATACAATGAATTTGATTGATTACAAGTTCTAGAGATGCATGAAGAGTGTTTGGAAGTATGGAGAAAGACTTGTTGATATTGGGTCCCATATGGGCTAAGAACTCGTAAACATTGCGTTGAACAACTAAATGAATTATCTAGTGTTGTTTGGGGTTAGAATATGTTAGAATACAATGAATTTGATTGATTACAAGTGCTAGAGATGCATGAAGAGGTTTTTGAAGTATGGAGAAAGACTTGTTGAAATTGGGTCCCAAATGGGCTAAGAACTCGGAAACATTGCGTTGAACAACTTATGACTTATCTAGTATTATTTGGGGTTAGAATATGTTAGAATACAATAACTTTGATTGATTAAAAGTGCTAAAGATGCATGAAGAGTGTTTAGAAGTGTGTAGA
>NW_006238895.1:25806-26704 GCF_000375325.1 Capsella rubella | reverse complement strand
GTTGAAATTGGGTCCCAAATGGGCTAATAACTCGGAAACATTGCGTTGAACCACTAAATGACTTATCTATTGTTGTTTGGGTTTATAATATGTTAGGATACAATAAATTTGATTGATTACAAGTGCTAGAGATACATGAAGAGTGGTTTCAAGTATTGAGAAAGACTTGTTGAAATTGGGTCCCAAATGGGCTAAGAAATAGGAAACATTGCTTTGAACCACTAAATGACTTATCTACTGTTTTTTGGGGTTAGAATATGTTAGAAAACAATAAATTTGATTGATTACAAGTGCTAGAGATACATGAAGAGTGGTTTCAAGTATTGAGAAAGACTTGTTGAAATTGGGTCCCAAATGGGCTAAGAAATAGGAAACATTGCGTTGAACCACTAAATGACTTATCTAGTGTTGTTTGGGGTTAAAATATGTTAGAATACAATGAAGTTGATTGATTACAAGTTCTAGAGATGCATGAAGAGGTTTTTGAAGTATGGAGAAAGACTTGTTGATATTGGGTCCCAAATAGGCTAAGAACTCGGAAACATTGTGTTGAACAACTTATGACTTATCTAGTATTGTTTGGGATTAGAATATGTTAGAATACAATGAATTTTATTGATTACAAGTGTTAGAGATGCATGAAGAGTGTTTTGAAGTATGGAGAAAGACTTGTTTAAATTGTGTCCCAAATGGACTAAGAACTCGGAAACATTGCGTTGAACCACTAAATGACTTATCTAGTGTTGTTAGGGGTTAAAATATGTTAGAATACAATGAATTTGATTGATTACAAGTGCTAGAGATGCATGAAGAGGTTTTTGAAGTATGGAGAAAGACTTGTTGAAATTGGGTCCCAAATGGGCTAAGAACTCGGAAACATTGCGTTGAACAACTAAAT
>NW_006238895.1:25098-25515 GCF_000375325.1 Capsella rubella | reverse complement strand
CGAAATTGGCTAAGAACTCGGAAACATTGCGTTGAACAAGTAAATGAATTATCTTGTGTTGTTTGGGGTTAGAATATGTTAGAATACAATTAATTTAATTGATTACAAGTGCTAGAGATGCGTGAAGAGTGTTTTTAAGTATGGAGAAAGACGTGTTGAAAGTTGGTCCCAAATGGGCTTAGAACTCGAAAACATTGTGTTGAACCACTAAATGACATATCTAGTGTTGTTTGGGTTTATAAATGTTAGAATACAATGAATTTGATTGATTACAAGTGCTAGAGATGCATGAAGAGTGTTTTGAAGTATGGAGAAAGACTTGTTGAAATTGGGTCCCAAATGGGCTAAGAACTCGAAAACATTGCGTTGAACAACTAAATTAGTTATCTAGTGTTATTTCGGGTTAGAATATGTTAG
>NW_006238895.1:23091-24998 GCF_000375325.1 Capsella rubella | reverse complement strand
AGATGCATGAAGAGAGTTTAGAAATGTGTAGAAAAACTTGTTGAAATTGGGTCCCAAATGGGCTAAGAACTCAGAAACATTGCGTTGAACCACTAAATCACTTATCTAGTGTTGTTTGGGTTTAGAATATGTTAGAATACTGTAAATTTGTTTGATTACAAATGCTAGAGATGCATGAAGAATGTTTGGAAGTAGTGAGAAAGACCTGTTGAAATTGGGTCCCAAATGGGCTAAGAACTCGGAAACATTGAGTTGAACAACTAAATGACTTATCTAGTGGTATTTGGCGTTAGAATATGTTAGAATACAATAAATTTGATTGATTACAAGTGCTAGAGAAGCATAAAGAGTATTTAGAAGTTTGTAGAAAAACTTGTTGAAATTGGGTCCCAAATGGGCTAAGAACTCGGAAACATTACGTTGAACCACTAAATGACTTATCTAGTGTTGTTTGGGGTTAGAATTTGTTAGAATACAATAACTTTGATTAATTACAAGTGCTAGAGATGCATGAAGTCTAGCTACTCTTCGCCTCTCCAGATCGTTGGTCTGAGATCTCCGGCGACTATTTTTTCGTTCTTTCTCCCTCCCTCCTTGGAGTCTTCTGCCAGTGATATCTTTGGCCTTGACTCGCGCTGGGTCTACTGCTTGGTGCAGCCGTAGTTGTAAGATCAAATACGAGTGTCTCTCGTCAAGGTCTTCTTATTACTCCTTGCTCTTATGCCCTCCTCCATTCACTAAGCTTAGTTGGTCTTCCAGTTCTGAAATGGACAAAGGCTTAACTAGCTATGTTCGATGGAAGGGTGAGCCTAATTATCATAACCCTTTCATTGCTTTTGACAATAGCTTGGATGAGGTTTTGATTCTCTTGGATCACTTTAATAGTGTTTCCCCTTAACCTTGTATTGAGGTCCATGTTAAACATGTTTTAATATGGTTTGTTGCTAAGGGCTTTGTCCCATTCATTAGCAGTAGCGTCGATGCTTTTGCAGACGTTAATCAGGAAGTGCAGTCCTTGTTTATGGCTGAACCTCCACATCTTGGCACCCATTGCCAACCTTCCTTCCCAAAATTACCTCTTTTTTGGAGTGGTTTGGATGATCAAGCGTCGCCGGTTTTGCAAGGATCTTCCTCCTGGTTGACCATCGTCCCTACCTTTGTTGTAGAGTTTATAACCCTTTGGGTTCCTGTAGATGCGTGTTCTCATGAAGCTTTTGGGATGGTTCCTTCGCTATCTCTTTTGGTCTCATTTGTAGCAATGTATCTTCATTGTATCCTTTGTTCACCTTCCTTTGAGGCACAGTTAGGCACTTTTGGCCATGTTATCTTGCATTATCCTCTACTTTGGGCTGTAATCCCTCCTCTGTTGAGTGAGGTTGAACCTTGATCATAATGAATTTTAGTTTGTTCAAAAAAAAACGAATATGTTAGAAAACAATTAATTTGATTGATTAAAAGTGCTAGAGATGCATGAAGACTATTTTCAAGTATGGAGAAAGACTTGTTGAAATTGGGTCCCAAATGGGCTAAAAACTCGAAAACATTGCGTTGAACAACTAAATGAATTATCTAGTGTTGTTTGAGGTTAGAATATGTTAGAATACAATGAATTTGATTGATTACAAGTGTTAGAGATGCATGAAGAGTGTTTTGAAGTATGGAGAAAGACTTGTTGAAATTGGGTCCCAAATGGGCTAAGAACTCGGAAACATTGCGTTGAACCATTAAATGACATATCCAGTGTTGTTTGGTGTTAGAATATGTTAGAATACAATGAATTTGTTTGATTACAAGTGCTAGAGATGCATGAAGAGTGTTTAGAAGTGTGTAGAAAGACTTGTTGAAATTGGGTCCCAAATGGGCTAAGTACTCGGAAACATTGCGTTGAACCACTAAATAACTTATCT
>NW_006238895.1:22589-22991 GCF_000375325.1 Capsella rubella | reverse complement strand
ATTACAAGTGCTAGAGATGCATGAAGAGTGTTTAGAAGTGTGTAGAAAGACTTGTTGAAATGGGGTCCCAAATGGGCTAAGAACTCGAAAACATTGCGTTGAACCACTAAATGACTTATCTACTGTTGTTTGGGGTTAGAATATATTTGAATACAATAACTTTGATTGATTACAAGTGCTACAGATGCATGAAGACTGTTTAGAAGTGTGGAGAGAGACTTGTTGAAATTGGGTCCCAAATGGGCTAAGAACTCGGAAACATTGCGTTGAACAAGTAAATGACTTATCTAGTGTTTTTTAGGGTTAGGATATGTTAGAATACAATTAATTTGATTGATTACAAGTGCTAGAGATGCATGAAGAGTGTCTTCAAGTATGGAGAAAGACTTGTTGAAATTGGGT
>NW_006238895.1:22185-22489 GCF_000375325.1 Capsella rubella | reverse complement strand
ATTACAAGTGCTAGAGATGCATGAAGAGTGTTTAGAAGTGTGGATAAAGACTTGTTGAAATTGTGTCCCAAATGGGCTAAGAACTCGGAAACATTGCGTTGAACAACTAAATGACTTATCTAGTGTTGTTTGGGGTTATAATATGTTAGAATACCATTAATTTGATTGATTACAAGTGTTAGAGATGCATGAAGAGTGTTTTGAAGTATGGAGAAAGACTTGTTGAAATTGGGTCCCAAATGGGCTAAGAACTCGGAAACATTGCGTTGAACAACTTATGACTTATCTAGTATTATTTGGGGTT
>NW_006238895.1:20251-22085 GCF_000375325.1 Capsella rubella | reverse complement strand
CAAGCGCTAGCGATGCGTGAAGAGTGTTTTAAAGTATAGAGAAAGACTTGTTGAAATTGGGTCCCAAATGGGCTAAGAACTCGAAAACATTGCGTTGAACCACTAAATGCCATATCTAGTGTTGTTTGGGGTTAGAATATGTTAGAATACAATGAATTTGATTGATTACAAGTGCTAGAGATGCGTGAAGAGTGTTTTGAAGTATAGAGAAAGACTTGTTGAAATTGGGTCCCAAATGGGCTAAGAACTCGGAAACATTACGTTGAACCACTAAATGACTTATCTAGTGTTGTTTGGGGTTAGAATTTGTTAGAATACAATGAATTTGATTGATTACAAGTGCTAGAGATGCATGAAGAGTGTTTTAAAGTATAGAGAAAGACTTGTTGAAATTGGGTCCCAAATGGGCTAAGAACTCGGAAACATTGCGTTGAACAACTAAATGACTTATCTAGTGTTTTTTGGGCTTAGAATATATTAGAAGAAAATAAATTTGATTTATTACAAGTGCTAGAGATGCATAAAAAGTGTTTAGTAGAGTGGAGAAAGACTTGTTGAAATTGGGTCCCAAATGGGCTAAGAACTCAGAAACATTGCGTTGAACTACTAAATGACTTATCTAATGTTGTTTGGGGTTAGAATATGTTAGAATACAATGAATTTGAATGATTACAAGTGTTAGAGATGCATAAAGGGTGATTTCAAGTATGGAGAAAGACTTGTTGAAATTGGGTCCCAAATGGGCTAAGAACTCGGAAACATTGCATTGAACAACTAAATGAATTATCTAGTGTTTTTTTGGGGTTAGAATATAATAGAATACAATGAATTTGATTGATTACAAGTGCCAGAGATGCATGAAGAGTGTTTTGAAGTATGGAGAAAGACTTGCTGAAATTGGGTCCCAAATGGGCTAAGAACTCGGAAACATTGCGTTGAAGAACTAAATGACTTATCTAATGTTGTTTGGGGTTAGAATATGTTAGAATACAATGAATTTGACTAATTAGAAGTGCTAGAGATGCATGAACAGTGTTTAGAAATGTGTAGAAAGACTCGTTGAAATTGGGTCCCAAATGGCCTAAGAACTCGGAAACATTGCGTTGAACACTTAAATGACTTATCTAGTGTAGTTTGGGGTTAGTATATGTTAGAATACAATTAATTTGATTGATTACAAGTGCTAGAGATGCATGAAGAGTGTTTAGAAGTGTGTAGAAAAACTTGCTGAAAGTGGGTCCCTAATGGGCTAAGAACTCGAAAACATTGCGTTGAACAACTAAATAACTTATATAGTGTTGTTTGGGGTTAGAATATATTTGAATACAATAACTTTGATTGATTACAAGTGCTAGAGATGCATGAAGACTGTTTAGAAGTGTGGAGAGAGACTTGTTGAAATTGGGTCCCAAATGGGTTAAGAACTCGGAAACATTGCGTTGAACCACAAAATGACTTATCTAGTGTTGTTTGGGGTTAGAATATGTTAGAAAACAATAAATTTGATTGATTACAAGTGCTAGAGATGCATAAAGAGTGATTTCAAGTATGGAGAAAGACTTGTTGAAATTGAGTCCTAAATGGGCTAAGAACTCGGAAACTTTGCATTGAACAACTAAATGAATTATCTAGTTTTTTTGGGGTTAGAATATATTAGAATACAATGAATTTGATTGATTAAAAGTGCCAGAGATGCATGAATAGTGTTTTGAAGTATCGAGAAAGACTTGCTGAAATTGGGTTCCAAATGGGCTAAGAACTCGGAAACATTGCGTTGAAGAACTAAATGACTTATCTAATGTTGTTTCGGGTTAGAATATGTTAGAATACAATG
>NW_006238895.1:18374-20151 GCF_000375325.1 Capsella rubella | reverse complement strand
TTGAAATTGAGTCCTAAATGGGCTAAGAACTCAGAAACTTTGCATTGAACAACTAAATGAATTATCTAGTTTTTTTGGGGTTAGAATATATTAGAATACAATGAATTTGATTGATTAAAAGTGCCAGAGATGCATGAAGAGTGTTTTGAAGTATCGAGAAAGACTTGCTGAAATTGGGTCCCAAATGGGCTAAGAACTCGGAAACATTGCGTTGAAGAACTAAATGACTTATCTAATGTTGTTTCGGGTTAGAATATGTTAGAATACAATGAATTTGACTAATTACAAGTGCTAGAGATGCATGAACAGTGTTTAGAAATGTGTAGAAAGACTCGTTGAAATTGGGTCCCAAATGGCCTAAGAACTCGGAAACATTGCGTTGAACACTTAAATGACTTATCTAGTGTTGTTTGGGGTTAGTATATGTTAGAATACAATTAATTTGATTGATTACAAGTGCTAGAGATGCATGAAGAGTGTTTAGAAGTGTGTAAAAAGACTTGTTGAAATTGGGTCCCAAATGGGCTAAGAACTCGAAAACATTGCGTTGAACCACTAAATGACTTGTCTAGTGTTGTTTGGGGATAGAATATGTTAGAATACAATAACTTTGATTGATTAAAAGTGCCAGAGATGCATGAAGAGTGTTTTGAAGTATCGAGAAAGAGTTGCTGAAATTGGGTCCCAAATGGGCTAAGAACTCGGAAACATTGCGTTGAAGAACTAAATGACTTATCTAATGTTGTTTCGGGTTAGAATATGTTAGAATACAATGAATTTGATTGATTACAAGAGCTAGAGATGCATGAAGAGTGTTTAGAAGTGTGTAGAAAGACTTGTTGAAATTGGGTCCCAAATGGGCTAAGAACTCGAAAACATTGCGTTGAACCACTAAATGACTTATCTAGTGTTGTTTGGGGTTAGAATATCTTTGAATACAATAACTTTGATTGATTACAAGTGCTAGAGATGCATGAAGAGTGTTTAGAAGTGTGGAGAGAGACTTGTTGAAATTGGGTCCCAAATGGGTTAAGAACTCGGAAACATTGCGTTGAACCACAAAATGACTTATCTAGTGTTGTTTGGGGTTAGAATATGTTAGAAAACAATAAATTTGATTGATTACAAGTGCTATATATGCATGAAAAGTGTTCAGTAGAGTGGAGAAAGACTTGTTGAAATTGGGTCCCAAATGGGCTAAGAACTCAGAAACATTGCGGTCAACCACTAAATGACCTATCTAGTGTTTTTTGGGGTTATAATATGTTAGAATACAATAACTTTGATTGATTACAAGTGCTAGAGATGCATGAAGAGTGTTTAGAAGTGTGTAGAAAAACTTGTTGAAATTGGGTCCCAAATGGGCTAAGAACTCGGAAACATTACGTTAAAGAACTAAATGACTTATCTAGAATTTGTTAGAATACAATAACTTTGACTGATTACAAGTGCTAGAGATGGATGAAGAGTGTTTAGAAGTGTGTAGAAAGACTTGTTGAAATTTGGTCCCAAATGGGCTAAGAACTCGAAAACATTGTGTTGAACCACTATATGAATTATCTAGTGTTGTTTAGGGTTAAAATATCTTAGAATACAATAACTTTTATTGATTAAAAGTGCTAGAGATGCATGAAGAGTGTTTAGAACTATGTAGAAAAACTTGTTGAAATTGGGTCCCAAATGGGCTAAGAACTCGGAAACATTGCGTTGAACCACTAAATGACTTATCTAGTGTTGTTTGGTGTTAGAATATGTTAGAAAACAGTAAATTTGATTC
>NW_006238895.1:14520-18274 GCF_000375325.1 Capsella rubella | reverse complement strand
GTTGGGGTTAGAATATCTTTGAATACAATAACTTTGATTGATTACAAGTGCTAGAGATGCATGAAGAGTGTTTAGAAGTGTGGAGAGAGACTTGTTGAAATTGGGTCCCAAATGGGTTAAGAATTCGGAAACATTGCGTTGAACCACAAAATGACTTATCTAGTGTTGTTTGGGGTTAGAATATGTTAGAAAACAATAAATTTGATTGATTACAAGTGCTAGAGATGCATGAAGAGTGTTTTGAAGTATGGAGAAAGACTTGTTTAAATTTGGTCCCAAATGGGCTAATAACTTGGAAACATTGCGTTGAACAACTAAATGACTTTTCTAGTGTTTTTTGGGGTTAGGATATGTTAGAATAAAATTAATTTCATTGATTACAAGTGCTAGAGATGCATGAAGAGTGTTTAGAAGTGTGTAGAAAGACTTGTTGAAATTGGGTCCCAAATGGGCTAAGAACTCAGAAACATTGCGTTCAACCACTAAATGACCTATCTAGTGTTGTTTGGGGTTATAATATGTTAGAACACAATAACTTTGATTGATTACAAGTGCTAGAGATGCATGAAGTGTGTTTAGAAGTGTGTAGAAAAACTTGTAGAAATTGGGTCCCAAATGGGCTAAGAACTCGGAAACATTACGTTGAACCACTAAATGAATTATCTAGAATTTGTTAGAATACAATAACTTTGACTGATTACAAGAGCTAGAGATGCATGAAGAGTGTTTAGAAGTGTGTAGAAAGACTTGTTGAAATTGGATCCCAAATGGGCTAAGAACTCAGAAACATTGCGTTCAACCACTAAATGACTTATCTAGTGTTGTTTGGGGTTAGAATATATTAGAATACAATAAATTTTATTGATTACAAGTGTTAGAGATGCATGAAGAGTGTTTAGAACTGTGTAGAAAGACCTGTGTAAATTTTGTCCCAAATGGGCTAAGAACTCGGAAACATTGTGTTGAACACTACAAGAAAACAGGCAAAATGCGACTACGATTACCGACTATATCTATAGTCGCTTATTTAGCGGCTATAAGACAACTCAGTAGCGACTACATACCGACAATATTTTCCGTAGTCGTTAAATAGTCGGTAAGTAGCGACTACAAGAACTGGTCGTCACATAGTCGGATATTAACGACTAATAGGAGACTATATATTGTAGGTCGGTAATTTGTCGTCGACTAGTACGTAATTTGCGACCAGTTCACGATGATATATTTTAGTCGTTGTTTTGACGACTATTCAGCGACTACACAAGTTTGTCGTCCACTAATCAGCTAGTAGTTGATATATCAAGGTTTTTACGGCTTTTAACCGTGATATAAGTGCTTTTTATCGAATCTTTCTATACTTTTTAGGGTCTTTTGGAGTCTTTTCAGGTGTAGGAGTTATTTCACGATGATTGGATCAAAATGGAGTGATTTGGAGCTTATTGGAGCAAAGGAGCCGAGTAACCTGTCTTGGAGACGTTCTGTGAAGGAGTGTCGATCGACACCACCTAATAGTGTCGATCGACACCATGTGCCTGACGAGAGATTTCGAGTTTTCCAAGTTTTGAAGATTTACAAAAGTTGCTCAGAGTTTTCCCAAGTTGCGACATTGGTCCCTGACGTGTTTTGGACATATTTAAGTACTTTTTAGGTTTTAGAAAGAGGGGCGGAATATTATTGAAAAACCTTGAGAGCTTTTGGAGAGAGAGTTCAGAACTCCCTGTAGAGAGAAGATTTCAATACTCCTTTGTTTCTCTATTCAGTTTTCTAATTGATATTATTCAGTTCATGATGTTTGTTTCCTACATAATGTCTGAGTAGTCTTCTTTGTTAGGGTTGGGGATTCTCATTAGGGTTTTCATGACTTGTTAGGTAGATTTGTTAGATTAGGATTCACCATCTGAATTGTTCTTCACCATAGGTTGTTCTTAATGCTAGTTTTAGATTGATCACCTAAAGTCTAGATCTAGGGTCAATTAATTTGACATGAGAGTGTAATTAATTACTTGAAAGAACCTAGGGTGAGCAAAATACTTATTCGCAAAGAGATTTGGTTCAGGGATTTTGTGAGCATATCAAACTTGAATGTTAGTGCTGGTTTAAAATTTTAGGATTTAGCAAAGAAATTTGGAGTTCTAGTTTTAAACTTAGATAATCATCGCAGCGAAAGCTGGTAGATTTTACATGAGTGATTTGAGTTCAAGAATGGCGCTTAATCTGAATCCTAATTTATTAATTTATTTAATTTGATTGATTACTGAGAACCCCCGAGCCTAGCGTTTTCTCATATTGTTTTAAAACTTAATCTTTATTTTAATTTGCTGTTTTTAATATAAAACCTTGCTAGCTTAGCTTAATTTAATACCGAATATTTATTGTGTAATCGTTGAGTCTCTTAATTGAGAGAGTAGCTCAGGGCAAATTTGAGCTGATCAAATTTTGGCGCCGCTGCCGGGGACTCAATTTTGATTACCATTAGATTAAGGTTAAAAGTTTAGTCTAAGTTTTTAATTTTATTTTGTTACTTACGTTTTCTTTTCTCTTTTCTTTTTGGTGTTTCAGTTTATGCCTTATACCAGAAGCCAGCAGAACAAAGAGTTAGTTGATCTCAACAATTCAGAAATAGCAGGGTTAGAAAGAGGAATTCGAAAAGCTAAGAAAAGGGCAGCAATGGCACCACCAGTGATTCTAATTCAAGATGCTGAGGGTACTCTCAGAGATGGAGATGGCCATGTGAGGAATGCACAAGGGCAGAAGCTGAATGCTGACGGGACTGTAATTCCTGAACCAGTCCCCGGTGGTGTTGAGCGACACCAGGCGGGTGTCGATCGACACCAAGCCGCAGCTGACAATGCACATTTGGCGTTGAATGCTGAAGCAGAGGATGAGAACAGTACACTTGGAGAATACAACAGGCCTGCTCTGTTCGATTCTAACCGCTCTGCTATACGTCCTCCTGCATTTTAAAGGAACAACTTTGAGTTGAAGCCTGGTTACTACACTCTTGTGGGACAACACCCTTTCCATGGCCACACTCATGAGCACCCGATGGACCATATTGAGAAGTTTGAAGATCTAGTATCTAGCATCAAGGCTGATGGTGTATCTTTGGATTTCCTGCTCTGCAAGCTTTTCCAACACTCTTTAGCTGGAGAAGCACTATCATGGCTCAAGGAGTTGAAGCCTGCATCTCTTACGTGCTGGGAGGATGTGAAAGTTGCGTTCTTGAACAATTTTTATGATGATGCAAGGTCCGAGGATCTGAGGAACAAGATTTCTACTTTCTCTCAAGGAATCTCTGAGACATTCAAGGCTGCTTGGGTGCGCTTTAAGGGGTATCCGAGAGATTGTCCCCACCATGGATATGACAAATTTCAGCTTTTGGGCATTTTCTACAGAGGATTGGATTGGAGGTATCAGATGGCTTTAGATGCTGCTAGCAACGGTAACTACAACACACGGTCTCCAGCTCAAGCCACCAAGCTGATCGAGAACTTAGCTTCCAGCAATAGTACCAAGGTTGCTGATTTTGAGAGAAAGAAGCTAGCTGAAAACATGGAGGGACTTCAACTTGCTGAAGTCAAGGCGAAACTTGATTCTGTGCATCACCTTCTTGTTAATAAGAAGAATGTTAAGTTTGCTGCTGAAGTTGAGGCTTTTGAACCAGAAGAGGATGAAGAAGAAGACGTGAACTACGTTAATGGTGCTGGTATCAGGGTCAGAAGTTTAGTAACGCACAAGGAAACCGGTTCAACAG
>NW_006238895.1:14149-14420 GCF_000375325.1 Capsella rubella | reverse complement strand
GAAGAGCACTTACACAGGAAATCAGAATTCTTCTGGTTACACTCCACGACCTGATTATCAGAAGAGCAGTGGCTTCACAAGGAGCTATGGGAACTCATCTTACCAACCAACTCCACCGAAATCTTCAGAAACTGAGATGAAGTCTATGCTTGAACAGATTCTAGAAGGACAGCAGAAGATGACAGTAGACTTTAATGGGAAGATGGATGCTCTATACACTGATTTGAATGGTAAGATAGAAGCCTTGAATAACCACACCAAGAAGTTGGAC
>NW_006238895.1:12489-14049 GCF_000375325.1 Capsella rubella | reverse complement strand
CCGACAACCAGGTTTTCTCCCTGGAAAGACCGATGCCAATCCTAAACATCCTTGCAATGCAGTGACCTTGAGGAGTGGAAAACAGCTCAAATCAGTGTTGAAACCAGGTTTGACAGTAGAAGATGTCATTGAGCTTGATGGGATTGAAGATGCAGATTTTGTCGATCCGCAGGAGGTGTCGCTCGACACCAACCATGGGTTTCGTTCGACACCACACTTGTGTCGATCGACACTGTTCTCGGACAGAACCAGTTTCAGCTTCACCGCCTTCCACGACCGAGACCAGAGTCTACAAACCTACAGTCCCTTTTCCTAAGAAGTCTAAGAAGTCAAAACAGGAGCAAGAGGAGGAAAAATACAGGAAGATATTGGAGTCACTCACAATTGAGATGCCTTTTCCTGACTGCGTGCAGACTTCGCCAACTTTCAAGCGGGTTGTAAAGAAGATGGTGACTAAGGATTTGTCTAGAGAGGAAGGGGTTATGATGGTCTCTGTACTAGTCAGCGCTGTGCTTCCGAATAAGATTCCAAGGAAGCTATCAGATCCTGGAAGTTTCGTACTCGATTGCAACATTTTCAATAGGAGATTCCCGAGATCTTTGTGTGATCTTGGTTCCAGCGTAAATTTGATGCCTAGATCAGTTGCTATAAGCCTGGGTATGACTGATTTCACACCTACCAAGATCACTTTTGTCTTAGCCGATCGTTCAGTCCGCATTCCCGATGGTCTTTTAGAAGATGTTCTTGTCAGAATCGGAGAATGCTTGATTCCTGCTGACTTTGTAGTTCTTGAGTATGGTGAAGAGCCTAAGGACCCTCTTATCCTAGGGAGATCCTTCTCGGCTACTGCTGGAGCCTTGATAGATGTGAAGAATGGGAGGATTGGATTACACGTGGGTGATATGGTGATGACGTTTGACATGGATAAGTTAGTGAAGCGACCCACTATCGATGGACAGACGTTCTATGTAGACAAGCTTTCCGAAGTTGCTGAGGATATGATACAAGAGATACGCCTTCCAGACCCTCTAGAGAGAGCTTTGGTAGCATCAGCAGATGAAAGCGAGTCTTTAGATGATGAGGCTTCTGAGTATGTTCAGTTGATGGATGCTAGTGCGCCAATGATGAAGCTGGTTCACCTAAAAGAGGTTGTTGAGCCTTCTAAAAAAGCTGCTGAGCTAAGTGATTGGAGTGCTGAAAAGGCCCCAAAAATCGAACTCAAGCAACTTCCTACGGGGCTGAGGTACGCATTTCTTGGTGCTAATTCTTCTTATCCGGTCATTGTTAATGCCTCTTTAAACAACGCAGAGCTCACGTTACTGCTAAGTAAGCTGCGCACTTTTCACAAGGCTCTTGGCTACTCTCTTGATGATCTTTCAGGTATTTCTCCGGATTTATGCATGCACAGGATTCATCTTGAAGAGGATGCAAAGGCGTCAAAATGACTTATCCATGCATCGTAAACATTGCGTTGAACCACAGAATGACTTATCCAATATTTTTTGGGGTTAGAATATGTTAGAATACAATCAATTTGATTGATTACAAGTGTTAGAGATG
>NW_006238895.1:11394-11710 GCF_000375325.1 Capsella rubella | reverse complement strand
TGTATTCAAGTATGGAGAAAGACTTGTTGAAATTGGGTCCCGGATGGGCTAAGAACTCGGAAACATTGCATTCAACAACTAAATGAATTATCTAGTGTTTTTTGGGGTTAGAATATATTAGAATACAATGAATTTTATTGATTACAAGTGCTAGAAATGCATGAAGAGTGTTTTCAAGTATGGAGAAAGACTTGTTGAAATTGGGTCCCAAATGGGCTAAGAACTCGAACACAGTGCGTTGAACCACTAAATGGCTTGTCTAGTGTTGTGTGGGGTTAGAATATGTTAGAATGCAATAAATATGATAGATTACAAG
>NW_006238895.1:10451-10704 GCF_000375325.1 Capsella rubella | reverse complement strand
GAGTATTTAGAAGTGTGGAGAAAGACTTGTTGAAATTGGGTCCCAAATGGGCTAAGAACTCGGAAACATTGTGTTGAACCACTAAATGATTTATCTAGTGTTGTTTGGGGTTAGAATATGTTAGAATACAATAAATTTGATTGATTGCAAGTGCTATAGATGCATGAAGAGTATTTAGAAGTGTGGAGAAAGACTTGTTGAAATTTGGGTCCCAAATGGGCTAAGAACTCGGAAACATTGCGTTGAACAACTT
>NW_006238895.1:9211-10351 GCF_000375325.1 Capsella rubella | reverse complement strand
GTTGTTTGAGGTTAGAATATGTGAGAATACAATCAATTTGATTGATTACAAGTGCTAAAGATGCATGAAAATATTCAGTAGAGTGGAGAAAGACTTGTTGAAATTGGGTCCCAATTGGGCTAAGAAATCGAAAACATTGCATTGAACCACTAAATGACTTATCCAATGTTGTTTGGGGTTAGAAGATGTTAGAATACAATCAATTTGATTGATTATAAGTGCTAGAGATGCATGAAGAGTGTTTAGAAGTGTGTAGAAAAAGTTGTTGAAATTGGGTCCCTAATGGGCTAAGAACTCGGAAACATTGCGTTGAACCACTAAATGACTTATCTAATGTTGTTTGGGTTTAGAATATGTTAGAATACAATTAATTTGATTGATTACAAGCGCTAGAGATGCATGAAGAGTGTTTGGAAGTATGGAGAAAGACTTGTTGAAATTGGGTCCCAAATTAGCTAAGAAATCGGAAACATTGCGTTGAACCACTAAATGACTTATCGAATGTTGTTTGGGGTTAGAATATGTTAGAATACAATCAATTTGATTGATTACAAGTTCTAGAGATGCATGAAGAGTGTTTGGAAGTATGGAGAAAGACTTGTTGAAATTGGGTCCCAAATTGGCTAAGAAATCGGAAACATTGCGTTGAACCACTAAATGACTTATCCATTGTTGTTTGGGGTTAGAATATGTTAGAATACAATCAATTTGATTGATTACAAGTGCTAGAGATGCATGAAAAGTTTTCAGTAGAGTGGAGAAAGACTTGTTGAAATTGGGTCCCAAATGGGCTAAAAAATCAGAAACATTGCGTTGAACCACTAAATGACTTATCCAATGTTATTTGGGATTAGAATATGTTAGAATACAATCAATTTGATTGATTACAAGTTCTAGAGATGCATGAAGTGTGTTTAGAAGTGTGTAGAAAGACTTGTTGAAATTGGCTCCAAAATGGGCTAAGAACTCGGAAACATTGCGTTGAACGAATAAATAACTTATCTAGTGTTGTTTGGGTTTATAATACGTTAGAATACAATAATTTTGATTGATTACAAGTGCTAGAGATGCATGAAGAGTGTTTAGAAGTGTGTAGAAAACCTTGTTGAAATTGGGTCCCAAATGGGCTAGGAACTCGGA
>NW_006238895.1:8700-9111 GCF_000375325.1 Capsella rubella | reverse complement strand
GCGTTGAACCACTAAATGACTTATCTAGTGTTGTTTCGGTTTAGAATAAGTTAGAATACAATTAATTTGATTGATTACAAGTGCTAGAGATGCATGAAGAGTGTTTAGAAGTGTATAGAAAGACTTGTTGAAATTGGGTCCCAAATGGGCTAAGAACTCGGAAAAATTGCGTTAAACCACTTAATGACTTATCTAATGTTGTTTGGGGTTAGAATATGTTAGAATACAATCAATTTGATTGATTACAAGTGCTAGAGATGCATGAAAAGTTTTCAGTAGAATGGAGAAAGACTTGTTGAAATTGGGTCCCAAATGGGCTAAGAAATCAGAAACATTGCGTTGAACCACTAAATGACTTATCCAATGTTATTTGGGGTTAGAATATGTTAGAATACAATCAATTTGATTGAT
>NW_006238895.1:8238-8600 GCF_000375325.1 Capsella rubella | reverse complement strand
AGAAAGACTTGTTGAAATTGGGTCCCAAATTAGCTAAGAAATCGGAAACATTGCGTTGAACCACTAAATGACTTATCGAATGTTGTTTGGGGTTAGAATATGTTAGAATACAATCAATTTGATTGATTACAAGTTCTAGAGATGCATGAAGAGTGTTTGGAAGTATGGAGAAAGACTTGTTGAAATTGGGTCCCAAATTGGCTAAGAAATCGGAAACATTGCGTTGAACCACTAAATGACTTATCCATTGTTGTTTGGGGTTAGAATATGTTAGAATACAATCAATTTGATTGATTACAAGTGCTAGAGACTAGGCCAATGAAAAGGGTTTTCAGGTAGAGTGGAGAACGACTTGTTGAAAT
>NW_006238895.1:6962-8138 GCF_000375325.1 Capsella rubella | reverse complement strand
TTGGGGTTAGAATATGTTAGAATACAATCAATTTGATTGATTACAAGTTCTAGAGATGCATGAAGTGTGTTTAGAAGTGTGTAGAAAGACTTGTTGAAATTGGCTCCAAAATGGGCTAAGAACTCGGAAACATTGCGTTGAACCACTAAATAACTTATCTAGTGTTGGTTGGGTTTATAATACATTAGAATACAATAATTTTGATTGATTACAATTGCTAGAGATGCATGAAGAGTGTTTAGAAGTGTGTAGAAAACCTTGTTGAAATTGGGTCCCTAATGGGCTAAGAACTCGGAAACATTGCGTTGAACCACTAAATGACTTATCTAGTGTTGTTTCGGTTTAGAATAAGTTAGAATACAATTAATTTGATTGATTACAAGTGCTAGAGATGCATGAAGAGTGTTTAGAAGTGTATAGAAAGATTTGTTGAAATTGGGTCCCAAATGGGATAAGAACTCGGAAACATTGCGTTAAACCACTTAATGACTTATCTAATGTTGTTTGGGGTTAGAATATGTTAGAATACAATCAATTTGATTGATTACAAGTGCTAGAGATGCATGAAAAGTTTTCAGTAGAATGGAGAAAGACTTGTTGAAATTGGGTCCCAATTGGGCTAAGAAATCGAAAACATTGCATTGAACCACTAAATGACTTATCCAATGTTGTTTGGGGTTAGAAGATGTTAGAATACAATCAATTTGATTGATTATAAGTGCTAGAGATGCATGAAGAGTGTTTAGAAGTGTGTAGAAAGACTTGTTGAAATTGGGTCCCAAATGGGCTAAGAACTCGGAAATATTGCGTTGAACCCCTAAATAACTTATCTAGTGTTGTTTGGGTTTATAATACATTAGAATACAATAATTTTGATTGATTACAATTGCTAGAGATGCATGAAGAGTGTTTAGAAGTGTGTAGAAAAACTTGTTGAAATTGGGTCCCTAATGGGCTAAGAACTCGGAAACATTGCGTTGAACCACTAAATGACTTATCTAATGTTGTTTGGGTTTAGAATATGTTAGAATACAATTAATTTGATTGATTACAAGCGCTAGAGATGCATGAAGAGTGTTTGGAAGTATGGAGAAAGACTTGTTGAAATTGGGTCCCAAATTAGCTAAGAAATCGGAAACATTGCGTTGAACCACTAAATGACTTATCGAATGTTGT
>NW_006238895.1:5562-6856 GCF_000375325.1 Capsella rubella | reverse complement strand
CCAAATTGGCTAAGAAATCGGAAACATTGCGTTGAACCACTAAATGACTTATCCATTGTTGTTTGGGGTTAGAATATGTTAGAATACAATCAATTTGATTGATTACAAGTGCTAGAGATGCATGAAAAGTTTTCAGTAGAGTGGAGAAAGACTTGTTGAAATTGGGTCCCAAATGGGCTAAGAAATAAGAAACATTGCGTTGAACCACTAAATGACTTATCCAATGTTATTTGGGGTTAGAATATGTTAGAATACAATCAATTTGATTGATTACAAGTTCTAGAGATGCATGAAGTGTGTTTAGAAGTGTGTAGAAAGACTTGTTGAAATTGGCTCCAAAATGGGCTAAGAACTCGGAAACATTGCGTTGAACGAATAAATAACTTATCTAGTGTTGTTTGGGTTTATAATACGTTAGAATACAATAATTTTGATTGATTACAAGTGCTAGAGATGCATGAAGAGTGTTTAGAAGTGTGTAGAATGACTTTTTGAAATTGGGTCCCAAATGGGCTAAGAACTCGGAAATATTGCGTTGAACCACTAAATAACTTATCTAGTGTTGTTTGGGGTTATAATACATTAGAATACAATAACTTTGATAGATTACAAGTGCTAGAGATGCATCAAGAGTGTTTAGAAGTGCGTAGAAAAACTTGTTGAAATTGGGTCCCTAATGGGCTAAGAACTCAGTAACATGGCGTTGAAGCACTAAACGACTTATCTAGTGTTGTTTGGGTTTAGAATATGTTAGAATACAATTAATTTGATTGATTACAAGTGCTAGAGATGCATGAAGAGTGTTTAGAAGTGTATAGAAAGATTTGTTGAAATTGGGTCCCAAATGGGATAAGAACTCGGAAACATTGCGTTAAACCACTTAATGACTTATCTAATGTTGTTTGAGGTTAGAATATGTTAGAATACAATCAATTTGATTGATTACAAGTGCTAGAGATGCATGAAAAGTTTTCAGTAGAATGGAGAAAGACTTGTTGAAATTGGGTCCCAAATGGGCTAAGAAATCAGAAACATTGCGTTGAACCACTAAATGACTTATCCAATGTTGTTTGGGGTTAGAATATGTTAGAATACAATCAATTTGATTGATTACAAGTGCTAGAGATGCATGAAGAGTGTTTAGAAGTGTGTAGAAAGACTTGTTGAAATTGGGTCCCAAATGGGCTAAGAACTCGGAAATATTGCGTTGAACCCCTAAATAACTTATCTAGTGTTGTTTGGGTTTATAATACATTAGAATACAATAATTTTGATTGATTACAATTGCTAGAGG
>NW_006238895.1:0-2701 GCF_000375325.1 Capsella rubella | reverse complement strand
CTTGTTGAAATTTGGTCCCAATTGTGATAAGAGTCTATAAACATGTCTCTGGAGCAGTAAATAGCTTGTAGTGTTGTTTGGGGTTAGAACATGTTAGAATTCAATAATTTTGATTTATTACAAGTGCTAGAGATGCATGAAAAGTGTTTAGAAATGTGGAGAAAGACTTGTTGAAATTGCGTCCGAAATGTGCTAAGAACTCGGAAACATTGCGTTGAACCACTAACTGACTTATCTAGTGTTGTTTGGGGTTAGAATATGTTAGAATAAAATAAATTTGATTGATTACAAGTGCTAGAGATGCATGAAGAGTGTTTAGAAGTATGGAGAAACACTTGTTGAAATTGGGTCCTAAATGGGCTAAGAACTCGGAAACATTGCGTTGAACCACTAAATGACTTATCTAGTGTTGTTTGGGGTTAGTATATGTTAAAATACAATAAATTTGATTGATTACAAGTGCTAGGGATGCATGAAGAGTTTTTAGAAGTGTGGAGAAAGACTTGTTCAAATTGGGTCCCTAATGGGCTAAGAACCCGGAAACATTGCCTTGAACCACGAAATTACCTATCTAATGTTGTTTGGGATCAGAATATGTTAGAATAATATAAATTTGATTGAGTACAAGTGCTAGAGATGCATGAAGAGTGTTTAGATGTGTGGAGAAACATTTGTTAAAATTTTGTCCCAAATGGGCTAAGAATCCATAAACATATCTTTGGAGAAGTAAATGGGTTGTCTAGTGTTGTTTGGAGTTAGAATATGTTAGAATACAAGAAATTGGATTGATTACAAGTTTTAGAGATGCATGAAAAGTGTTTAGAAGTGTGGAGAAAGACTTGTTGAAATTGGGTCCCAAATGGGCTAAGAACTCGGAAACATTGCGTTGAACCACTAAATGGCTTGTATAGTGTTGTTTGGGGTTAGAAAATGTCAGAATACAATAATTTTAATTGATTACAAGTGCTAGAGATGCATGAAGAGTGTTTGTAAGTATGGAGAAAGACTTGTTGAAATTGGGTCCCAAATGGGCTAAGAACTCGAAAACATTGCGTTGAACAACTAAATTAGTTATCTAGGGTTATTTGGGTTTAGAATATGTTAGAATACAATAAATTTGATTGATTACAAGTGCTAGAGATGCATGAAGAGTGTTTGTAAGTATGGAGAAAGACTTGTTGAAATTGGGTCCCAAATGGGCTAAGAACTCGAAAACATTGCGTTGAACCACTAAATAACTTATCTAGTGTTGTTTGGGTTTAGAATTTGTTAGAATACATTAAATTTTATTGATTGCAAGTGCTAGAGATGCATGAAGAGTGTTTGGATGTATGGAGTAAGACTTGTTGAAATTGGGTCCCATATGGGCTAAGAACTCGGAAACATTGCGTTGAACCACTAAATGACTTATCCAATGTTGTTTGGGGTTAGAATATGTTAGAATACAATCAATTTGATTGATTACAAGTTCTAGAGATGCATGAAGTGTGTTTAGAAGTGTGTAGAAAGACTTGTTGAAATTGGCTCCAAAATGGGCTAAGAACTCGGAAACATTGCGTTGAACCACTAAATAACTTATCTAGTGTTGTTTGGGTTTATAATACGTTAGAATACAATAATTTTGATTGATTACAAGTGCTAGAGATGCATGAAGAGTGTTTAGAAGTGTGTAGAAAAACTTGTTGAAATTGGGTCCCTAATGGGGTAAGAACTCGGAAACATTGCGTTGAACCACTAAATGACTTATCTAGTGTTGTTTGGGTTTAAAATATGTTAGAATACAATTAATTTGATTGATTACAAGTGCTATAGATGCATGTAGAGTGTTTAGAAGTGTATAGAAAGACTTGTTGAAATTGGGTCCCAAATGGGCTAAGAACTCGGAAACATTGCGTTAAACCACTTAATGACTTATCTAATGTTGTTTGAGGTTAGAATATGTGAGAATACAATCAATTTGATTGATTACAAGTGCTAGAGATGCATGAAAATATTCAGTAGAGTGGAGAAAGACTTGTTGAAATTGGGTCCCAAATGGGCTAAGAAATCGAAAACATTGCGTTGAACCACTAAATAACTTATCTAGTGTTGTTTGGGTTTATATTACGTTAGAATACAATAATTTTGATTGATTACAAGTGCTATAGATGCATGAAGAGTGTTTAGAAGTGTGTAGAAAAACTTGTTGAAATTGGGTCCCTAATGGGCTAAGAACTTGGAAACATTGCAATGAACCACTAAATGACTTATCTAACGTTGTTTGGGGTTAGAATATGTTAGCATACAATTAATTTGATTGATTACAAGTGCTAGAGATGCATGAAGAGTGTTTGGAAGTATGGAGAAAGACTTGTTGAAATTAGGCCCCAAATTGGCTAAGAAATCGGAAACATTGCGTTGAACCACTAAATGACTTATCCAATGTTTTTTGGGGTTAGAATATGTTAGAATAAAATCAATTTGATTGATTACAAGTGCTAGAGATGCATGAAGAGTGTTTAGAAGTGTGTAGAAAGACTTGTTAAAATTGGATCTCAAATGGGCTAAGAACTCGAAAACATTGCAATGAACCACTAAATGACTTATCTAGTGTTGTTTGGGGTAAGAATATGTTAGAATACAATAACATTGATTGATTACAAGTGCTAGAGATGCACGAAGAGTTTTTAGAAGTGTGTAGAAAAATTTGTTGAAATTGGGT
>NW_006238896.1:59720-62543 GCF_000375325.1 Capsella rubella | reverse complement strand
AGTTCTTTTGGTCCGTTTTTATGATCCCCGACTTTGCGTATGAGCTCTAAGTTCTTTCGGTCCGTTTTTATGATCCCCGACTTTGCGTATTAGCTCTAAATTCTTTCAGTCCTTTTTTATGATGCCCGACTTTGCGTATTATCTCTAAGTTCTTTCGGTCCGTTTTTATGATCCCCGACTTTGCGTATTAGCTCTATGTTCTTTCGGTCCGTTTATGATCCCCGACTTTGCGTATTAGCTCTAAGTTTTAACTTTTTGTGTATTTTTGTGTTTTTTCGTTTTTTGTGTTTTTTTTTGTGTTTATGGTTTATTTTGTGTATTTGTGTATTTTTTGCGTATTAGCTCTAAGTTTTAACTTTTTGTGTATTTTATGTATTTTTGTGTTTTTTCGTTTTTTGTGTTTTTTTGTGTTTTTGGTTTATTTATGTGTATTTGTGTATTAGCTCTAACTTTGTGTGTTTTGTGTTTTAATGTTTTTTGTGTTTTTGTGTATTTTTTGTGTATTAGATCAGTTTTGGGTTTTAAAGATAAACAAAAAAAAACTAGAAATAAAAAGAAATACCTCGTTAAAGCGGAGACAAGCTTCCCAAGGATTAGAATCGAAACAAAATATTCCTAAAACATTAAGTAAAGTATAAAACGATTAGTAAACTTGGAAACCTAACTAATCAACAAACAAAACTTACATGCATCCCTCAACATTATATTGTTTAGATTCAGATTAAGATTTGATATAAAGAGTCAACAATAAAAATCAATTTTTGCAATCCAAAAATCTCTAATCTTAAAGCGTAAACCTATCAAGCTATCAACATCTTTGGAATTAGACTCGTTGATGAATCTGTAGCCTCTCAAATCTCAATGATCATTACGAATAGAAAACAGTCTTGAGAACTACCAAACTGGAGATATTTACAAGTCAATCAAAAGTGAGGAGAAGAAGTACCTTCAAACGGATCTGTTTTGTCTTCTCAATAGATCTGTGTTCAAGGAAAAAGCAAAGCTCTTTCATATTAACAACTTAAGTCCTATCTCAAGGCTAAACTAAGAGAATTTCCAGATTATTAGACATACCACAACCTTGTATCTCGGGAATAACATGTCCAGATTAGTAGACATACCCAGAAACAGCATGCTTCCATCTTTTGTTTGAGAAATGTCATGTCAAAGAAGCATGTCAATATTTTAAAGCAGATAATACACAAAAACTAAGAAGCAAATAAGCAAACCAGTACCTTAATAATTGCAACAGATGGTTTTTGACTTTTGTCCTCAGGAACCAACAGCACCAGATACTCCTACACAAAAAAAGAGTGTAAGAGAGATTATAAGCAAATGGTCTCTAAGGTCTCAAGCATTAAGTCAACCAAACACTATATGAATACTCATGACAAACGTATATATGATCATCCTAAACATTCAGGTGCAAGAGAAATAATGATGTAAAAGAAAAACTTTCAAAGTCTCTAGAAACTAAAATCTGAACTCCAAAAATGAAAGAGAAATATTCCTCTTAACACATGCATGAGTGACCAACAAATAACAACAACCATGAGTGTATAAGACTAATTTTTAACAAATTTTTCTGTTCATAAAAATCAGAAGAGAGTGTAAGAGAGACTATAAGCAAATGGTCTCTAAGGTCTCAAGCATTAAGTCAACCAAACACTATATGCATACTCATGAAAAACGTGTATATGATCATCCGAAACATTCAGGTGCAAGAGAAATCATGAAGTGAAAGAAAACTTTTAAAGTTTCTAGAAACTAAAATCTGAACTCCAAAAATGAAAGAGAAACATTCCTCTTAACACATGGATGAGTGACCAACAAATAACAACAAACTGGAATTAAGAACCAAAAAACTGAATCCGTATAACCAAACATTAAAGGGTTTAAAACACACACTTGATTATGCAGAATAACAGAAACAGCAGCCAATGTATATATTATAATGTACCTTTGCAATTTGATTGACACTGATCACGTATTTGGCGTCTTCAGTGTTTGGCATTATTATCTTTGTGCATCTCGCAATCTGGACAGAGAAAAACGTTTACCTTAACCCCTTATAGTCACCATGAGATAAGAAGACGTTTCAGACAAATATCTAGGAAAGAAAGCCTACCTGCAGAGGTTGCTCCTCTTGCATCATTTGCTTATCAGATACAAGATCCCATTGACTGGGACGAGCTAAACCAGTATCAGAGTCCTTGATACCTGCATGTTTCCATATAAGCAACCAATAAACATTTTAGTCATTCCGTAAAACAGAAGTCATTAGCAAATCAAAGTAAGCCCAACACTTGAGCAGCAAAGAGTGTGCACATACCACATAGATCGTTGATCTTCTTGGCGAGTTCCTTAAATCTCTTTCTCAGCTTTCTTGATAGGTGCAGAGTAAGGCCCTAACCCCCTGCATAGGTATGACATATACGAAGGTCAGCATATGGAGAGAGCAGATACACGAGCAGATACAGCAAATACTCAATCATCTAAGTAGAAAATAACACAGAATTGAACTAAGTAGAACAATCCAGCACATCATAAAGCACATAAGAACGAATCTAGCTTAAAATTACTCAGGAGAAAACATCAAATTGGTTTGCAAAGAGACGAAACCCTCACATTCAAGAAACCAAAAAGCGCTTAGTAACTAAAACCCTAAATCAACTCGCTTTACAGAAGAGACTAAGATGAAGATAAAAAAAACTGTACCGATTTGGGTTTGAGACGTGATGAAGAAAGAAGCAATGCGGCGTCACGGCGATGAATCACCGGAGGACTCTGACCCCAACAACTCCTTCTCGTGGAATCCAAACT
>NW_006238896.1:57247-59620 GCF_000375325.1 Capsella rubella | reverse complement strand
TCTCAACAAGATTCTTCTTTTTCGTCGTCGGCGAAACAGAGGCCACGGTGAAAGGAATCAGCAAGTCGCTAGAATCAAGATCACTAGGGTAAGGGTTTCCAACGCAGAGCCTCCGCTTGGGGACTGGTTTCAACCCACGGATTACAGGAACAGGGCAACCTTTCTCAATGTGTAGACCACCGCGAATGTAAACAAACTGCCGTAGTTGGATTTCATCGGAACGTAAGTGGCGTGGGGAGAGTCAGAGACTTTGACGAAGAATGCTTCGCTACGCCATTGGTCGTCTCTAATCTCAGCCTCAATATCTCTCACCATGTTCGCCGGATTTCGAATCGGAGATTTGAGATTCAGAGGTTGAGAAATTGAATTACGATTATGTGTCTTGCCGAGAAGAACGTTGCTCTATTTCTGTTTTGTTGAATTCTCGGGAGTTCCTAATTCTAGACACTTTCCCTTTTTCTAATAAAAGAACAACATTATCAAAGAGATCATAATTTTTAATCTTAGTATTAATTTATTAATAAATTTGAAAAGTGAGTGTTAAGAGTTGTATTGTTGTTTTTAGTTTTGAGATGTGTTTATTGGTAAGATTTTAAGTTGGAGATCTTAGAAAAATCAATTTTTTAAAAATTAGAATAAAATTAAAATTTGTAATTTTAGAAAATTTATCATTATTGCAAATTTATAATTTTAAAGCATATATAAGATACAAATTATAACATAAAATACAATAGTTTTAAACTTGATTGCGATTTCTATTTCGATTTAGAGAACTTGTCCCGATTTCGATTTGAAAATTAGTCTAACACTCAAATAGTCGAATATATATTTGGTTTGATGTCTATTGTTCATCTTACGATCATAGCGACTTCTTCATGTTCTTCTATAAGTGTCGTCTAATGGCTAGATGATGAAACAATGTCGAAAACAAATAATATTAAGTTTTAACTGGCTTAGGAGATTTTATAATTAATATTGTGTTTCGGTTACATTAACCAGACTGGTGTTTCAACACAATTTTAATTCAATTACCGGGTATCAGTAATAGATTGGATAAAAATTTTTAACTTCAAGGCACATGTGTTGTGGTCTTCCATCCATCGTTTGCCTTACTATGCTTGTGCACTCGGCACCTCCACGAGTCTTCAAACTTATGTAGAAGATTTCATTGCTAGACTTCAACTTCAAGCTTTACTCTATGTCGTCTTCCTTTGTTTGTACCACTACTTTCTTTAACTCCAATGGGAGATGATCCACCTAAAAAACAAACGCTTAGTTCAGATAACCCCAAACAAATGAGTAATACTCATATCTCTAGGCTATAATTTTGTCCTCACCATGTAAATATCCCACTTAGAGTATGTTGCAACTTGAGCATATAGATGAAGCCATGCATTCTTTTGCAAATCTGAATCACTAACCTGCAACATTAGTGGAACAAGGTGTTCTATGTCAGTGTGTTGAGCAGATCACATAATGGATATAAGTCAAAAGTTAATAGCTAACACCATTTGGATCCCATCGGGCACCTCTTTCTCCAGATCCTACAAAAAAAACATTTCTAGAAATTGATAATTGATTGAATTGGAGGATGGAAACTAGTAGCATAGCCAGAAACAACAAAGAAAATTATGCATGTAAGGTAACAAAACCATACATGAAACATATACACCTTGATCCTTCTTCACTCATAGATTAGGCTAATAAGACCAGATAAACATGGGAAACCTTGTTTTAGGGACTCAGAATGTACAAGATGGGCTAGTAACAAAATAATTAGTTCAAAAGCGATAGCTAAGGGACAATCTTTGTTAAGTTACCTTGTGGTGAGCAAAAAGTGGTGATTAATCTCAAGTTCTCATCATTCACGGAAGTAGCATGCCAAATACAGGTCTCGATACTGTAATCCTCTACTCTTAATGAATACCCAAGTTTTCCCTTACCAAACCGATTCAAACCTATTCATCAAACCAATTTTTAATTAAATTAATTATTTAAAAAATCCAAAATTGCTGCTGTCAAAACAAACAAAAAAAACTTCAAAATCGGTTCCATCGTCGCTTCTTCCTCCCCAGTCTTTCACCATTAAAACTCAAGCTTAAATCTTTAAATCATATCTTTTCTTTTTCCTATTACTTTTAGCTTAAATCTCCTTTAATTCATAGAGTATTAAATCGATTTGGGTTATTGTATTTGAATTTTAGAGATTTTAATTAGATTTGAAACTTGTGTTGACAATTAATGGACATTGACTTGATAATCATCTATTATGGGTCGATTAAGGTACTACTGGTATTTTACTATGTGCTAGTTTAGTTTTAGTTCTATCCTTTTTAGAAAAAACAGAGAATAACCTTCCGAAAGCATTAAAGA
>NW_006238896.1:52153-54621 GCF_000375325.1 Capsella rubella | reverse complement strand
AACTTATATCATTTCTTATCCTATAAATATTCATTCTTACATCTTCCTCCACCATATCTGCTACCCTCAATATTTTATTTGTATAATTTTTTAATGTTCTTGCATGGGATGAAAACTCAATTAAGATGTCATTGTAAGAGTTTGATTAAATATTTGGTTAAAATTTTTGTTTTCAATTTTCTTTTTTATGTATTTCTTCATTTCTTCATTGTTTTAATATTTTAAATGTAATACATATATATATAATAATATTTTATGGTTATAAGAAATTATTTTATTGATGAGATTCAAAAATATTAATTTCCGACTATCGCATCATAAGATAATCAAGCTAAACAAACCATCTTCATTCTTTTACTTTGGATGTTTGTTTGTTTCTCACATATTCATGTATATTTAATTTATTTTCAAAAGTATGTAATTTTTTAACAAAATAAACTTTTTGTTATATAACTATCAAACCAATTTGTAAGACATTCTTTTAAGAATAATGATCCTTATCTTTAGTTTGTGATTCAACATGTAATAATACAAAGAACATTATAATTTGTTTTAACTTTGAATTTTATACTTGATTTCCTATCTAAAAAACAATTTGATATTCCATTTTCTATCTATTATATATACTACAAGGATGAAAAATATAATTAAACCTAGAAATAAAACTTAAATTAAGAGGAATATAAAAAGAGATTAAAAATAAAATTAATTTTTGGGAATTTTTAAGGTTTCACTCTCTCCTTATTGGTCCATTTAGCATTTATTTTTTAATTATAATATTTATTTTTAATAAAACCAAATATCTAACACATTTAGTCATATACTTTAATTCATACTTGAAATCCACACTTTACTATTAAATTGTAACTTAAATTATATAACCTTTCAATTGACTATTTGTTTCCTCCATTTAACTTCAACTAACACACTATAAAATATAATTATAACTCCTCTGATTTAATTATTGGGAGATTTGCACAACTAACCTTTTATTATGATACCCTTTTCTACAAGTACCCTCTCTATGTGTTCATTTTCAATAATACCCTCTTCAATGTACAAAATGAAATTACCCTCGTTTATTATAACCAATGATGAAAAAAGGAATATTCTTCCAACAAAAAGAATATTCCTTTCGAAAAATTTCCCGCCAAATTTTCCTGGCAAAAATTTCCAGCCAAAAATTTCCGGCAAAAATTTTCCCGCAAAAAAAAATTTCCCGCCAAAAATTTTCCCGCCAAAATTTTTCCGCAATTTCTTAAAAAAACCTTGTAAATATTTATAAATTCCTTAATAAATCCTTGAAAAACCCTTGTAAATCTTTTAAAAGTCATCCAGAACCTTTCAAAACTTGAGTAAACCTTTTAAAACCTTTGTAAATCATTTTATAACATTTATAAACACTTGTAAATCCCTTTAAACCACTTATAACCATGATAAACCATTTAATAAAAACTTTTGTAAACTTCTAAAACCCGTTAAAAACCCTTCTAAATCCTTAAAACCCATTTTAAAGAACTTGTAATACCTTAAAAATTTTTGTAAACCCTTCAAAAACCTTTGTAAACTTCTAAAACCCTTTAAAACTTCTTGTAAATCCTTTAAAACTATTTTTAAATCTTTGTATGCCTTTAAATATACTTTTAAATCCTTTTTAAAATACTTGTAAATCCTTTTAAAAACCCTTTCAAAATCCTTGTAATTTTTTAAAATCCTTTAAAAATTCTTGTAAATCCTTTTAAAACTGTTATAAACTTATAAAAACTTTAAAAAACCTTTGTAAATCATTTAAAAACCATTTAAAAACCTTTGTAGGCTTCTAAAACTCTTTAAAAACCATTACAAATCTTTTAAAAACCATTTAAAAACTCTTGTAAATCCCTTTAAAAACCCTTGTAAACCCTTTAAAAGACCCTTTAAAAAATCTTGTAAACCCTTTAAAAAAATTTGGCGGGGAAATGTTGAAAAAATATTTTTTTTTGCGGGAAAAGTTTTGCGGAAACTTTTTTGGCGGGAAAACTTTTTCTCCTAAACTTTTTTGGCGGGAAAATTTTGGCGGGAAAGTTTTTGGCGGGAAATTTTTGGGGGGAAAATTTTTGGAAGGAAAATTCCTTCCTTTGGGAAAGAATATTCTTTCAAATAGGGGTAAAATACCCATTAAAAATTAAGAGAGGGCAAAAATGAAAATGGTAAAAAAAGAGGGTATTTTTAAAAGAGGGTATCATAAAAAGGTTATTGGTATCAATTTCTCTTAATTATTTTAGAATTGTAACTTACATAATATTTTATCCTATAAATACTCATTTTTACATCCTCCTCCACCATATATGATATTCTCAATATTTTATTTGTTTAATTTTTAATGTTCTTGCATGGGTTGAAAGCTCAATTAAGATATCAGTTTAAGAGCTTGATTATATATTTGGTTAAAACTTTTGTTTTCAATTATATTTATTCTTTATTTTATG
>NW_006238896.1:51664-51892 GCF_000375325.1 Capsella rubella | reverse complement strand
AAACCAATTTGTAAGACATTGAAATAAATAAAATTTTATACACAAATAAAGGTAATTTTTTGTGTATATTTATAAGTTTACACACATATTTGGATAAATTTCAACATTTTTAGTGGTTGTTTTGATAAAGTTTGAAAAGGGGGTAAATATAAAAAGTGGTATTTTTAAAGGGGTATTTTTTAAATTCTCCCAATATCATTCTTATTTTTATCATTAACAATATTATTG
>NW_006238896.1:0-51493 GCF_000375325.1 Capsella rubella | reverse complement strand
TATAAGTAATAAATAAATTAAAATAATTAAATAAATATACAACAACCCGCGCATATGCGTGGGGCATTACCTAGTAGCATCAAAAGAAAAGAAAAAAAGAAGAAGATAGTGTTCATTAAATTCATTTGTATACAAGAAAGACCTTATAGTTTTAAGATGACTATCTTATTGTTAACTCAATTACATTGCAAACACACACAAAAGTATGATTCATATTTTTGCATAAAGATATGGGGAATGTAATAAAAATAAGTAAAATCTTCAGTGCAACTACAAAGGTTTTGTTTGAATAAAAGTATAACTGATTATACTTAAAAATCTCAAAAATACAACTATATAAAAGAGAGTACAACTTGGAAACTAGGAACAACTATGTTCATTTCTGCGGTGCCACGTGTCATGTTTGGCGACTCCATGTGTTTACGTGCAGTTTATACGATGTGGCCCACATTTTCCCCATTTTTTGAAAATTTTGTCTAAATAAAAAATTTATTTTCCCATCCAACAAATCCCAAATTCCCCAGTTATTAGGCTTTGATAATTTGAGATCCGATTTCACATCTTGTGATTTTTTTTTCTGTAAACCACAATTTTGTTAATGAAAAAAAAACATAATTAGCCACCATTACAGGAGAAAGACAGCATAAGACCTGCTTCAAAGTACACATCACTAAAGGCTGAAGAGGCTGCAAACACATAGGCAGTACAATAGATTAACACAAGAAACAAAGAGATAAACCGGAGGTGAAGAAAGCTGAGAACAAGCAAAATTCTTCCTGGCTCAACGGTGACTTCAAGTGACTTCCAAGGTTTTGTAAAGAGCTGAGAATCCAACGACAAGTGCAAAACCAAAATGTATTCCTTCCACGCCAACAAGAGAGTGTTCTTCCGTAAAGAGGTAGTCTTCGCCATGATATCTTCTGCTTCCCATGTAAGGGTGCTAGAACGATAAGCGATAGAGCTCTCCCGCAAGGGAACTTCAAGGGTTTTAGAAGAAATCATGTCCAAACAAGATGCTACGTCGAGTCCACCAACACCAACCCTGCAAATAAATTCTAAGATTCAATTTCAATATTCGACAGTTATAGATTCAATTTGAGTTTGTACAACTGGTTCAGTTGAGTAACTTTGAGACATAAATTTATCTTTTTGTCGATATGGCTTCGAATACTCAATATGAAAAAAGCCCAAGCCTCAAACTCAAGTGAAGCCTCCTTTACCCGAGCAATAGTAAAGGTTCATGAAATTCTAAAGAGGTGTAGGTATGACGAAGGAATCACGGAAAATATCTATATACGATCATACAATCCATATTAAGTTGTACCAAGTTTTACGAAGTTGTATTTTTTAGTTTTAAAAACTTTTAAGTTACAAATCAACATAGTTATACCAAGTTATACATAGTTATATACGGTTAAGAGATTTATTGTTGAATCCCCATTAGACGGCTTTGTTTCTTCATAATCAACTGGAATTGGTGACTACTGTTCTTCTTCATCGAAAACTTATATTGCATCTGAAGGATTGTGGTCTCCAAGTTCACTCGGGTTATTTGTAAAAACCTATAAACCAATCAATTTCCTCATCAAAATCTTACAATCTACATTTCGGTGTACCAAGTATTACCAAGTTGTATCTTTTGGTTTGAGTATTTTTTTTTTAAACGGGAATAATTGAACCAAGTTGTACTTAGTTGTGCACGGTTTTGAGAACAAAATTTCTTAAACTTAAATCGAACAGAAGAAATCGATATGAAGTTATACAAATTTGGATTTGTTTATAACTTTATCGGGGAAAAAGCTTTAAAATACCTCATTTATTTTTTATTTGGACGTTTAATACCCGATCTTTTTAGGTTAGAAAAATATACCCAATATAATAAAAACGTGCAATTTAATACCCAAATTATTAAATATTGACATTTTCCTACCTACGATCTGTCAACAAAAAAATATTCCAATTTTACCCTTCTTCATTTACATTTATTATTAATGCATAAATGACATAAAATTAATTACAATTTTATTAGAAAACAAATATTTGCTAGTAATATTTCATTGTATCATTAATTTATAGATTTAATTCAAAATATATATTTCATTTTTCATTTTTATCCAAACAATATTAAGTGATTCAATGAAAGGTTTATTTTAAGTTATATGTTTCATATCCAAAATATATATTTCATTTTTATCCAAATATATTTTATTAAGAAATCTAATCAAAGATATATATATATATTGAATTATACATTTCATTTCCAAAAATGATATGTATATTTCATTTTTCATTTTTATCTAAAACTTGTTAAGAGATCCAATGAAAGATATATTTTGAATTGTATATTTTATATCCAAACATTGTATCATATTTTTATCCAAAACTTTTAAGAGATCCAACGAAATATATATTTTGAATTATATATTTCATATCTAAAATTGAATATTGAAGTATGAAATACATATTTTTAATTAAAGATATAAAGAAATATTACAATGAAATAGTAAAGTAAAATATAGTCTTTTATGCATTAATAATAAATAGAAGTGAATAGGGTTAAAATTGGAATATATATTTTGTTGAGAAATCGTAAGTACAGAAATGACAATATTTAATATTTTAAGTATTAAATTGTACGTTTTTATTATTTTGAGTATTATTCTTCTAACCTAAAAAGATCATGTATTAAACGGCCAAATAAAAAATAGATTAGGTATTTTTAAGCTTTTTCCCCAGAAACAATGGGTTCGGGTAATTAAAGAACCAATTAGATTGGTTGAGTCGTACATACTATATACTTTTAAGGGTTATGACGTCTTTCTTCTATTTTGTGATTTAAAATAAACAAAAACTAAATTAGATTTTAGAAAAAGAGTAGTTGAGATTTTTTTGGGGGATATTATCTAAAATGCCAGTTTTACACCCTAAAAATTTGGAACTACCATTTTTTTTTGGTCTTTTATGGAGTGCCATACACAGTAAAAAAATTGTGGGCAAATAGACAAAAATACCCTTTACCAAAGGGAGAGCATTTTACATAGTTTTCAAAAACTTGATGGGATGATACATTATTTTCGACAGTTACAGAGGGCATTAATTGGTGACAAGGTAAGCTATTACCCATAGGACTATTGATTTTGTTTGTATTTAGATAGCAAATCAGCCTCATGAACGCCGCTGGTGCATTAGTCAACCCGAAAGGCATCACCACGAACTCATAATGCCCATACCTCGTCCTGAACGCTGTTTTACGGATATTCGCCTCGTCGATAGGAATCTGATGGTACCCCGACGCCAAATTGATCTTAGAGAACCACGTAGCTCTCCTCAACTGGTCTAACAACTCGTCAATCCGCGGCAAAGGATACTTGTTCTTCACCGTGACTCGGTTAAGTCCCTGGTAATCGATACACAGCCGGAAACTCCCATCCTTCTTCTTAACGAACAACACCGGTGCTCCCCACGGTGAAACACTAGGACGGATGAAACCCTTACCCAGCAGATCCTCCAACTGTTTCTTCAGCTCAGCAATCTCTGCTGGAGCCATCCGGTACGGAGCCTTAGACAACGGCGTTGTCCCGGGCTCCAACTCAATCGTGAAAGGATCAGACCGAGATGGTGGTAACCCTTTTAACGACTGAAACACATCCTCGAACTCCTGGACCACCCGGATCTTATCCACTGCTACCTCATCGACCGTCTCTAGCATGACGATTGTAGCCAAATAAGCTTCCCGCCCCTTCGGGATCATCTTATCCGCCTGAATCGCCGAAATCACTAAACTCCCCGAAATCTGTCTCACACCCTGGAAATACATCTTCGGTCCAGGACGCTCGAAGTATACTCTCCCCCGGTGACAATCCAGATGAACTCTATGCCGTTCCAACCAATCCATGCTCAGAATTACATCATACAACTCCACCGGACTAATGTACAGATCTGCCGGCATCAACTCTCCCGCAATCTGTACATCCACACCACTAGCCCGCCCCTGAACCGCTAGCAAAGCGCCTCCTGCGACTCTAACGGCTCCATAACAAACATCGGGATCTCCTCGGATGTTACCACCCGTCGCGCACTCTGGGTAATGAAGCTATTCGTAGCTCCAGAATCAAACATCACGTGGGACAAGAACCCGCCCACCAACAGGGTCCCTACACAAACCCTTTTAACTAAGACCGCCCACCCCAAAATCACAGGAAAACAACACAAATTCTAAAACAACGGAAGGAAACAGAATGAGTCTTAGAATTAAACCTGTGATCGGCCGTCCAGTGCTTGGCTCTCCTGTCTCCACAGTCGTATACCCCCTCGATCCCTCGATCTGTGCCACCGGCGGTGCTCCCAGCTGAGCCAACGACTGCCCTGCCAGCTGCAATCCTGGCTGCACCCACTGCTGCACCACTGGCTGCATCACCGGCTGCACCGCTGCTACCGCCATTTGCTGCAACTTAGGACACCTCGTCTTGATGTGCCCCGTCTCTCTGTAGTGATAACAGACACGGGTATCCACCCACGGCTCGCCCTTCTTCGGGCAGCTCGCCACCCTGTGATCCGTGCTCCCACACCTGAAGCACCTCTGATCACCCTGACTCACCCTGGAAGTGTCATCCCACTTCCTCTTATGTCCCTGAGCCGGTTTGCCACCTCTGCTCGGAACCGACTACGGCTGGGTCTTCTTCGGCTGCGCCGACGGACTAGGAATCACCCCGTGACTCCTCAACTCGTCCTCGATTCCCGCCGCCACCTCAACCAGCTCCACACGCGATGCATAGGCCCGCACCTTGCACTGCACCCTCATGTCAGGGCTGAGACCCTTCATGAACCGACGCGCCTGCATCTGCTCAGGATCTCCCGCACGCCCCGAGTACACCAAGAGTCGGCTGAACTCCGAGTCGTACTCCCGCACCGACCGCTCGCCCTGAGTCAACGCCAGGAACTGCGACTCCATCCGGTCTAGTGCCTCCGCCGGAAAATACTTGGCATTAAACTCTGCCAAGAAATCTCCCCACACCGCCAATCCCTGCCCCCTCTTGGCCAGCACACTCCGCCACTACAAATGTGCATCACCCGCCAAGTAGTGGGCCGCTAGGTCCACCCGATACGCCTCCGGGCACCTTATCGACTGAAAATACCGCTCCAATCGCACCCGCCACTCATCCGTTACAGCCGGGTCGGAACCTCCAAAGAACAAAGACATCTCGAACCGCTGCAGCTGCTCCAACATCCGCAGGTAGTACGGCTGCTCGACCACTGCACCTACCCCCTCGGGCGGTACAACCCCAACAACAGGCTGCACACCAGGCCCAAGAGGAGCCTGCACTTCAGGCCCAACAGGAGCCTGCAACTCAGGCCCAACATGAGTCTGTACCGGTGGTACCGCACCCGGTAACCGCTCCAAGAGCTGCGTCAGTAAATCCGCAAGCCGATCATTCTGACCCTGGGCTGCACCTGTTGGAACACCTCAACCGTGTTTCCAACAACACTAGTACCGCTCCCACGGCACTCACACTCTCACCACCCACGGGCCCGTCCTGATGCGACTGGGACTCACTAACAAAATCGGCCGTAGCACTTCGGCCCACACTCATGTCGCTACCCGAGGCAACACCACGCCCCCTACCGCGACCAAGCCCACGACCACGACCACGACCGATAGCTCCACCTCTAACCATCTGCAACACCACCGAAGGCTAAGAACACCAAACAAGTCACCAAACCACACAACTTACCATGGAATCTCATTGAAGGCTCATGAGGATGATCTAGGTCTCCATGCTCACACAGTTGATTAAACACCCAATTCAATCAGCATGCAATCCACATCATCATTCCTCATCAATGAACTTCACACATCACATCACAATTTTCACCAACTTAATCTCGTCCTAGAACCGTAAATGCTCTGATACCAAATTGAAAGAACCCATCCCAATTTTTTTTTAAATATACAATCCGGATTAACCCATTTAAAGCAAACCAGACAATCTCACTAACACAACCAATTCAACGTAACCAGCGCAAGACTTAAATAAAAATCCAATCAAACAATTCCATTGATCCAACAAGTTCAACTATCATTATTCCAGAAACAAAATCATCCTAACATGCTTCTAAATTCCATTCTAACATCCTAACAAATCCTACAATAATCTAAACACCAATGAGCGCCTAGATCATCCTCCTCTCCTCGCCATGATTCCACGGATCACACTTTGCTTTTACCTACATCAAAGAAAGAGATGCATAAGTATTTCATAAATACTTAGTGAGGCAATCATACCATCACTGGCTATACACACAAGCACATTCAACCATTATCCAAGGAAAAGAACCAAACAACCAATAAAAGATAGACCATAATCGCTTCTGACTATCGGTGTCGATCGACATCCACCACTGGTATCGATCGACACTCGCTGTCGACCCTCGCGGACGACACCGGTCTCGACACTCCAATCGTAAGACGCAGTTATCCTCGCGCGACAAAACGTTGGTGTCGATCGACACCGACTCTCTGCAGACGCTCCAACTACGTTTCTCACTAGATCTCTTCTCCAAATCATCACCATGATATGAGCGAGTCTCCAAGGGATTCCACAGGCATCAATCATCAAATAAAGAGCCAAACAAGCAAAGGAAATCAATCAAACAATCATCAAAACCCTAAAACAATGATCAAACATGCTTAGATAAGCCTGGTCATGCACTCACCTCTTTAGCAAGAAGGAACAGCAACGAACATGGACTTGCAAGGGTGAAAACGATCTCCACAGACACCAAACACCACAGATCAACCTTCCTCTAGCCTTGAACCACTAAGAACAAGCTTTGATCCCTCCAAAACAACCCACTCAAAAGCACCAAAAAAGGGTCAAACTCACTCTCTATTCTCTCTCAAACTCACAAAGCGACAAAGTGAAGTTTTAAGAGAAAAACGGCACTCCAAAGCTTATAAAGTCAACCTAGGTTTTCCCCCAAACCAACCCTCAATTGAACCGACGATTTAAAACTTAAACCGTCAAACCAAAATTACTAGTGTCGATCGACACTACCCGGATTTCCAGACACGGGCGTTACAGGTCCATTCATCATATTTAATCCATTTATCAAGATCAACAATCTCATGTACGATTTTATAACTCGGAATCTAAACGTAGAGTAGTACGGAACTAGTGTGCATGATAGTGTGGTAAGAAATATATCAAATTTTTATGTCAGAGGGTTTTGTATCTCTATATGTGCTCACAATAAGAATTGGTAGATGTAAATTTATAGCAATGTTTTTCCTTTGAGGAATTTCAATGCCCAACTCGTGCATGCGTGTTGTGCGGACTTAGCAGATGTCAACATAAAATATGTTGCATAATGTCAACATCAAATATGTTGCATACAAAGAATTTGATATAATATTATTAGGAACAAACCACTTGGTAAAAAGTAAGAAAGTTCTTTGTTGTCGTCGATTTCAATGGCTTTGACTTCTTCGATTTATAGTTCATATGTTATAGAGCTTGTTGATACAAGGATTTTTAATCTTTTATGTTCAATCTCCTCAGTGGAAAGGGTTTATCGATCCAAATAAGTGCGAAGGTAAACAGTCAGAATTGTAACATGAACTAAAAAGCCAAGCCAATTTTGTGAAGTTTTTAATAATCCTAAGTGCAACTGAATTTAAACAAGGTGAAACTATAGAATATAAGCTAAGCACCCAAAACCTAACATAAAATGTAAATGAAACGTAGTTTAAACTAGTTAAAAAATCAAAAGAGTAAAGCTCTCAAGGATAACCAGTTATCGATTCAGTGGAGTCTTTTAATCTAAGTAGATGCCAAAAAACTCGATCAAGCTATCCCTAGACAATGAACTTCATAAACTATCCAATCTAGTTACTTGGCATAAACTATCAAATTAACCTAATCACATCTAAAGTCAAATCCCTTTGATGAATTATGATCAAGCAAGCATTAAATTCTAAATCATTAATGTCAATAATCATCTTAGACATCTAATCGCTTAAGCTAAAAATGTAAATGTTTGGTACTAGCTGTTTCAAACATTTCATCAAACACACTTTTGGTGCTGAAATGTCTAAGACCTAATTCCAAATGATCATAATGAATCTAGCTAATAAGACATTTTTCCATAACATAAACCAATCAATGCTAAGTTTAGGCATCCTAATAGACTAAGATTCTCCATATAATCTATACATCCTTAAGAACCCTAATCACTACTTAAAACCCATAAAATATGATGAAGAACACAAACCTAGAAAAATATTTAAATAGACATATTTATATAGATCAAGATCTAAGGATCAATATTGTACAAAGAAGCAAGTGCAAGTTCTTAACAACTTAAAAAATATTTGGATTACAAGTTTCTAGAAGTTTGGTGGCTAAAACCCTTATACGTTAATTAAAAGCGAGATCCTTCTAATTGAAAAATGTGCTATCTATATGAAAGAAGGAAAACCTTAAGTCACTAATAGGTAGTGTAGTTCATCGTGTGCTTCGGTCGAGCATCAGTCTTCACTCCAATCACGCGATCACATACTCAATCGTTTGATTCATTGTGTGATGTGGTTGTGTGCTCCAAGTCTCCTTCTTACTTCTCCACTTGTCTTAGTACATAACTCCATTTAAATTCATTCCTTAGCTCAATTAGATTCCAAAACATATGTTTTTAAGCTCAAATGCTACCATGCATGCAATGCTAATGTAAGACTATTCTAAAGATGCAAAATAGAGTTTAAAATTCCTAATGCCTAAGGAACAAGACTTAAAACAAGAAAATGAAGGATAAATGCAATGCAAAATCAAGTAAAATGCAGAAATATCAACTTCCTCAAACTTATTCTTTGCTTGGTCTCAAGTAATCAAACAAATCCTAAGCTGGGAGACAGGTTTAAATGTGGGGCCTCGGAACCTAAACATTGCTTAATAGAATAGCAAGAATCAAGGTCTAGATTATTAATTCTACAATGCAACGTGAGAGAACCTAAAGTTTGTTATATTTCTATTATTTTATCCAAACTCTTTACATAAATATATTTTACACCTTAATTGACCACACCGCAATAAAATAAAAATATAACATATTCTAATACGTTATAAATCATATGTATATGTAAATATTCTCTTGCGCTATAGCGCGGATCCTATCCTAGTTAAAAGTTAATAACAAGGGCCATGATCATAATCTAATGAATATAACAAGCTAACAAGGTTGAAATTGTAAAGCTCGTGTCCAGTTTTTAGGACACTATCGATCAACACCAACTATGGGTGTACACACTACAAAAGTGCCTTTGATAGCACATTAAGATAGCACGACTTTTCTAAGTGATATGCTGAGATTTTAGGTTATATTAACAGCAATAGAAAAACGCTAATATATCAAAACGATAAGCGGGATAATAAAATATCTTTAAGCGCCCAACACTTAGTAATTTTTACTAAAATTTTCAGTTCTAAGCGCCCAACACTTACGTTTTATCCCTCTTCGACAAATTATGTTTTCTTCCCCAAAAAGAGGAAATCGTTTTCATCCTCTCTGTTGCAATTAGAAGCTCGATTTCATCCTCTCAGTCTTTATTTCAAACTCAATTTCATCGCCTCTGTCAGGTAAGAGCTCGATTTCATCGCCTCTGTCGCTAATCTAAGCTCCATTTCATCCTCTTGTCTCAGTTCGATTTCATCCCTTCTTTCGCACATCTCAGGTGGATTTCATCTTCTCTGTCGCACATCTCAGGTCGATTTCATCCTCCATCAGTGCTCAGCTCGATATCATTCTCTCTATTGCACATCTGGTTTCGATTGCATATCTAGGCAAGCTATTTCATAGCTTTATATCTTCTTAGTCTTGTTCTCCCAAATTTTTTTATGAGATTTAAGTTTTATTTATGAGATTTAGGTTCTCTCAAGGTTTACTTTTTGAGATTTAAACATTTAAAAGAAATGTCTTGTTTGTGCAACCATATGTAATAAAAGTTGGGTTTGATTTGGATTGGATTAAGCTTTTTACATTACTGATTCTTTCAAGTTTAAGTAGATTCACGAATGAGTATACTGATTTCTAATGTTTCCAAGTTTTGGTGACATGTTATACACATTTACGAAGCTATACATTATCACCCAATCATTGGATTTTGCTCTTAATTTGGTGTAAGGTTTGCTCTCAATATTTTCACTAATAGATACTACAGAGACTGTATTGTTATTTCTGTTTGATAAAGAGCATTGTTTATTGTTTATGTGATGTGTTTGCTATGAGATTAGAGTGACTGCGCAACTGTTCTTTTTCTCGTAGTATATTAAGTTGATTTATTACATTGAAGTGGCTTTACTTATATCTTGGTTGTTGTGTCTGTTTGATGTGTTTTTAAAATTCAATGTCTTTGCTTATATGTAGTAGTTAAATTGTAATCGGTTATACAAATATTGATTTGATGACTAGTTAATATGCATTGTTGCTCAAACGGTTTTAATGAAGGTAAGATTATATAATGTTAGACAAAGCATGAGTGCATCTATGTAGAATTGATCATGCTTATGAGATAGGTGCATGGAATTTTGTCAAGACTATCTCAGTAGATAACGGAGACAGTCAGTTCATAATTTGCCTTTGTAGAGACTGTCGCATTGTAGATCGTCATTCATGTAGTTATGTTGTTGACCATCTTGTAACAAGAGGTATGGATGACGTTTACAAGCTGCGTAAGGACTGGTACCATCATGGAGAATATAACTCAGTTTTTGAAGCTGAAGAGAAAGTAAATCATTTTAATGAAGAGATTGCTGGGTTATACATAGCTGCTGAGTATGAAGATCATCGGTTTGATGATGTAGATGACTTTTATGAGATTGAGAAGGTAGAGGACAGTAGAGAAGATGAATTCCAGAAAAAGTTAGCAGATGCAGAAACCCCATTATATCCAAATTGTACAAGTCAGAGCAAGCTATCAACTATTGTCTCATTTTTTTGACTCAAGACATAGAATGGCTGGTCTGACAAGAATTTTAACGATCTGTTTGATACACTTCAGAGATGTTACCAGCTGAAAACGTGTTGCATACATCATTGTATGATGTAAAGAATTTTTTGAAATATTTTGATGTGGGTTATGAGAAGATTCATGCGTGTATGAATGATTGCTGCCTATTTAGAAAGGAGTTGAAGAATATTGACTATTTTCCAAACTGCAAGGCTTCAAGGTGGAAGGTTAACTTAGAAACCGGTGAGGTGAAGAAAGGTGTACCACATAAAGTTTTACGGTACTTTCCAATAATTCCTAGGCTAAAGCGGTTGTTTAGGTGTGATGACATGGCCAGAAACTTAAGGTGGCATGCTACTAACAAGAGCCAAGATGGGAAATTTAGACACCCTGTAGACTCTGTGATTTGAGGCTACTGCAATGTTTAGAGCGAGTGCAAAGGATATTTCACAAGTGGCTGATTTAATTACTTACTATGGGAGAATAATAGAAAATATACTGTTGGATTATAATGTATTCTACATTCCTATATTCCGGTATCAATGGGCAGTTAGAGGTAACGTGGTTAAAGTAGAAGGTGAGTTCACGTTAGTTAACTTGAATCAAAGTCAAGTTCTTTCATGAGAGATCTGGCTAAGCAAGTCTTTTACTCGAAGGAGAATGATCAAACTGGTTGGTGTGTTTTACTAAAAGGTCCTTCCAGAAGATATAGCGAGGAAGTTGAAAAAGATGGAAACACATATATAGGACCAATGCCATCAATAATTCCAATGGATATTGAGTTAGAGGAAGAAGAAAATGCTCAAAATGCGCGAACTAATTGTGAAGGCATATATGTGTGTTATGTTTTATGTGCGTTTGTGTGTTGATATGCGTATGTAGGTATATGATTGTCTGTTTGTTTAATTACTTTACTCATATAGAGATCTTTCTGTGTCATCTTTGTTTACTGTTACTAGTTTTTCTTATTAATTGTTTCAGGTGAATCACAATGGGGAATAAAGAGACAACAAAGACGACTAAGAAGTCCAAGAAATCAAAGAAGAAACTTGTTGATGAAGATGAGCCGGAATTTATGTGTACTGTGTACCCTGATCAAACTGCAGCCGATGATGTAGAAAGAGTGAATGAAACAGGAGAGAATGAGGAAGAAATAGCGGCTGATGCAAGAGAGTGTGATGAAGTGAATGCATAAAAGGAGAATGAGGAAGAAAGAGTGGCTGAACAAGAGAGACTAAGGAAGGAAGGCAAAATGAAGAAGGTGTTCAAGATGATGAGCCTCTTGGTTATGTTGAAATGTCAGAAGAGAAACAAGATCAACAAAGATGAAGAATGTAACTAAATATCCAAATGTCTGTGAAATATTTGAATTCAATGGCATGGGAGAGGCTATAGGTCCTGGCTCAGTAAAGCTGTCCTCTTATCTAGGTCAATTAGTGCGGGAACATGTTCCTGTCACCATTGATGACTAGAAGAAAATCACTGACGAACTGAGAGCAGTTTTGTGGAAATCTGTATAGGTCATACTTCTTTACATGACTCATGTGTGTCATTGTTCATTGTTTATGCTTCTGTGTTAATGTTAAATCAGTCAATTATACAGGCTAGATTTGACCTCGATGAAGAGTTCCAGAAGAATGCTGGGATGGGGCAGATGGGATGCCTCTGGAATTCCTCCGAATCAAGACTAGTCTCCTAGATAAGATCCAAATCTACTAACCAAGAGCGAATGAATCAGAGACCAAAGAATGTTTCACCACGAGAAAGGCGTAAGTTTGTGAAGCTCAAGACTAGATTAGAATTTGCAGGTATAAGTGAATCTTACAAAGAGAGACGGCGAAGACAAATACCACACACTTGTAACCGCAAAGGAATGGCCAGGCTGGCATAAGAGTTGGTAAAATCTACTACCTTAACTTTGATAATATTACTCTTCTAAACCATCTTGTTTGGTCTTTTCTGAACAATGTGTTCTTTTTGTAACAGACACAACATAGTTCCGAACCATCTCAAGTGAGTAGGCTAAAGGTCTGGGTCCAGTCACATAGCAAAAAGGATGGTACTCCAGTCAACACAAAAGCAGCTGAAAAATTTGGTTAGTATTTAATGTTGTTCTTCATTTTCTGGTCTATATTCTCATTTACCATATGCAGTTTTGTAATGTATGTAGAAGAAAGCAGCTGAGTTGGTTGATAATGCTGGTTCATCAACTTCAACAAACCCACGAGATGACCCTTTTTCACAGCTATAAGGACCTGATAATCTAGGTCGTCTAAGGGCAATGGGAAGAAGCATGAGTAAGACCAAGTTAGCTTGTTTTCAATTGACCAAAAGTTTATCGTTGACATGGAAGAAAACAATATCAGTTGGTTCACAAAGTACATAAATTGGAAGATGAGATTAAGAGAATTAAACAACAAGTTTGTTAAACAGAAATGGCTTTACATTGAAACATTACTCCTCCATATGTTTGTTTAACTTGGTTTTAAATTTGACAGAAGCAAGATACTGAAGTTGGTGAGAACTCAGCTTCTGTTATAGGAAAAGTAATTAATTTATATGAGCTTGTTTAATTGATATGCTTATAGTAAATACTCACAATCTTGATATATATTTTACTGTAGAGTGTTAACACATAAGCATATTGCCATTGTGTGTTGGTTGATTGGGATGATACTGCTGAAAAAGTGGCTGAAGGACTTATTCTTTGCACTGATGCGGATGAATTTCTGAATAACATCCCCTTGGGTCCTCTTGCTTTTAAAGTTTTGGTTGATACAACGATTATCTGAGAAGCCTTTCTTTGGAGACCTACAGTTGAGATTTATAATGTTGGTCTAGCTTTTGGTAAAATCATTGCACGGCCTCTCAATAAATGTGTTCAATCAGACCAGTGGCTTTATTCTGAAGACATTCATGTAAGGGTAACATTTTCTTACACTCAACTAGACTTATTAGTTCAATGTGTTGATATTTTCTGAGATTATTGTTTTATGCATTTGACAGAGCCAAAAAACAGATTATTTGAACAAATGCAAACTGCTAGATTGGTCTAGTAATACTGATGAAGTGCTTGGTGAAGGACGTTGGCATTGTAAGGAACCAAAAGCGTTGGTTAATAATATTCCGCTATGACCAAATGCAGTTAAAGTATATCTCGATGTGGTACATGTTAAAAAATACTTTCTTATGGAGGCCAACAATAGAAACAAGATACATTGGGGACTCTGTGAAGTCATTCATAGCATGGCCTGCCAATAAGTGTAGTTTTGAAGATACCACATAGACACGATGTCAAAAGTCCGCTCTTTACCCACATACCTCCTCTACAAAAGAACCAAGTCCAAAAACTTCATCAAAAGTTATAACTTCTGCATCTCCAGTTTCTAACTCTCATAAGCAGAAAGGAAAAGATTCATGTCCACCAACGCCTGTAAAGAAAATTCCACAACAACTGTCTCTGTCTCCACTTCGAAGATCTTAGGTAATTAGCTCAATTTTTACACTTCTAAGTCTCCACTACAAATTAAGATGTTTTTCTTTTAACTTTAATAACTATGTTATATTGCAACCACTGTAGCGTCACGGTCCAAGTGATGCTCCCAAAGAAAATCAGAAGTGTAAGCTAATGCATATTAGCGGAAGAAAAAGGCCGTTGCTGAAGGACGTTGGGCGTCAGACAACCCAGAGTAGACTGTTCATTTTTTTTTCCCCTGGGTGATAACGCAGCTAAGGTTTGGGTTGATATAGTGAATGTGAATACTGCACTTGTTTGGAGGCCGTTGTCTGAAATAGAGTGTCTTGGAGATGCAATTGGAACTGCCATTGCATGGCCAAAGGTGGCCAAAGGAGAAAGTGATATTATATTAAAAGGCTTAGGTTTACTCGGCTAATGTTTCGATTTGTATTGTGACTTGAATGATGAATTTGAATTCGGTAATGACTTGTTGGATTGGTAATGTAATGTTGGTTTGAGACTTGTTTGATAATCATGTGTATCAGGTTTTTTTGGTTGTATGAAAACTGTGAAAATTTCATATTGCATAGCATTACTTATAAATTACCATAGCATAGAAAAATGCTACAACGAAAACATGTGCAACACTTAACCATTGCTTTAATTTTAAAGAAATATATAACATTAATATTTAAAGCTATTGTAAAACTGATAAAACAATAGCTCGTTACAGCAACGCTATCATAAAACTTTAATAGCGTAAAGAAAAACTATTTTAAGTAGTAAAATATTATAGCAAGTAAAAAACAACGCTATTATAGGTAAAAAAATTTCATAAGATTAGAAAAACGTTATGATATGTGTGCGACCTATTATAGTTGGCGCATACATAGCTTTTGAAAATTCTCTATCAATGACTTTTAGTAGCAGTAATCAGATGCTAACAATATTAATATTTTGTTGTAGTGTGTCAATCGAAACCAGTGATTTTGGGTTTGGCGTTTTAGTTTTTAATTATCGGTTTAGCTCAATTTCAATTGGAAGAAACCCTTAAATTGTTTTAAAACTCGAGTAGCCACTATCCATGGAGGTTTTCTCTGCTTTAGGTCGCTTCCTACAGGTTTGAGAAAGATAGAAAAGCTTGTGTGAGGATCCTAGTGCTAAGGTGTGGCCTGTGAGAGGTTTAGAGGTTTATGTGGGTTTCCCTTGAGGGTTCTAGCAAGGAGAAGGGGATTTTCGTGGTTGTTGGTGTGAAAAGAGGTTAATGTGGTGCTCTTTTTCTCTGTTTCTGTCTTCCTTTCAATCCAAACCAAAGGTGAGTGCGTGACCATGGCTTATCTAAGTATTAAGGTTGCGTAATTTTGTTTACGTGATGTGTGGATTGATTTTCCTTGTTGTATATATGTTTCAGGTGTTTGTATGGCATTGTGTGGATGTACTTTGGTTGTGTCGGCATGGGAGATGATGTGGTGGTGATTTTAGGGTTCTCTGGTGGATGAGATCGACATTGGATGAGTTCCTAGGTATCGAACGACTCATGTCGGTTGTTCGCAGTGCAGTTTGTGGTCCTATTTGGTGGTGGTCTCGATCGATGCCAGTTGTTGTTATCGACTGACACCAGCTTTCTTTGAGTGCAGTTTGTGTTTTTGATTGACTGGTTTGGCTGTCTTTGGTATTATTGATGTGTGATCATGATCTTAATTGCTTGTGTATAGCCTAGTAGATGGGAGGATCACTTCACTAAGTGTTTGTGATAATACTCACGCATCTCATTGTGTTTGTGGTGTAGATAAAGTGTGACGTGGAATCATGGCAATGAGAAGGAGGATGATCTAGGGTCTCTGTTGTTGGTTAATGTTTATTTTATGTTGTTAGAACATGAATTAGAAGCATGCTAGGTTGATGGTGTAAATTGTGGTGATTTTATAATTGGTTAATTAATATTATGATTAATTAGAATTGGTTTGGTTTGTTCTTGTTGTCCATGATGGTTTATTGTATGATAATGATGATATTGTTGGTTTAACTCGGTTAGGTTAATTAGTAGATATTGGACTATTAATTAATAAATTAAAAAAAGTCGAGTCTTTTCGATGGGGTATCAGAACCCTTACGGTTCTAGGGCTTAGTTAAATGGGTTGTTATGGAGGGTCTGTGAATCTCATGGTTTGAAGACTGATGTTTAGAATGCTTTAAGAATTGAATTGGTGATTTCTTTTCCTATTGGCTGGTGGATATATGGTGCTTTTGGAGTCTTTTATCTTTTCTTTAATGTCCATTTTCAGTCGTTTGTCGCGTAATTTTTTTTTTTGTCTTTTGAGTCGTGTTTTGAGTCATGAGCAGGTGCTAGAAAGTTGGATGTATTTTAATCTATTGGATCATGTTTCATTCTATGTCTATTTGTTTTGCTTCAGTTTATGTGTGAGTAGTTTCTCAATTGGGTTTTAGGGTTCTAAGTAGAAGATTCAATGAATTAGTGGACTGATTGCTTTAATGGATTCTTATTATATGGTACTTCAATTTACTTGTTCTCAATGCAAGAATATGATTGATCACCCCATTTTAGTACTTAGGCTTTCAAATGATTCAGAGATGATTAATAAAATGCCTAAATGACTGTAAATTGAGCATTGTATTTCTAGCATGTGAGAGTTGATGTTACTATGCTTTGTGAACTAAATGAACCTATTCGATAATGCGAATTTGATTAGGAAATTACAAATTAGAGTCTAGTAATTGAGTAGTTGAATTTAGTGATTAATTGTTTGAGAGAGGAGTAATATGAATTTGTGTTCATGTTTAAGAACGATTATTTATGTTGAATCCTTGTTGCTTTCATTTACTATTCATTGTTCTTTGAAATACCCTGCTCCTCAATGTCTTTCATTCATAAGTTTAAACCTCTATTTATTTGCATTTTTATTTACAAGTCTGAAAACTAAACAAACAAATCTTGTCCGCTTTAGCTAAGAACGAGTCTCTTAAGTCTTTACAGTATCTTTGCTCTGTGATCGATCTCGCGTATCCTACCTTTTGGTTTAGTATATCGAGGGTAATACTCGAGCAATTATTGATGTATGTTGTCAACCGTTGTGCGATACTTGGTGGATGCATACTAGATTTGATTATGATTAGTTAGTCAGTTGATTGAGCATGAAGAACTAGTATCATCCTCTTTAAGCCTTCAAAGATATCCCACGATAAGTTTTTTTGGTAAAATTGATTTTGCCTTGTGTTATTAGCCTTTATTGTGTTATAATAGATGGCTAGAGTTGATGGTGGTCGAGGTAATGGTCGTGGTCGTTTGCATGGTCACGGTAGGTAGCGGGGTAGAGCCTCGAGGAGCGACAAGAGCGTTTGCCAGACTACCACGACAAAGTTTATTGGCGGATCGCATGTGCATCAAGAGGGGCCGTTAGGTGAGGGTAGTGTGAGTGTCATGGAGCCAGGTTTGACCGGAGGCGGTACTGGTTTGTCTAGTTGCAGGGGTTCAAACAGGTTCGGCTGGGAACCCAATTGAGGGTGATCTAGTAGGTGGAGCCAAGGTCAAGATAATCATCAGGCGGATTCATTGACAAAGTAGCTGGAGCGGTTACCGGGTGCAGTGCCAGTGCTGGCTCTAGTGGGACCACCAAGGGTTGTGGGTGTGTTACCAGGGAATGCGGTTGTGCATCTAGGGTTTGTGGGAGTGCAACCAGTTGGATTGGGTTTGCAGCATGGTGTAGGTGCGATGGTTGATCAGTCATACCATCTGAGGATGGGGGAGTAGCTTCAGAGGCTTAGTATGAGTATGCTTCTCGGGGGTACCAATCCCTTTGTAGCTGACAAGTGAAGATTGTAACTAGAGGCCTTATTTCGATCTATGAGGTCCCCGAAGTCGTACCAGGTGGATCTGGCGGTTCACTTCCCTGTTCTGCTACAACAACTTCCCACATCCTCAAACTCGTAGAACTTTTAGGATGTGTGCAGTTGTCATAGGGTTTTCCGCTGTTGCGGTCAGATCCTTTCTAGATTGAGTTGGAACCAGGGACGATGCCGTTGTCGAAAGCATCCTACGAGATTTTTATTGCAGAGATAAGGGTTTTATCCGGGTGAGTACTTCACTGTTGGGAGCACTAGTGTTGTTTCTGAAATAGAAGAAATGTAATTTTCGGTTGTTTATCGACTATCGAGGGTTTAACTGGGTCACTATGAAGAACAAGTACCCTTTATTGAGAATACGACGTTTGGACGAGGTACGGACATCACATGTTTATAATGATGCCATTCGGGTTGAAGAATGAATCGACGGTGTTCATGAGGTTGATGAACAGTGTGTTTCAGGAATATATGGACGAGTTCGTGATCTTTTTCATGGAAGACATCTTGGTGCATTCTAAGACTGCCGAGGAACAGTAATTAATTTGCGGACCGTATGTGTTAAAGAATTGGTGGGAGAAAAAGTTGTACACTAAGCTGAGAAATATAGGTTCTGGCTGCGGGAAGTTGGTTTTCTGGGTCACATTATCTCAGAGAAGGGGGATTCTATGGATCCAGAGAAGATTAAGGCCTTCAAAGATCGGCCGAGGCAAACAAAGCCTATCGAGATCCAGAATTTTTCCGGTGTAGCGGGTTAGCGGGTTATTACTGAAACTTTGTCAAGGGTTTGACGAGTATGGTTCAGGCGATGACTAAGCTAACGGGGAAGAATGTCTTATTGTGTGGTCACTGGAGTGTGAGCAGAGTTTTACACACCTAAAGGTGATGTTGACTTCTACTCTAGAGTTGGCATTTCCTGAGCAGGCCATATTTGGTGTACATGGATGGGTGGAGAGTTGGTATTAAGTGTGTGTTAATGTTGTAGGGTAAGGTGATTGCCTATAATTCGAGGCAGTTGACGAAGCATGAAGAGAATTATCCTACCATGACTTGGAGATAGCTGTAGTTGTGTTTGCCTTGAATATTTGGCGATCTTAGGATACCCAATGCATATTTTTCTTGTTTTCACTCCCTTTCACCGAAAGTTAGCCATAGCACATGTGTGTTGTTTGCATCGGTGTTTGGTTAACCGGAAGCATGACATAACATATACTGGTAAAGCCATTGCAACAATTTTTTAAAGGACTTATTTGCTTCCCAATGATAGAATTTTCTCATACCAACCACTTAACCATGATTTCAACAGATCACTAATAAAATTAAGAACATCTCTAGAAGACCCGCTAATACATTCCGTGGGTTGCGAGTACCATGAAAACTGCACTCACTCGTCTTGTTACGGTTGAAGAGATTAAGGCTGAAAAATCTCTTCTTTAAAGTTATGGTTAAGGCTATTCTTGTTTTGAGCTAGTAAATAGTTTTCGACCCTTCAGAGAATTGTTCAACACCATTCGCATCAACGAGAGATATAATTATGTTTTTCACTCTCCTTCGCTGCACACTCCCATGAAAGAATCTTGTGTTACGATCACCCTCACACAACTATTTCTCCTTACTTTGCTGTTTCCAAAACAGTTCTTTTTTTCTTTTCTATAAGCTTTTAAGCAATGAAAGTACAACAAAAGCTTATTACCATGTACCTCAATCTTGTTTTTAAAACGTTTATACGCACTTCGAAATCTTCGGCAGTTTTCAATTTTACTCATTACAGACTTCATCTCCGTTGTCTCAACTACTGCCCAACCTTCTTTTATCACATCATCAAAACCTCCCTCTGTGCAACATGTTCTCATTTATAAACTAAGTAAACAACATAGATGATTAGAACCAATACGGTTCAGGTACTCAGCTTGTACACGTAGAAAAAGATGAAACCAGGCGACATTGAATCCACATCCTATTAAGCACTCCTACACCAGAAAACTTGTAGGCTACAATCATTCATCATATTCCTAAATGGAAAGAACGATGATTCAGCCCTTACTTGTCCACCAATCTTCTCTGAATTATCCATTATCTCATTGAGATCACCCGAAACAGGCGAAGGTGCATCCCAAAGAGCAGCAATATCAACTAACGAATTGCCGTACACAAATTGACGATGTTGACTAACCGGATTAACTTGAATGTCAATAATACGATGATCTGAGCTAATAACATGGACCTCATAAGCAGCCTTCCAAAAAAATTCAAGACCTCAACTTATAATCACCGGGACCACAATATGAGCATGATCATAAGCCAATGATCGGTTCAAATTCAATACATGACGACTGGATTTTGATTTTTTGTCTATAGGAGGAACAAGAAATCGAGGAAATGTTTACGACGTATTTCCCTCAAAGTAGGAATTGTCAAAGTGCCCCCCCCCCCAATCCTTGATAATTTCACCTCATAAAAATCATTGATGACTCAACGGTTAACCATTTGGGACCACAGTATCTTCCATCCGTTTAGCTTATTTCGTTGTTACAATCACTTCATCTGCTGCTTTCCATTTTAGGATATTCAATCTTCAACATCAAAAACCAAAGCTAGCTTACTTGTTCACGTACTTTCTTTAATGGCTTGTTTTTTTCCTACGCCACTCCTGTGGGCGGTGTCTAGTTTCCCTACTCTAATACGTGTACGAGAGGAACCAGCCAGCATGTACGCGCTACAAAAAAAACATACATTTAACGACTACAATATTAGTCATTATCTAGTCGCTAAATGGTGTGTTACGTAATTTGACAGTCGATAAAATAATTATTCGTAAATTTAGTCGCTAAATAGTGACTACATTACGACTAATGTTTGTAGTCTTAAATTCGTCGTAGCATAGTCGCTAAATTAGCACTATGTTACGATTACAAACTTTAGTCATATTGTAGTCGCCAAAATTAGGGACTAAATGAAAACTAATTTACGACTATGGTTGCATTTATTATTGTATTTATACATCATATATACAAATTATATATTATGTTAATAATGATATTTATATTTATATTAATAATTTTTCAATATATTTAAATTCTCAATAATGTTTCTTGGAACTGAATGATATTAAAAACGAAACTACTATATTTATTAATATGAAACCATGAAATTTTAAGAAAATGAATTACAAATAAAATCAAAAACATAATTAAAACGAAGAATACATGATACTCCTAAAATAACAAACTCCTAAAAAGTAGATGAACAACTACATAATTAATGGTTTAAAACACTCTCAATTGCCTTGTATTCCATCTTTGAAGCCTTTTGTGGCCATCCTTCCCTGCAGCTGTCTTAAAACTCAGCACATTCACGTAATGGTTCCTCGTTGTGATTTTGAAAGCTTCACAGTCACATATATGTCAGAACAAATTTCTATCAGCTGAATGACATTCTTAGTATGCAGCTTCAGAAATTTTATCTCAGTAATTGTTGTTATTAAAAATTGCATCAAACAGATAATCAGAAACCAATAAGGATACGTTCCTAAGACACAAGCACAAACAATTATTTCAGAAACCAGTAAGGAAATGTTCCTAAGACACAAACACAAACACTAATTTCAGAAACCAATAAAGATCAATACGTGTGTAAGACACAAGCACAAACAACATAACATATTAAATGATTTGACTATCTCCTTTGAATCATATACGTTCCTACGACACCAGGACAAACACTCATTTCAGATTTTATCAAATAAACACACCAAAACTGAAGAAAGATGAAGTGTATTTGTAGCATTAACATGTTTATGATCTTATTCTTTTCAATTGAGTTTGCATCCAAGTGTTTTCTAACTCTTTTCTGAATTGAAACTCGGATGTGTGGAGTTATTGGAGGATGTATATTGTATATACACTTCTCGGTTTATTCCGGTTATTTTTGATATAGCATGCATGTATATAAACAGAACGATGTACAGTTTTACAATTAATTGAATGAGAAAATCATTATTCCATAACAAACTTTCTCCTTTCATCTCATTCTCTCTCGATCTTAATATGGTATCACAGCCATCTGAGCTCTAAATCTTCTTCGATTTTTGATATGTTCTTCCTTTCTCGAGCTAAATTTCATCTCTCTCTGCTCTCTTTTTGAGTAACAATGGTGACTGTAGCTCGTGCGAATAGGAAACCAGCTCGATCGAAGACTTCTTCATGCTGCGCTGTTAAGTTTTTGGCTGGATTAAATGAGTCTTATGCAATTGTTTGTCTTCATATCATTGCTAAGAAAGCATTGCCTACTTTTGTTGAAGTTTACAACATTTTGGATCAAGATGATAGCCAGAAGAGTTTCTCTCCTGTGACTCCTTCCACAGATTTTCAAGTTTCTCAACTGACATCTTCTCTTCAATCTCCCCTGTAGTGATGTATGTTAAGAATGTTCCAAATAAAGGCAGACCAATCTGTTCATTCTGCAACCGTGTAGGACATATTGCTGAGAGGTGTTATCGTAAACATGGGTTCCCTCCTGGTTTGTTTATAAGGAAAAATCTGGTGTTCAAAAGCCACCTGTGGTTGCTGCTCAAGTTTCTCTTACTTCTGCTTCAGAGAACTCTCCAGCACCAGTTGATGGTTTACTTGGAACTTTTTCTAAAGATCAACTTCACAATCTCATTGCTCTTTTCAGCTCTCAACTTCGTGGTACACCTCCTATAATAGTTCTTGCTGAAGCTAGCAAATCTCACTCTGCTCTAGATCACCCCGGTATCGCATTTTCTAACTCCACATACTCTTTTATTGGTATTCAGGCTGCCTCAAAACATACATTGTCCACAGACACATGGTTGATTGATTCTGGTGCAACTCACCATGTGTCTCATGACAAAAATGTTTTTGTTTCTCTGGATACATCTGTGGAGAGTTATGTAAATATGCCAACATGGCATCCCATCAAGATCAGTGGTCTCAACAGGAATTCCGTTTGAGTCTCATCAGTATCAGCTCTTTGACATCTGATCTTGGTTCCCGAGTGATCTTTGATACCTCTTCTTGCCAAATACATGATCCTATCAAGGGGGTGATGATTGGTAAAGGTCTTCGAATTGTAAATCTATATGTGTTAGATACATAATCTCCATCAGTTTCAGTCAATGCAGTGGTGGATATTGGTATGTGGCACAAGAGACTTGGTCATCCTTCTTACTCAAGACTGGATGTTCTTTCTGGAGTTTTGGGAACTACTGGACACAAGAATAAGAAAACTGCTTATTGTATGTCATTTTGCAAAGTAGAATAAGCTATCCTATTTTTCTGAAAAACATTTGTAATTCAACTTTTGAGTTGTTACACATTGATGTTTGGGGACCATTTTCAGTTGAAACAGTTGAAGGATATAAATATTTTTTAACTATAGTTGATGATCACACCAGGGCAACATGGGTTTACTTACTCAAGAATAAAAGTGATGTTCTCACTGTGTTTCCTGGTTTCATCACTGGAGTTGAAAATCAGTACAACAAAAGAGTGAAATTATTTAGATCACACAATGCTAAGGAACTGCAGTTTACACAATTCTATTAGTCAAAAGGCATCTTTCCTTATCACTCTCGTCCTCAGACACCTGAACAGAACTCGGTCGTTGAACGAAAACACCAATACATTTTGAATGTGGCCATAGCTCTATATTTCCAGTCTCAGGTTCCTCTTTCTCATTGGGGAGATTGCATTTTGACTGCGGTTTTTCTGATCAATCACACACCTTCTCCATTTCTATCCAACAAAACTCCATTTAAATTGCTCACTGGTAAGCAACTAGATTACACCCGCATTAGAACCTTCGGTTGTCTGTGCTATGGCTCTACATCACCTAAGCAGCGACACAAGTTTCATCCCAAAGCACGGGCATGTCTCTTCTTGGGTTATCCTGCAGGTTATAAAGGGTACAAGATAATGGATTTGGAAAGTAATGTGATCTATATTTCTAGAAATGTTGAATTTCATGAAACAGTTTTTCCATTGGCTACTTCTCAGAAACTGAAGCTACAACAGATGTTTTCACACCAATGGATTCTTTGTCTTCAGGTACTGTTCCTTCTCTTCCTATCTCTTTACCTCAAATTTCTCCATCACCACAAATTTATGATCAACGAGTGAGAAAACTTCCTATCTCCTCTTTTCTTTCTTATTCCAACATCTCACAATCTTATTTGTTATACATCAACAACATTACCAAAATTCTGATTCCTCAAGCTTATATTGAGGCAAAGAACTCCAAAGAATGGTGTGAGGCTATTGATAAGGAAATTGGAGCTATGTAAAGAACTAATACTTGGGAAATTACTACTCTACCTCCCAGTAAGAAGGTTATGGGGTGTAAATGGGTTTTCACTATGAAATTGCATGTTGATGGGAGTCTTGAACTTTATAAAGCACGGTTGGTTGCTAAAGGTTACACTCAAAAATAGGGTTTAGATTATAATGAGACATTTTCACCAGTTGCAAAAATGGTCACTGTGAAATTGCTTCTCAAAATATCTGTCTCTAAGAACTGGTTTCTCACTCAGCTTGATATTTCCAATGATTTCTTGAATGGGGATTTGGAAGAGGACATATATATGCGTTTACCTGAAGGTTATGCAGAGATTAAGGGGGACCATTTGCCTAAGAATGTTGTTTGTCGACTCAAGAAGTCTATCTACGGTCTAAAACAAGCAGCTCGGCAATGGTTTATTAAGTTTTTTGATTCTCTGCTGCGTTTGGGTTTTACTAAAGGCCATGGGGATCATACTTTGTTTGTGAAGAGTTCTGGTAATGAATATCTTGCAGTTTTGGTCTATGTTGATGACATCCTTATTGCAAGCACTACTGCTACGTGAGCTACACAGTTGACAGAAGCTTTAAACAGAGTTTTAAAGTGAGAGAGCTTGGCCCTTTGAAGTATTTCTTGGGTTTGCAAGTGGCTCGTAATTCCTCTGGTATTTCTCTTCGTCAACGGAAATATGCTCTTGAACTGTTGACAACTTCAGGCATGTTGGCTTGTAAACCAGTTACAACCCCTATGGTTCCAAACCTGCAATTATCAAAGAGTGATGGTGATTTATTAGAAGATGGAGAGATGTATCGCAGTTTTGTTGGGAGACTGATGTATCTCACTATCACTCGCCCCGATATTACTTTTGCTGTAAACAAGTTGTGTCAATTCTCCTCTCCACCGCAAACAACTCACCTCACAGCCGTGTATCAGGTTCTTCAGTACATTAAAGGCACTGTTGGACAAGGACTTTTCTACTCTGAAGATCCAGACATCCCTCTTAAAGGCTTTACAGATTCTGATTATGCTTCTTGTCTTGACAGTAGAAGATCAACCACGGGATTTTCTATGTTATTGGGGTCGTCTCTCATCTCTTGTGAAATGATGTGGTCTTCCCTCTTTCCCAGTTCTATACTCAGATAGCACTGCAGCGATTTACATAGCCACAAACCCCTTTTTCACGAGGGCACCAAACATATAGAAGTGGACTGTCACACAGTCCTTGACGATGGTACATCCTGACGTACGAGCTGAAGTACTCCCGGACGGACCTGAAGTACTCGCTGACGAACCTGAAGTAATACAAGACCAGATGAAGTTATTCAAAGAAGTTTTTCTTGTACCACGTAATGGTGTGTATGGACATTTGAATTGGAGCTTAGAAGACACTTTACACCATTCAAGGCCCATATCACACAAGAGTTGGTGCACCTCATCTCACATGATCTTTATGGGGCTTATAATGGATATTTCCTTAAATGGCTCATTCCAAATATTCCCATGGCGACCTGGAGAGTTTTCATATCACTTAGAAGCTTCATTACACCCTCTAGGATGCACCACACCACACTTGATCAGGAGGATCAATTCTGAGCTCTACTTACCTTATTTGGACCCGTTTGGCATCAACACACAATGTCTACTTCCTTCTTTGTTTGTGTGCGTGTTTAACGATCTTTCAACCATCAAGAAGCTCCCAAGAAATTCAACATATCCCCCAAAACCGTCCATATATAATCCCAATCATATATCACCTCTATGGCCAAGGATTCCACCATAAAGACTCCAACGGCTAGTTTTTGATCACATATCTTATTTCTTTGTTTAGATTTTAGAATGTTGTACTCCGCCCTATATAAGCTGATCATTAGTCACATTATAAAAACACCCTTGATCATTTTAAAAGTAATAGCAATGTTTCTTCTTGTCAAAGTTCAAACCTTTGTCATTGTTATTCATTAGTCTTAACTGAGTGAGTCTCTTAAGTCTATTGGAATCTGCAGATTAAGTTTGTTGAGTGATTCAACATCCTTTATTCGTTCATTGATCGAGTGAGTAGATTATCCCACCGATTGAGCGAGTCAATCACCTGAACTATCCCATGTACCATCCCTTGATTCACGAGAGAGTGCTTCAGATGGTCTAGATATGAAAGTAGTCAATGCAGTAGTACATGAAAGGAATCATGTTGTAAAATGATGTGTGACCGCCATGACTCTCATTGATTACAGGATTAGCCATGACACTTATGAAAGACCAAATGAATAAATATAACATATCATGCCGGCCTTATGATTTCCAAATAAAACCATTAAGACTAACGACCAAGTGGGAGAATGTATGAAATTATTTATTCTTACCCATGTATGTGGTCTAATAGTTAATTGGTCTCTTATTTGGGATTGTTATATTTTGATAAAATTTTGGTAACCAATAAAATTGGTTATTAAGGAGTTAATTCCTAAATGAATATAAAGAAGAATAAGATGACAAGTGTTTATAGGAGAGACAAGTGTTAAGTTGCATGTCATGTTTTGGTTCATAAATGGACAAGTGTTAAGACACATGTCATACTTATGTTAAGAGAACCATGCAAAAGAACACTTGTCCTCACACTTGTCACCATTGCCTTAATCTCTACTTTGATGGATGGTTGAGATTAAATTGGAAGGCAAAACCCTAATGAGGAATGAGGTCCTCTCCCCACCTATAAATAGATGACTTGCTCCATCCAAATCATCATGAACAAAAACAACACTTAAAGGAAAGGGTTTATAGGAGAGGGGAGAGAAACTTTATTTTCCACTTAAAAGATTTAAGAGTTTTTTTTCAAGACTACAAGCCATTGATCAAGAAAGCTTCAAAGGAAAACTAAAGAAGGCTTCAAGCCATTAAAGAAAGCATCATTTCTACAATGAGTGGAGGTATTACTTTAACCCTCTTTATGATTATATTATGTGATTAATATAGATGTTTAAGATCTTAGGGTTCATGTTAAAGTATATTTAACAGATTTAGGTATCTGTTTGCACTTGTTTCATAAAATCTAGAAAGTTAGGATTTGATCATGATGATCTCTTTCACTCGAGCCAACAGATCTACACTCGTGCCAGCATATCTACACTCAAGTAATAAGGGAGCTAATGGCAAAGGATTTGACTTTTTAATTGTTTGAATCTCCTCTCAAGTTTTAGCTTTTAATGTATACATCAATTAATCATTAGAGCTCTTATAGTTATTTTTTAGTTTCCTTTGCATTTCCAGGACCTTTTTAGAATATAGTTTTCATATTATTACATCAATTTATAATTCATTCCTCCTTTCTAGTTTTTCCTAATTTCTACAGTCTTTAAGCATTCCATTAATGTCTCCAATTCAGTTTTGGTTTGGTTTTATTGTCTCCAATTCAAGGGAATGATGTTAGTAACTACATCACATGCTAAATCTTATCACTAATAGCTGATAAGCCATAAGTTCTCGAGTTCACATCCTAAAACCATAAATTTAGGAGTACCTTCCTAAAATTAAAGACGCTTCTTAAACATCATGAAATCCTTTCTAATTTTTTAAACATGAGTTTTTACATCTATTAATTTATCTTTTGCCTCAATGTATCACAAATTACTCATTTTAGTGAGGAATAATGTTTTGATTTTGTGTACATCATGTGGGGAAGACTGATGGAGTGGGGAAGATGAAGTGTCATGTGGGGAAGACTGATCGAGGAAGAAGATGAACTGCGAAAACAGTCAACGGAGACGAGATAGAACGAAACAAAGACGGCAAGGCAAAACAAGGCAAAGTGCTTCTGTTGGTGAATTGAAAGGATTACGGTGGCTAAGGTGAGGCGATTCAAAGCAAAGAGAACAAAAAACATCGAGACATAGTAAGACTTAGACAACAATATACCATTGAGGCGATAGAGAATCCGACGAGTCGACCGGCAACGCGATGAGATTCCGAAAACCACTGAAATCATATCTCTTTGATCGAGGAGAGAGAGGAGACGTGATGGAAACTGTGAGGGTTTGAAGAGAATCCGGCGACAGCGAGGTCGTGTATGGAGAGAGATGTGTTTGTTTGGGTGTGATAATCAGAGGGGCATTTAATCATATTGGTTAATGAATAATGTTAGGGATGGAATTTGTTGAGCCTAGTGGTATTTGTGACCAAAAAACATAAAACCATGCTATTTCTGAGAATCCCCCAAGATTAATACATCTACTTAAACAAAAATAGAAGAAGGTCAAATATACATATATATTTATTTATTTTGTATTTTCAATCAAATAAGACATCAAATTTGAGTTATTTCATTTCATACTAGTTAAAAATAATAATAGTGTTCTTTTAGTTTCTTTGCGACTATTTTTTCCATAATATTTTTTTTTCTCATAATTCGAGTTTTACATCACATAAAGTTAAATTTTAATCACTAAAATAGTTAGCTTCAAAATAATGAAAATTTATTTTGATATTAAAGCTTCTTTTTATTTAGTAAAATAGTTTTAAAACTAATTGTGCGTTGAGTCGTTGACTAATTTATTTTCTTACCGAGCTTTGAAAAAATTAATATGAACATTAATGAGATATTGAGTCATAAATATATTTATTATAAAATAATATTTATATAGTCAATAGTTTTTAAAACATAGTTTCTTTTATTTTAGTTTAAATTGGAGTTAGTATAGAATAATATTTTAGAAATATATAATCTATAAAAACAGAACTAAAACTTTAAGGAACTCTAGAACAGTGCAGAATTCTATAATCTCACATATGTTTTGATGTGATGTCTTCAAAAGCAAATATATTGGTCGGGATATTTCCAATAGTGTCTCTCGCAATGGTCGTTTGCAATTGTATTTTGCTCAATATGGCTTATTGGTTTCACACAAAGATTGATGCAGATGCAAGAGGGTTGGATTTTTGGCACGATGTCCTTGGCAATACATAGAACAAATATATATATATCACATCAGCGCCTCATCATCAACTTTTCCTTAAAATTTTATTCATAATCTCAAAAGGGCATGGGCTAGAGGCCCAACGGTTACACAACAATTAAACCGGTTAAGGACGAAGATCTGGAAAACGTCAGATACACGAATTTGAAACTGGATAGTTCAACATCGGATACAACAATCAAATCGGTTAAGGGTAAATCAAAAAAACATCTACTAGAACCGTTGTTTACAAGAGCAAATCCTTTGCAGTTATGCACTGATTTTGAAACCATTGGCCGGAGTACACAGATTTGAGCATAAGAAGATACCAAAAACAAGCCAGATCCCAAAACATCTATCATGAAATAGATCAAAGCCAGACACCAGAAACATTATCTCTCTAATCCCATACCTAGCAAAAAGAGAGAATACCGCAGAAACTTACCCTCGACCTCTGGGGAATAGTAAATAACAATAAACAATTCAAATACTAAAGTAATACAAAATTGAAAAAAAAACAATCTATATGAAAATAGAATAACAAAAATGACAACAGTAAAAAACCAAAAAACGTTAAAAAACAAAATTTTATTATATAAATTAAAAATTCAAATATAAATTATAAACCTCGCGCGCGTAGCGCGGGTCAACAACTACTATATATATAAAAATATATGTTAGATATAATTAATCACCGGGTTAAAGCTAATTAAAATTACAAAATTCATGATAAAGTAATAGAAAGAGAAGCTTATATAACAATTCTAAATGGAGGCGCTGACTATTGAATGCATACCTAGGTTTCCGCATCTTCCACAGTGCGTCAGGAAGAACATGTCTCGGGCCCTAAAAATGAAGAAATTTCTGCAGCTGATGAAAATGACCTTAGGAGATGCACTCACTCAAGCGAAAGACACAACTCTTGCTTATGTTGAAGAGCTGCATACCCTTATGGGCGGTGCTGATATTAAGGTTGGTTTGCACCTTATATCTTAAAATTCTATACAATGCTGTGAGTGGATTAGAGATGCCTTCTTCAAGAAAAAGTGCTGAAAGGATTTCGGAAAAATGATAGAAATTCTTTAGAAGAAAAGGATTCTATATTGTTTTTTAGCGTTCTTTCTCTATGTACATTTGTCAGTAACTTTTTTCTCGAGTGCCCACTAGGTTTCTATAGAGTTTCCGGAATTTAGCAAATAATAGATAAAACTAACGAGATTGGAAGAAGCTCTCTAGGATACTTTCTTTGTTCGTTCTGATAGTTGGAAAACTCTTGTATATTTTTCTGATCTATATACTGGTATGTCTTTACTGCCATGTGTGGTTATGTATTTGGATATGTCTGCATGCACATGCCTGTACTATACGTAAAACATTTGCATGTGGCTGAACATCTACACATGCTCATATATACCTGTTTTGATTAGCGGATAATGAGTTAGACTTGTTTTTTTTTTTTGTAAAAGTCACGACTTTGGTCTTAGGTACAATATTATTTTTGTCGTCATATATATTTTGCTTTCAATACGCCTCATAAGTAAGTGAATCTACTATCTTTTTTCTTTAAATTTCATGGATTTATAAGTAATAGCAAAGTTTCTTCTTGTCAAAGTTCAAACCTTTGTCATTGTTATTTATTAGTCTTAACTGAGTGAGTCTCTTAAGTCTATTGGAATCTGCGGATTTGTTGAGTGATTCAACATCCTTTATTCGTTTAAATTTCATGGTTTTATATATCTTTAATGCAAGATGCTTGAGAAATTCTGTAAAGATCCTCAGATGCTTGTTGATGTGTATGTAAACTATGATTGTGATCTAGAGGCCCCGAACTTGTTTGAGCGCATGGTTTGCTCCATTTTCTTCTCTTTTTATAATTACTGTACATCAGGAATGTGACTGAGAGTTATGACTCACAAAGCATCTTTCTTCTCTCTTAGGTAAAAACACTATTTAAATTGCTCAAGGGTCTTAGAGTGCTGATCCAAATCTTGTCATTGCTTCACAGACATCTTCAATTAAAGGTTCATCACTCCATGTAGGCTTCATATCATGCTTTCTTTACGTACATCCAGAAACTAACTAGTTTAATTCCTATGCATTATTTTTTCCATATCATATTCAATAAGAAATTGAAGGAATATTTTCCTAAATTCCTATGTATTACTTCAGTCACTAGTTGATTGGGAGAAGCTAAGGAGAGGTGCACTAGGTTATTGAGATGTAGTGTTTGGGTTGTTGTAATGGGATTGGTTTTTTTGGTTTTCATAAGGACTGAAGGGTAGCAGGTGTGTGTAAGAGAAATGATTCACAACGCTTGGCTATCCAAACAATATATGCAACTGTAGTGACATCAAATTGTCTAAAATGTGAAGCTAGATGAGGGTTCATATTAGACAAGAATACATTGAGTATGTGAGGCATTGACAATGATAATTGGGATAAAGTATTATCAAATTTCTCAAATACGTTTCAACAGAATCACCACAGTGCTTCAAACTCATCAATTCAGATAAAGGATCATCAGAAAATTTACCGATTTAGCAGATAACGCTATGATGTAGTCAACCCAAGGTGGGAAAATTCCAAAATTATTTATGATGTAATCGGTATGCCATTGAAGAGCTTTACCAATCATGTGTGAAGATGCTACACAAACCCTCATCTCAGGTGGTGTTTTATGAAGATAGAAATATTCATCGCAACGTCGGAACCATTAACAGAGTAATATTGTACCATCAAACTTAGGAAATTCAAATTTGGATAACCTTTGCCCAAATTGATTGAGATCAGGAGGTTGAGGTGGTCTTGGATATACTGTGATAGTGTTTAATGGTGATGAATCGAACTCCTGGGTATGTATATGTGAGTTCCATGACCCTTGAGAGAGAATCTTAGTCCTCGAAAATTCCAAACTCGCGACTGTAACACCCCCGAACCGCCCTAGGACTAAAGACGAAACGAGAGTGTCACATGCGATGCCCGTAGATGATCCGACCGAGGTTATTAAAACGAATTCAGTACCTTAGTCAGTCCATCTGCGGGTATCGTTCCTCTCGAACACGGCCTAAGGCTTTTCAACCCGTACCATGTCCGCGAGTCGTGTTAGTCCGGACAAGACTAATATCAAGTAGAACACAAAGCATTATAGAAAATACCACTTTTATTGATAAAACGTTGAAAACGTTTACATTGGATTGGGATCCCAGAGCATAAGGCCCAATTTGAATCAATAACATCAAATCTATTTTTACAAAGGCAACAAACTCTACACCGGCTTCTAGCATCCGTGCTTTCCCCATAAGTCTCCCAACTAAGGTTACCTGTAGGACAAAAGGTAGAATCATAAGTAATCTAAGATTACTCAGTGAGTCCGGGTTTTCTAACAATCAACCATCCCAATACCCAACAACAATCAACACACAAAGCACACAATCATTGTTTAAACAAGCAATCGTACTCAGTACAGAGTATTCACAACGGAAGCTAAATAACACAATCAATATGGCATAAAAGCCATCACATAAATAACTACTAAACCTTAAGGCCTTTACTACTAATGCGGCTATCATTTTCCCCAAGGCAATGTCTCTGACTCTTAGCCACGAAGGCTAGAAGGATCACATCCCTTCCCTAAACCGTGAATAAAGGGACTATTTCCCTTATGGCCAAATTTACTACTTCGTCAAGTAGTGCCCGGTGGTAGCGAGCCAGTCCGAACCATTAGGAAATCATGAACTCGCTATACATTAGTCATAGGAATGACTAACACCACCACTTCATACGAGCCTAACGTAGTTTTTACTACTCGCAATAATACTACTAACATACAAGTCAATCAAGCGACAGCAAGATTAACTAACAAAAATCAATCAAACAATCAAACAATCAAAGAACAATGCATAGTAATAATCAATACAATAACCAACACACAATAAATAACGCATGCTTATCATGCCAATAATTACCAATTATTGATCATTGAACAAACAAGCAGTACATCGGCTATACCAACGTTTAGCCTAACCTCATAAAATTGCATAAGCAACTTCACGACAATATGAAGACTATGCCTGCAGCCTAACGGCTAGATCGGCAGCATAACAGTTATACGAACAACATAACGGCTATACAAGAGTTTAAGGATTTTTTCGATAGCATAACAATTATACGAACAGTATAACGGCTATAATAACGACTATCACAACCTCAATCAATAGATCAACCAAAATAAATCAAGAAGAAAGGAAGATCTAGAACAAATAATCGAGTCGATCTTACGTCGAAACGTAGATCTACCTTTTATGCATAATTTACACTATGTATAAACATGAAACCTCAATCATAAACTAATACATCAAATAAAATCTAGACATGTACAACTACACATGCTTCGGTACTCACCTTGGCCTTATTGTCGAGAGAACGACATTCTACCCTTGACCGCCTATTGATCTCGATCCGACTAGCTTTCTCCAACGATGGATCTAAGCTTCAGACCGAACCAAGAACTTAGAAAAATATTCTAGAAAGAATAAAAGACTAAAGGCAGAGCTTACTTACCGGATACCCGACCATGACTTTCGACTCGACCAACTTCTATCCGACCAGCTTCTCGAAACTAACTAACTAACTAAGGTGGGATTTTTTTGTTTTTGTGTGGAGAACTAATGAATGGATTTCGTGGCTTTATATAGGGGAAAGGAAGCTTGGCGCCCAAGCACCGCAAGCACAAGGTGTGGGATAAGATCTATCCAAAATTTTATCTTTATCCTATCCACACTTAAGCTTGCGCATACTTACTCATAACCAACGCCTTTCTCATTCGGTCGTGTGGCACAATGTGGTAAGCGTAAACACCTTCACGACACAGCAGCTTCCAAGCACCTCACTTGGTCCATGGACCATTCATTCTGTTCGCTCGCGGTATACGTTCGTACTGAAAACTCTTTCGACCATTATACGCTGAGAATGATCTTTGCCCTTTCTAACTTGACTCTTTACTCTTCTCGATCTTGATACCACTCTGAATACTCTTCTCTTGTAAGATACTGCTCAGGTAGCTTTCGTAATTCTTTCTTGTATTAGAGTCACTTCCTTTACGACTCTGATTTGGTCTTCAAAAATCCCTTCTCCATCATTCGATAGGGTGGTAGGTACTACACTTCCTCCTTAAGTAGCATAGTACTACACTCCATCTTACTTACTCCAATATTTTATTGCAACCTCTTCGGACTCCTCAATCATTTCTTCTTCTTTTCTTGACTCTTAGTTCAATATCTCCATCTCCTTGTTCATCGTTGCTTTAGGATTCAACTTCTTCACATTGACCTTTTTTTTTTTCAATGTACAACTCTCCTCCCCTTTGCTTGTTGTACTGGTTAATACGCGTTTTCATCTTCTCCTAAAATATGGTGTGACCATTCCCTTTGGTTCACATCTTCCACTCCTCTTTGATTCTTCAATTATTGCCTAGGCTTATTACACATTCCATGTGTAACCTCTCTCTTCCTTAACTTATTTATAACTTCTGATTCTTATCTTCTTAGCCATACGCCTCCTCTTGCGACTTGTGAATATATCTCCTCCCTTCGACTTAACTTTACTATGCGTAAAGTACGTCTTTCGTATTACAACTTCCACCAATCTTCTTCCTTCTCTTTGCTCTAGCTACAGTCGCCATTAGCTAAAGTCCTCTCAACCTCACAATTTCCATTTTATGGGGTTGATCTTGCTCTCCTCTTCTTTTACTTCTCTTATTGTTTCTTCACTATACTTGACTCCAATATCTCATTAGCTTCTTCTAATTACCCCTTCCAATGGATAATTCTTCTCTTTTCTCTTCTCTTCGTCGTCAATAGGTTTCATATTGAACATTTATTCTTCATCTTATCTTGACCTTCGGAAATGACAAAGGTCATTTCTTACTTCTTCAACTCTAAGACTTGATCTCACTTCTTCAACACTAAGACTTTATCTCGAGCTAGTGTCCTTCACGCCCCTCCAATTAACTTCCCACTTATCTTCCTTGGTAATATTAACTCCATCCTTTGAGTTAATATAGATACTTTTCGGCTACTTGAGCTCCACACAAATCTCCTTCTCATCTCTGAAATCTCGACTACCCTTCTTTGATGATATTAACTTTGTCCTTGAGTTAATATAAATTCTTCTTGGATACTTCAATAACTCCATCTTCTCTGCTCTTTGCTTGGTGCCGCCATTGCTCCATATATGGAACCGATCTTCTATCAAGCATGAGTGGTCTCGAACCAATTCATTGCTTGATAACTGCTTCATTTCGTCGTCATGACCCTTCAAAATTTCTCATCCGCACTTGATAGATCCTCATAATTTACTTCTTTTGAATCTTAAACTCTTCTACTAAGTTTTCTCCTTTTGTGGGTAGAATGACTACTCCTCCTTCGTCCTTGCTAACTGTCTTTACCTTGAAACTCATCCTTGTAGAACATTCTGCTCTCGCTTCTTCCTCTCAATTCTTCATACTACTATCAACTTTTCAGTGAAGGTTCCTTCCTTCATTGCTATAGGCAACACATCCATACGTGGGCTGCTCCCACAAATAGGTTTGACAGTGGCTCTTCCTTTCTCGCGATTGATATCTTCTCCCTCTTCTGAAATGTGATTTCCTTATCACATGATGCCTTGACAAGCTTACTGATCTTAGTTCGGATCTTATAGGACATAACTTCAACTTTATTCTCAAACTTCAGTCTCACATATGTGATTCCCTATCACATAATATCTCACTTCGCCTTACATTCCAACCTCTGCTTTTGCCTCCACATACCCATAAAGCACCACAAGAACAACCAGACAAAAGGGTTCCACCTAAAAATTCTAGGGTTTCCTAAACTATTAAATTCCAACTCTTAAAAGACTCCTAGGACTCTTAAAACACCACCCCTAATTCTCTACCGACTCATATAAACAAAACTCTTAAGTGACAATACAAATATGGGTTTACCATTCCACATGCCTAGTCGCACTTAAGACAGACAATGCATGCAATATTAAACCTAAATAATGCAAGCACTACCCTGCACAACCAATGCAAGCGATAACCTCTGAAAGAAAAATTAAAGCAAGCAACCTTCTAACAAATCGTTACTAGCATTATAAAAATAAATGCAAGCAACAACCACACACAAGTTAAAACCCATACGTACCTTTGGCGAGACCTTTTAAGGTCATAGAGGTTAGGGTAATCTATTCCTAAGGTTTAAACACAGCTACTTGTGTCTTCACTTCTTTCTCCTCTAGATTACTAGACATGTCGGAGTGGTTAGAAAAACGACTACATAGACTGATTTGGGTGAGAACTCATCTTCCTCTTGATATTTGTTGGATCACTTCTTAACAACACCTTGTGGATCAAGGTCTCCATCAACTTCCATCGTAAATTTTGTTCCTTGGCGGTTGTTCAAGCATACACAACTACTTGAACGTTCTTCCTTCAACACCATGGAGACGCCTCACACCATTCTACGCATGCGTCTCTTCGTCCTTCTCTATAGATTACTCGAAAAGAACTACTCTTGTCTTACTTCCTCACTCCATTTCCGAACTACTTATATATTGTCTTTCTCGACATAAGCAGACTTCTCGTACTTTCATCTTGTTTTGCAATAACTACTTCATCATATGAGTTCTCCACCACAAACTCTTAGCCCTCCACAACCGTCCTTCTGTCATCCCTCCAATCGATATCTGCACCAACATCCAAAGGGTAAAACCTAACCCATCCTATCCTATCCCATTTACCTATAGCACATAGACGCACCGATTTCCTAAAGTTGCCCTTGCGACTCATTTTGACTCGATAAAACATTTTGAAAACTTGTGTCCCATGAGCATAAATTAACCATGCTCTGATACCACTCTTGTAACACCCCGAACCACCCTAGAACTAAAGACGAAACAAGAGTGTCACGTGCGATGCCCGTAGACGATCCGACCGAGGTTACTAAAACGAATTCAGTACCTTAGTCAGTCAAACCGCGGGTATCGTTCCTCTTGAACAAGGCCTAAGGCTTTTCAACCCGTACCATGTCCGCGAGTCGTGTTAGTCCGGACAAGACTAATATCGAGTAGAACATAAGGCATTTTAGAAAATACCACTTTTATTGATAAAACGTTGAAAACATTTACATTGGATTGGGATCCCAGAGCATAAGGCCCAAATCGAGTCAATAACATCAAATCTATTTTTACAAAGGCAACAAACTCTACACCGGTTTCTAGCATCCGCGCTTTCCCCATAAGTCTCCCAACTAAGGTTTCCTGTAAGACAAAAGGTAGAATCATAAGTAATCTAAGATTACTCAGTGAGTCCGGGTTTTCTAACAATCAACCATCCCAATACCCAACAACAATCAACACACAAAGCACACAATCATAGTTTAAACAAGCAATCGTACTCAGTATAGAGTATTCACAACGGAAGCTAAATAACACAATCAATATGGCATAAAAGCCATCACATAAATAACTACCAAACCTTAAGGACTTTACTACCAATGCGGCAATGATTTTCCCCAAGGCAATGTCTCTGACTCTTAGCCACGAAGGCTAGAAGGATCACATCCCTTCCCTAAACCGTGAATAAAGGGACTATTTCCCTTACGGCAAATTTACTACTTCGTCAAGTAGTGCCCGGTGGTAGCGAGCCAGTCCGAACCATTGGGAAATCATGAACTCGCTATACATTAGTCATAGGAATGACTAACACCACTACTTCATACGAGCCTAGTGTAATTGTTACTACTCGCAATAATACTACTAACATACAAGTCAATCAAACGACAGCAAGATTAACTAACAAAAATCAATCAAACAATCAAACAACAATGCATAGTAATAATCAATAGAATAACCAACACACAATAAATAACGCATGCTTATCATGCCAATAATTACCAATTATTGATCATTGAATAAACAAGCAGTATATCGGCTATACCAACATTTAGCCTGACCTCATAAAATTGCATAAGCAACTTCACGGCAATATAAAGACTATGCCTGCAGCCTAACGGCTAGATCGGCAGCTTAACAGTTATACGAACAACACAACGGCTATACAATAGTTTAAGGATTTTGTCGATAGCATAACAATTATACGAACAGTATAACGGCTATAATAATGACTATCACAACCTCAATCAATAGATCAACCAAAATAAATCAAGAAGAAAGGAAGATCTAGAACAAACAATCGAGTCGATCTTACGTCGAAACGTAGATCTAACTTTTATGCATAATTTACACTATGTATAAACATGAAACCTCAATCATAAACTAATACATCAAATAAAACCTAGACATGTGCTACTACACATGCTTCGGTACTCACCTTTGCCTTATTGTCGAGAGAACGACATTCTACCCTTGACCGCCTATTGATCTCGATCTGACTAGCTTTCTCCAACGATGGATCTAAGCTTTGGATCGAACCAAGAACTTAGAAAAATATTCTAGAAAGAATAAAAGACTAAAGGCAGACCTTACTTACCGGATACCCGACCATGACTCTCGACTCGACCAACTTCTATCCGACCAGCTTCTCGAAACTAACTAACTAACTAAGGTGTGATTTTTTGTTTTTGTGTGGAGAACTAATGAATGGATTTCGTGGCTTTATATAGGGGAAAGGAAGCTTGGATAAGATCTATCCAAAATCTTATCTTTATGTGGGATAAGATCTATCCAAAATCTTATCTTTATCCTATCCACACTTAAGCTTGCGCATACTTACGCATAACCAACGCCTTTCTCATACGGTCGTGTGGCACAATGTGGTAAGCGTAAGCATCTTCACAACACAGCAGCTTCCAAGCACCTCACTTGGTCCATCGACCATTCATTCTGTTCGCTCGCGGTATACGTTCGTACTGAATGACCACTATACGTTGAGAATGATCTTTACCTGTACTACTATACGCTGAGAATGATCTTTACCTGTACTAACTTGACAAACCTTTTGAATCCCCCAAATAAATGACTAAGTCATCTAACCACTCTATAAACCTTGTTGTCTTCGTATTCGATCCCATTCGATCACCGCTTGTTGTCTCGGCCTAAAACTACTCCTTCTCAATAAACTAGTTTTCTCCTCGACAAAATTGATCTTTCCCTTGACCAAATTGCCCATAAATAATCCTCTTATTAATTGTTTGACCTTGTCCTTAGATCAAACTAACACCAATTCTCTCCATAGCCTTACTGCCCATTGCCACTAATAGCCGCTCTTGTTTTGTCGACACTTGACTATAGCCGATAACAGCTTAACTCACTAATGGTTTGATATAAAATCAATTCAACCATTTTTCTTCGATAAGTTTTTCAAATAAGACTTGGTTTATCGATGGCTCCATTAAATATTTCTTTCCAAAAAATTTTCTATGTCTCGGCCGCGACCGTCCGTCCGTATACTAGGTCACCATCAGGGGTATTACATCGACCATTCCATCCAGCTCATCGGATTGTTGCTTCCGCTCATAGTTCTGCTTCTCGTATAGGAGACACATCTTCTCCATATGTTTGTTCAAATTGATCATAGATTGTTGCCTTGTCCACATGACTATGGTCCTGAGAATCGAAGACCTCATATACCAATGAGACCGTAATGTCAGTTAATCGATAAATCCCATCCAACACAAGGTAAAGGTAAATCCATTCTAGAAGATGACTACAAAGGAAGAAGAGATTTCTCAAAGAGGTTGGATTTAGATGGTGATAATAAATTATGAACACGATAGAGAGAAATAGATAACGAAGAAGATTATTGTTTATTTGTTGATTTCCCTAAATGGCAAAATCGCCTTACAAGTACAGTACAGTGATTGTACCAACTACTTAACCAACATAAATTGTACCATAACCGAAATAAAGGCATAAATAACTAAACCAAGTGATTAAACCGAATAGTAGGCTTATAAAGCTTAGTCCTGTTACACAAACTATTTCATAAACTCCCACACTTAACGTAACACACCAGATTAAATCATTCAATCATTGGGACGGCAGGTAGGTTCCCGCAGCTGCAGATCTCGATCATGAACCCGTTCGGGTCATGAAAGAAGACCTGCTCCACTTGGATCCCGCCGTATTTAATAATTGTCTTCAGAAAGGAGATATCCATTTTCTCAAGGTTCTTCTCCATTAGTACCATATTGCTACACTGCACTTATACAAGGATGGTTTGTTATCAATATTGGGAACATGAAATATTTTTCCATTGCTACCTCACAAAACTTTAACAATTAATTACCTGGAACGAGATATGGTGATCCTTTGAATCAATCATAGTTTTCGTGAGCACTTTATCAGGTTCTTGGGAATAAAATAGGTGTATTCCGATTCTGAAACCTGACAACCTGAACCTAGAAACTCATTTATAACTTTCTGTAATCGGGTCACATCCAGTCGCTCAGTAAACTTGAAAAAATCAGACATTTATATAATAATGATAATAAAAAGAGACTGTACCAAGCGCCTTCAAAAGTTAATGATTTCGATCTTCGAATGGGGATACATCCTTAAACGTTCTTGTAAAACCTCATTGATTCTTTAACGGACACACAATGGAGAGACACATGGTTTAAAGAAACTATGTGAAGAGGGTTTCAATTTGGTCCCTTCTTCTTACCGCGAACACATTGTACACTTGAAGCTATCCCGCCTTGAATGGCATCTTTCATGTTTACCCATGAACCGAGAATGTTTATCGTAATTTTGTTGCTGATTCTATTGCAGTGTGCTATATGAAAAGATTTTACTTGGTGTATATATAGGCACTCAAGACAGAAGGTGCTACAGACAAAATTAATGATTTACGTAATCTAGTTTGGAGACCCAAACGTGCATTAGTTATTATCCTGGTTGATAATTATCGGGGTGTTGACGTTGGAATTAACAAGCTTGTTTTGGAGGATCTCAATATTACGCGGATAAATATACATACATTAGATACCTCTCCCTATAGGGCAGCTAAATAACTTCTCATACATAAAACTTTCGGATATTTCAGGTGACTATGAGCTGTTTCTCATATTTTTTTATTCCCTTTGATTATTGTCTTCCTCTTTATTAGATGGTTGCCCATGCAATACGTAGATAGTATGTATTTTTATTTGTTTATATATTTATATTATTTTGTGACTATGATAAAATCATCTGTATATATTAATTATTTGATTATTTGATACATTGAGTATACATTAAAATCTATATAAATATAAATTGTAGTGTGATTTTTCATATATGACATCAAATTAGTCATTTTTTGGTTTGTTGAAATGTTAAATAGATATTATCATAAAATAAGCAAAACATATGTAAAATATGAACAAAACATAAGTAAAATATTTTTACGTATGCGTTTTTATAACACATAAAAATAGACTCTCAGATATATATCATACCATTTATTTTTTATTGTCACATTAGTATTTTTTTAATTAGTTCATTAAAAATATCCTTTCATATAAAGATTTAATACAAGTTCTCAACTTTCATGTGTTTTTCATTTTACTTTCAAACATTTAATACATTATGTGTTTTTCATTTTACTTTCAAAGATTTAATACAAGTTCTTAACTTTCATGTGTTTTTCATTTAAAAATATGAAATAAGAAGAATTAATAATATACAAAATATCATGGATTTTTAAAATAGGAAATGTAAACACATTTTCAAACAAAATAGATAACCTAATTAACTAAAATAATATGTGGCCTTACAATTTTTTCCTATTTTGAGGTTTTGGGCAAATGTTTTTGTCAATACACATGAGGCACGGCACCGCCGGAATGGTTTCAAGCATTTTAGAAAGATGGCGATCCAAATACACTTGGGTCTTGAGAAAAAGAAAGGGGTTGTGATTGGGCTGCGTAAGATGGTGTATATATAGGGTACGGTGTAAAAGTTCATAAGGCATTTGGGCTTGTGTTTGTGGTTGATTTTGTAAAGAGTTTTGTTGGGCTTTAAGGGTTTAAGGCATTTGGGCCATAAGGGGAGAGTTTATGGAGACAGTAGTAGCCAATTGGAGGAGTTCTTGATGGATGGAGGACATCTTTTTAGTTATTTCCTTTATAGAAAGTTCCAAAATGGTTACCTTTTTCTCCATCTGGCTCAAGAAATTGTTTTGAGTTGCAGCATTTACTGATTGCCAGTTCAAAGTTACTTCGGCCGCATTCACTTGCTTCACTATTCCATCAGGGTTCTTAATGTGGGGATTCTTGATTTTCCACGAGTGTTTGACACTGTCTTCTTCAAACTCCTTTGATGGAAATGGTGACTAGGATGGAGGGCCAAACATGTAACTCAGTGGTAGTTCTTCCCTGTCCAGGGTTGCTGGGATCGAGCTATTCAAATACAAAACATAGTAATCAAATTTTCCACTAGTTGGCTCTCCAAGAATCATCTTCCGGATATTTTCTTCCTCTTCTCCGCCTCGGGACTTCTTCTTCATCAGAATCATCTTCCGGACATTTTTGACAGTCACAAATATCAAAGAATTTGAGACCAGAGTCATCCAGGAATGCGTAGACTGGATTTCCAAGTGAGTCAAAAGATGAGATTGGAACGCCTGGCAGACATGAATCTATCTCCATGAACTGTTTTTCACATGCAGGAGTGATCATGTTAATCTCAATGCAAAAAGCCGTCGGTCTTGATTTTTCTTCTTGTGCTTTGAACGCGATCTCTAAAGCTCCATCTTTTCGTCTATGGATAGAGGAGTCCACTGATTGTATTAGTGTAATTCTTTCATGGAGTTTTTTTCGTAATTGTTTACCCATGATTCTGGAAGTAGAGTCACTAATTCGCTTCTTGGGATTTTCCTTGGAATGTGGATGCATGACGAGCTATGTTGTGACTCAAGTTAAATGAGTAAAGCATCTTTAGTGTCTCTAGGGAGACTTAAATCCATAGCATGATTCTGGATTCTATATGACATTTGATGATGCAATGTTGCTGCATATGTGTTTCCGATTTTTGGAGCGCCGGTAATCTAAAGTTGGATCTGCATGTTTCGACAGATTTGTGGGTCTTTTAGTGCCACGTTAAAGTTTGGGAAAAGAGTCACAAAGATGTGTCAGCATTTAATGTTGTATGGATGGTTGCAATGCAAACATATTGGACCAATACTCTTTGTATCTGATGTCAAGGAGAGCGACCCTTGCCGCTACCGGTAAGCCTTTTGTTCTATTAAGAGTTAATGCTAGGCGTATTGCTCCATATTGAAGATGTATATAGCCAAGACTTCGCCAATGATGTATCATTCCTTCGTTAAGACAGAGAGGAACCATTTGCTCTGCTTCTGTTGCAGGGACCAGAAACTTTTCTAGAGGAGAGGCTAGAACGAGTTCTTTTGTAATATGTTTGTTAGGCACAAACACTTGACTGATAACTTTAGGGAAAGTAGAATTCGGCTTTGAGAAGGCTTTGTAAGGATTAAGCAAAGGAAGTTGGGTAATAGGAACTTTACTCTCATCACTCCTGTACTCTATTTCATATAAATAAGCTACTTTCTTAGAGGTGGATTTTCGAAAAGAAGGTGTTTTGGACAAAGTTGACGTGTTTTCCATAATATATAAAGAAACCAGAAACCAAGACATAATGCTATAAACTTCTTCTCAGTCTTCAAAGTAGTAACAATCCATAAGTTGTTTTCATGGGACTATTAAGCGCTAAGAACATAAAGAAAATGATCATGAGGTACTAGCTACGCAAACCGAGACAAAAACCTCTCATCAAAATAAGCCTCAAGGTACTTCGAGCATTATAACCTCAGAGATCTTTTCTTCAAATCTTTTATTCAAACTTAGCAAGATTTCTGATGTGGAGGATCCATAAAAAATGGCAACCACATAGCATACTCTCTATGTAAAGCATATAATAGAAAACAACGTTATGGCATACTACCTCTTAGATATCGAAGAGTCAAAGCTTAGACTGCCATAGTAGGCACAACCACGTAGGAGGTTTAATGTGATCGAAATATAGGAAACAAATATATGAAAGAGATTAAGAGTTTGCAGAAGATAATATATATATATATATATATAAGAGAAAGCTTTTATTATACAAGAACACACTCAAGAGAATACAATGGACTCTTAGAACTCTTAGGATTTTAAACACTCAAGCTTATCATGAACAAGCCTCACCAAGCTTGGTATTTATAGTACATGACTTAAGAAATATTACATAGCATATTACTTTCTTCACACTTATTACACATACTTTACTTCACACCATAATTCACATCAATACTTTACTTCACACCATACTTTATATCAATATTTACATGATACTTCACTTCATGTCTTTATTTATTTCACATCAATACTTCCTTTCATTTATCTTCCACCGTCAACCTCATCAAAACCTTCCCTGTACTGAGGAGCAAGTTCACCGTCCTTGAAGATGTAATTCTGAGCAGGGAAGTCCTCTCCCTTGAAGTACCTCTCCAACATGTCTTTCCAAATGACCAAGTGATATGCATATTAAAGAAAGCTATAGATAACACAACATATTTTGATTTGTTTATATGTTAATGTTAAAAAGGAAAAAATAACATTACCTGAGCGTCAATAGTGGTGCCGGAGATGTGAGGGGTCATGGCTTGGTTAGGCATGTAACGCCATGGGTGGTCCTTAGGAGCTGGTTGTGGGTCCCACACATCTCCGTTGTACCCTCCAATGTGTCCATTCTCCATAGCCTCCACCACCGCTTGGCTCTCCATGATGGCTCCTCTTGCGTTGTTCACTATCAAAACACCTTTCTTCATTTTCCATATCAGCTCTCTCTTGAACAATCCTTTGTATGATAAACAAAAACTTAATTGTCAAATATCAGACAACAAGTCTTGTTAGTGTTCATCTCTATTGTTTGTGAAATTAGCGACGTACCGTGTCTTCTCCGTGAGTGGCATGTTGATGACTACAATGTCGCACTGAGAGAGCATTTCATGCATATCCTCAACGTACTTAGCTCCAATCTCTTTCTCCATCTCAGGTGCCATTTGAAGCCGGTCATGGTACAGCAGGTTACACCCGAATGGTTTCAAGCGTTGTAGCAAAAGCTTTCTGATTCTTCCAGCTCCTACAGTTCCTATGGTCTTCCTTTCCACATCATAAGCTCTGTACGAAATGCTGGCGACGTCCCACTCGCCATTGACGACCTAGTACAAAGTTTCTCAAGAGGATAAGGATTCTTATGAGCTCATCTTCTGCTACTGAGACCACGTTGCTTCCCATGACTTTCAGCCACAGTCAGGCATACAGCTGCAGCTGCCTGGAGATCAATGTGATCCAAGCCAATACCAGTAGTGAGAAGAAGCTTCATGTTCTTCGCTTTCTTGATTCTTTCAGCATTCACATAAGCCGGGTGGAAAGGAGTGGATATTAGGACATGAAGATCCAAATAATTTTCTCAAGTTCTGTCATTTATAAGTAAAAGATCAAAAGAACCATATATTTGCATTTATAGTTTATGCAAATATGCAATATATAAAAACAGAACCAGGATTTTTGAATGAGTGAATACTTACTGCAGTTAGGGCCTTCTTTGTCATCAGTGACAATGTACTGATGTCCTTGTGATTCAAGCCAGTCGCGGATTCCTAATGCATTCTCAACGCAGCCAAGGAAGTTAGGGTTCTTGGTAGCGTATTCGTTGGCCTTGTAAAAAACTCCAACAATATTTTTGCTATCACTAGAAGATGAATGTTTCATAAAGCTAGTTAAGGAAGCTATCTAAAATAGAAAGAGCCCAACGATTATAGGCCCGTTAAGAAGCACAATAAGAGAACAAACTCAAACATCATGCCGTTTAATAATTCTAGAAAGAGCCCGATGTCTTTGGGTTCCATAATGGAAAATTTAGCTGGCCTAATCAGAAACGACAGTCGTCCTTTCTTAATTTAAGTCACACGTTTTAGTCATGCACATATATGATCATATCACATCAAAACTGAGCTCTACAAAATCAACATTGTATGCACTCAATTTTACGGCCAAAGATCTAAAAACCTCATTCATCACGCACGGAATCAGAAGAACCATATAACCCACCAAAAGAAACGAAAAAAGCATCTATATACATGTGATTCACCACAACACAAAAACTCGGAGAAAATTGCAAAATCACGTTCGATAAAGCACTGGTTGGTTTCTCCAAAAAATCACTTGATAACCGGATTAGAACCTAAATCGTGAAAGAAAGAAAGAGAAAAAAAAGAAGAAGAAAGAGAGAGAGAAAATACTATTTACATTAAAGTGACGTCGTGCGAAGTAACCCGAAGAAGGAGGGGTAGAATAAGCTCTGGCTTGTCGCATCGCCATAGTTGAGAGGAGAGGAGATTAAAAAAAATCAATTTGGTTACTAGGATCGATTTGGACAGTCACTGCAAATGATTATAGAATTTGAACAGTAAGTTTTTCATCAAACCTTTAAACAAATAGTCATTTTAAAAGCTTTTTAAAACGAATGAGTTTTGTTTTTATCTGTATGTAATGAGTTTTGTTTTCATTTATTTAGGTTCAAAATACTAATGGAGAAGGTGTTCTCAAGTTATCTTTGATTCAGAAATTCCAAAACATACAAGATTAGGCAAAAGTAAGCTTATTTTAACTAATCTCATTATAATTGTTATGAAGTTTAAATTGATCTGTCAAATAATATTAAGTTAGTGCTTTGCCAGGCACTCACAAATGAAGATACTACCAAGAGCAATTGATTCTGAAATCGAAATTCTCAAATCCAGGACATACAAACAATCAAGAAGTGGTAAGTATCTCTTTTTTTTTTGGACGGGAGTGGTAAGTAGCTATTTATATTGCATCTAATACATTTAAAAATCATACTCTACTTATGTTTATAATAAATCATGTCAACATTTCATAATTGTTTAGGACTCTCACAATATCCAGAGACACACTGCAAATGATTATAGAATATGAACTGTAAGTTCTTCATCAAACCTTTAAACAAGTTTTTAAAACGAATGAGTATTTTGTTTTTAGGCCATGAATGTTTTGTAGTTTTTAAATGGGTTTTAACTTTTAGTTTTTGGTTTTTGGTTTTTTTTTTTAGTTTTTGATTTTTTCTGTAGATTTTAGTTTTTGAACAATTTTGAAAAAATAAAAATAAAAAAATAAATAAAAAAGAACCACATTATATTTTGTAGAAAACCATAAAAAATTGGTTTTTGGATTTTATGAAGGAAGTAATAAAATCTCCTAAAATCTGATTTTCCTAAATTTTAGGAAATCTATTTTGCTAAAATCATGATTGGCTCATTTTTTTGGTTTTTCAGAATCAAAAACTAAAAACTAGTCTAAAATCTGCATGCCATTCAAGGCCTTAATCTGCATGTAATGAGTTCTGTTTCATAGGTTCAAAATTACTAATGGAGAAGGTGTTGTCAATTGAAGAAAAAAAAAGTGTTCTTAAGTTATCTTTGATTCAGAAATTCCAAAAGTTACCATTTTAGGAAAAAGTAAGCATATTCTAACTTATCTTATTATAAATGTTATGAAGCTTAAATTGATCTATCAATTTATATTAAGTTAGTGTTTTGCTTGATGAAGATACTATCAAGAGCAATTGATCATTCTGTAATCCAAATTCTCAAATCCAGGATCTACAAACAATCCACAAGTAGTATCTAATACATTTAAAAATCATACTCTAATGATGGTTATAATAAATCATGTTAAGAAGAATCTAGTTATTTTATCAACATTTTATAATTGTTTACGACTGTCACAATATCCATTTTCACTTATCCTAATTCTAACATTTTGTTTTACTTTGTTATAGCAATGTAAATGGGTAAACTTTATTGTTCAGATAGATTTTTTGGGTTTACACACGTCTCCTATCCTACAACGGTTAGCTAAATTGTTTAATGTTATTAATAAAACTAGAGTCGGACCCGCGCTACAGCGCGGGAGAAAAATTTCGACTTATTTTTTTTTTTATTAACGAAAACATTTTTCTAATGTGAAATTTTTTTAGTTGTGTTGATAATTTTTCATGATAAATAAATATTATTTATTAAATAGTTGCAATTGGGAATGGGGATAATTATTCTGTTTTATTTAATCCATATAGTTTAAATTTTGGTGGGTACATAACTAATATTGGTTTTAATAATAAGTGTTCACTAAAAGTGAATAATTTTCCATATAATTTGAAATCATATATATGTAAGATTTGGTATTACATAGTATTTAGTTGTAAAACTTAAGAGGTGTGTATTATATTCTGACCCGTTGCAAAATTATCAATGATTTTAATATATGTTCTGACCCGTTGCAAACTTATCAGTTAATATTTATAATTTTTGAATTTTTTAATATTAATAATATTTTATACATTTTAAAATTTAACTATTATGATATTTTGAAGCTCTTAAAAAAATAATTTCCTCAAACTTAGAACCGGTTTATACCAAATAAAACTTTTAAATTTGGATGCATGATAAATCAAGTTTACTGTTCATCGTAGTTCGAAGCATGTTGGTCTTATTTAAAATGATCTGAACTATTGCCAAAAACTTTTAGCCGATGTGGGACGTTGTACATGCACTTTATTTTTGTTAATTGAGTAATATATGTCCGCTTTGAAAATTTTAAATTGCAACATATGTAAAAAAAATGTTAAATTTTTATTATACATTTGTATTATATATTTTAATATAATAAATTAAAAATAAGATCAAGTTAAGATGAAAGGAGAATAACAAATTTTTTTAATTAGTTAGAGTAATATTAGGAAACCCGAATTTGGATTTGGAAATAATATAATCTGCAGGGGAAGTATATGATTTATATCCAAACCCAATTAAATATCCGATTTTAAGGTATCCAATTAAAAATTTCAGGCTAATTTCTTTACAAAACCCGACCCAAGAAGCTTGTGTGTTTCTCTTTTACTATAGTAGGGATATTGCCAAAATGTCGCAAAAAATGAGTAATTAGTTGGTTTACAAAAAAAAAAAAGAGTAATTAGTTATTTCTAAGATATTATGAATATTTATTTACTTAAATTTTATGTCGATTAGAATATATTGTTTTGTAATTGTAGGAAATACCATTAAATAACCATATTATTCGATTGCTCAATCTAAACAGTGATTGGGCACAATTTGCGTTGGATTGATTACGCTTTACCCTTTTTGAGACCTATTAGATAATAGTATCTATTCTAGGCTGGATACACGATGGTAATTTTCTCTGGGCTTTACCCTTTTTGAGACCTATTAGATAACAATTAAAGGTTGCCAAAATGACTCGCAATAAAGGCCCAACACAAAAACGCTGGAATTAATAAAAAGATCCATTGATGAAGTCGGGTTATTTTCCTGTTTTTCACCCGACCCGGAAGTGCACTTGTACTTCTATTTTATTATAGTAGGGATTGTCACAGTAATAAGCAACTGTGGGGCACTCAAAACACTATGTTACCAACTCACCTTATGGAACGACAATAGCAATTCCATTCTTGATAAACTCAATGTGCTTATGAGCTACTGCAATCAGAAGAGAAAAAAACATATTACACATGTTTTTAGTTGTAGAAATGGTTTTCCTATCTAACTCTAATTAACATACAAGCTAAAAGAGAAATTAACATTTTCACAACAAAACTCTATAATATGAATAAGTAACCTTCTATATTTTGCTAATCAAAGAGGAATCGACTTGTGACTATTGACTATGGAATTAGTAAAAAGTAACTACAGAGAATGAATGGCTGAATGTAGCTTTGTGACTTCCCATTGAGCTCGATATGATACTATGTTTTTTTTTGTATCCAGCGAATCAAAGAGAATCTAAACAAATGGATGCAAGAAGAAAAAATGACCAAATAAAGACAAGGATAGATATATATTCAGATTTGAAAGTAGATCGCATATTCATTTGTAAATTGGTAAAAAAAATAAGTAAAATCAAAATCACTTTGAAGTAGAGAACGGAAATCAATAGATGAAATAAAATCTTTCAAGTATAGCATCATATTCTTGCATGTCATGGATTCGATTCAAAATAGCCAAACCAAATTTTTTATTTCGAACTGAAGCTATAAAGATCCATAGATAAACAAACAGATGTTCTATCTACACAAACAATCTAGCCGAAACTGTTAGTGATCAGATCCAGTTTCGTTAATAACCAGAATTAATAAGAAATATCCCGAGAAACACAATAAAGAAAAAAAAAAAAAAAAAACCTAAACTGAAAATGTAAAATCCGAGACTTCCATTAATCTTACAAAGTCCAAACATAACATAAACAATCTCAGCTCCTCAACTCAAACTATATATCTGATGAAACAAGAAACAGGTGTAAGTACTAAGTACCATACTTTGGATTATCCATAAATATATTAGTGTCTCATGATTTTATGATTTTATACTTATGATTTTATGATTTTATACATATACAAATCCATACGTATCTCTATCAACCTTCACATAATTTTCCATATATTCAAATTTTGAATCTTTGCCCAGCTATAATCTACCGTAGACCCCAAAACCACTCTGTTATCATAAACAACTCAAATATTCATATAAATAACTCTAAGTCCAAACAATCATAAACCCATATAAAGTTATAGAAAGAGTTCGGACTTCAGACCAAATAATCATAAACCCAGACAGAGTTATAGACAGATTTCAGACCTAATGAAACTAAAACTTAAAACATTATAAATTACCTGCGAAATTTTGGACTGCATCGAAGCTGCAAGAGAGACACTCAGACTGAGTTTGGACGAGACCAGCTTGATCGGAGTTTTGCCGGAAACGCAACTTAGTCGAAGAAAAAAATAAGAGGAACTAGGGATAGTCTAGTTGGGGAAAACAAGTATATATAGTTCGGTTTAATTCGGTTATCCAAC
>NW_006238897.1:101802-102496 GCF_000375325.1 Capsella rubella | reverse complement strand
GTCGTTCTAGAGATGATGGTTGATATCTTTAATTTTTCAAATTATATGTCGATTTTTGTGTCCAAATTTCCTGTACTATTTCTGATAAAAAAAAATTTGGCGGGAACTTTTTTGTCGAATTTTTTTTGGCAGAAAATATTTTGCGGGAAATTTTGTCAAAACTTTTAGGCGGTTGTCAGAAAATTTTGGCGGGAAATTTTTTTCCGGGAATTCTTGGAAAGGAAACCCTAAACCCTAAACCCTAAAACCCAAACACTAAACCCTAAACCCCAAACCTTAAACCCTAAAAAGCTTTGTCGTTCTAGAGCTATTTGTTGATTTCTCTCTTTTTTTTTAATTAAAAATCAATTTTTTTGTCAATATTTCTTGTACTATTTCTATCAAAAACAATTTGGGGGGAAATTTTTGGTTGGAATTTTTTTGGCGGAAAAATTTTGACGGGAAATTTTTGACAATAACTTCTGGGCCAGAAACTTTTTGTCTGAAAATTTTCAAGGTAAAATATTTTACGGGATCTTTTTTGGAAGGAAAACCCTAATCCCTAAACCATAAACTCTAAACCACAAACCCCAAACCCTAAACCCTAAACCCTAAACCCTAAACCCTAAACCCTAAAACCCAAACCCTAAACCCTAAACCATATACCCTAAACCCTAAACCCCAAACCCTAAACCCTAAATCCCAAACCCTAAAC
>NW_006238897.1:86004-86967 GCF_000375325.1 Capsella rubella | reverse complement strand
CCAACCAAACCCCAAACCCTAACCCCTAAACCCTAAAGAGCTTTGCCATTTTCTCTTCAATGGTGGTGTAAGGCGTGGTTGGATCTATCCTTCGATGTAGACGATTTCTCTCTTTCACAACAACCTTAGATGATGTTCCTAGGATCTGATAGTTGAAGGCTATGGCGGATCTGGATTGGATTTCTCTTGGCTAATTGGGTAGTTAGATGTAGATCTGTCTTGCGGCGGAAGCTGAGGTTCACCCCGGTGGGTTCACCACTTTGCGAACTGATTAACGGTTGATCTACGACTCGATCCTTGATGGCTAGTCACGGGGATCCTTAACCGGATTTTGATGGTTGATGGCTTGCTTGAGCTAGCGTCTAACCTCCACCGCCTTGATTGGAAGGCAGGTTTCTCTGGAAGTAAAGGTAAGTGTGATTCGTTGGATTAGAGGGTTAGTTGCGAGGCTTCTTTTTGCTAGGTCAGGGAGAAGAAGTTATTAGATCTCTGGTTGTGGCGGATCTACCTTTCCCAAAAGGAAAGTTCCGGGTTGGGTTTGATCGCAGTGACTGATTGCGGTGGGGTTCGCGAGCTCCACCCTAAACCCTAAACCCTAAACCCTAAACCCTAAAACCTAAAACCCAAACCCTAAACCCTAACCCCCAAACCCTAAACCCTAAACCCTAAACCCTAAACCCCAAACCCTAAGGAGATTTGTCGTTCTAGAGATGATGGTTGATATCTTTAATTTTTCAAATTATATGTCGATTTTTGTGTCCAAATTTCCTTTACTATTTCTGTTAAAAAAAATTTGGCGGGAAATTTTTTGTCGGAATTTTTTTGGCGATCAATATTTTGCGGGAAATTTTGTCAAAACTTTTTGGCGGTTGTCAGAAAAGTTTGGCGGAAAATTTTTTTTCGGGAATTTTTGGAAAGAAAACCCAAAAACCTTAACCCTAAACCCTAAAACCCAAACCCTAA
>NW_006238897.1:82850-84223 GCF_000375325.1 Capsella rubella | reverse complement strand
ATGGTTGATGGCTTGCTTGAGCTAGCGTCCAACCTCCACCGCCTTGTGGGTTAGTTGCGAGGCTTCTTTTTGCAAGGGTGAAGAAGCTATTAGACCTCTGGTTGTGGCGGATCTACCTTTCCCAAAAGAAAAGTTCTGGGTTGGGTTTGATCGTAGTGACGGTTTGCGGTGGGGTTCGCGAGCTCCAGCCTAAGAATTGTTGTCATGTCTCAGTCCCAAACGAGTCGTCCTTGCTAGCGTCAGATTTAGTTGGTGGTTTATTTTTTGGAAGCAAAACCCTGAAACCTAAACCTTAAACAGTAAACCCCAAACCCTAAACCCTAAAGAGCTTTGTCGTTCTAGAGATGATGGTTGATTTCTCTTATTTTCAAATTATATGTCGATTTTTGTGTCAAAACTTCATGTACTTTTTCTGTAGAAAACATTTTGGCGAGAAACATTTTGGCTGTTGTCAGAAATTTTTGGCGGGAAAAATTTTTCCGAGAATTTTTGGAAGGAAAACCCTAAACCCTAAACCCTAAACTCTAAAACCCAAACCCTAAACCCTATAACCCAAAGAGCTTTGCTGTTCTAGAGCTGATGGTTGATTTCTTACATTTTTTAATTATATGTCAATTTTTGTGTGAAAATTTCCTATACTATTTATGTCAAAAAAAATTTGGCGGGAAATTTTTGTCCTAATATTTTTTGGCGAAAAATTTTTTGGCGGAAAATTTTTTGTCAAAAACTTTCGTGCGAGAAATTTTTTGTCAGAAATTATTGGTGGGAAAATTTTTTCGGGAATTTTTTTTGAAGGAAAACCCTAAACCCTAAAACCTAAACCCCAAACCCCAAACCTTAAAGAGCTTTGCTATTTTGATGTTTGATGGGTTGCTTGAGCTAGCGTCCATCCTCCACCACCGTGATTGATGTTTTCTTCACCGGATCGAAGGAATAGTTGCGAGGTGTCATTTTGCTTGGTCGGGAAGCAAAAGCTATTGGATCTCTGGTTGTGGCGGATCTACCTTTTCCAAAAGGAAAGTTCCGGGTTAGTATGATCTCAGTGACGGTTAGCGGTGGGGTTCGCGAGCTCCAGCCTAAGTATTGATGGCATGTCTTAGTCGCAAACGACTAAACCCTAAAACCCTAAACCCTAAACCTTAAAGAGCTTTGTCGTTCTAGTGCTATTTGTTGATTTCTCTTTTTTATTATTATATGTCAATTTTTGTGTCAAAATTTCTTGTAATATTTCTTTCAAAAAAAAATTTGGCAGAAAATTTTTTGTTAGAATTTTTTTGACGGGAATTTTTTTGTCAAAACTTTTGGGCGAGAAACTTTTTGTCGGAAAATTTTGAAGGGAAAATTTTTTTTACGGGAATTTTTTGGAAGGAAAA
>NW_006238897.1:82395-82750 GCF_000375325.1 Capsella rubella | reverse complement strand
GCTTTTGTGGATAAGGTTATTTCCTTTGGTCACTGTGGATTCGGAACGATGATTCACGTTTCGTTTGATTATGTGCAGGATGATTATCCGGCTTTCTGTGTAGTGGTGTCGGGGAAGTGGGAATTTACCGCTTTAAATGTGTGCGACTACACTGTTGACCAGGTGCTGTTGACGAGAGTGGTGCCCTTCTCGCCTGGTACAACGTTGCAAGAATTAGAAGAAGCTGTGGTGAAGGAGTTCGGTCTAGTACATAAAAAAGCTATTTTGAAGCTACTGTCTACCTAGTGACTTGCATTTGGCTTCGGGTTTAAGGGCGCCTCCAGTAATGGTTACGACAAATGTGGCTTTGGATTTT
>NW_006238897.1:81921-82295 GCF_000375325.1 Capsella rubella | reverse complement strand
GTGACATTTGAGGAAGTAAGGAAGAGGGGACAAAACGAAATAGGTTTAGAGGAAGAAAAGAAAATTAGCTCTGGTGAATGTGGTAGGAAACGTAGTTGTGGTTCTTCAGCGGGGCTGAACATAAGCGATGATGCAGATGTTGTTGGAGAAGCTTCAACAGCCGGGTCAAAGAATGTTGTGATTGATGTAACGCAGGAAGACGAGGCCTTCCTTGCAGGAGTGGTAGAAGCAGAGGACCAGAGAAAGGCAAATGAAACAGCGGATTGTACTCAAACTGAGGATGGTACACAAACTGAGTTTGGTACTCAAACTGAGGATGGTACACAAACTGAGGCGCATGTAGAAATCGGAGAAGATGACCTAGATGGCGAAAG
>NW_006238897.1:81049-81805 GCF_000375325.1 Capsella rubella | reverse complement strand
GACAAGAGTTTGGAGGAGTTCATATGAAAGTCGAGCAAAAGCCTCCAATTTTATCAGGGCAGGCGCCTAACATGGTAGACCCATCTGGAGCATCCACATGGACAAATCAACACGAAACAGCGACGAGGGCTAATGGCTGTATACCATCCACATGGACAGAGCAACATGGATATGTGACGGCAGCTATGGGGGGGCAGCAGACTTCAGAAGAACGGAAACTAGAGGATATCGATGATGAGGAGTTTGATATACCTCCTCTGTTTAATGACATAGAGTATGAGAGGGATGATATACCAGACCTAGATGTAGATGAAGATGGCAAAGGGATATATAAAGGGAAAATTTTTGCAAGTAAGGAAGAGTGCCAGATTGGTATAGCTATATATGCCATACAGAATATGTTCCACTTCACCCAGACTACTACCAAGAAAGGTTCTTTTGTGTTGGAATGTAGCGGTGAACGTTGCCAGTGGAGGATACTAGCATGTGAATTGAAGGGATGTGGTTACTATGAGATAAGGAAAGCTACTTTGGAACACACTTGCCCTATAGAAACAAGGAACAATTATTTGAAGAAAGCAACATCTAGGGTGATTGCTGCAGTATACAGATCAAAGTACAGTGATCCCACGAAAGGCCCTATGGCAAAGGATTTACAGCAATTAGTACTGGAGGATCTAAGGGTATCGGCATCGTACAGCAAATGTTGGAGAGCAAAAGGGAAAGCTGTTGAGGACATATTTACCAGCTATTGGA
>NW_006238897.1:74279-80949 GCF_000375325.1 Capsella rubella | reverse complement strand
ACAAGCAAATCCAGGGACTATTACAGATATGAAGACTCAAGTTGAGGAAGATGGCAGTGAAAGGTTCTTGTATTTGTTTCTGGCATTCGGTGCTTCTATCCAAGGTTTTAGGAAGCTTAGACGAGTGATTGTGGTTGATGGGACTCATCTGACAGGGAAGTATAAAGGGGTGCTGCTAATAGCAAGTGGACAAGATGCTAACTTTCAGGTATTTCCACTAGCCTTTGCTGTGGTGGATAGTGAGAATGACGATTCTTGGACATGGTTCTTTGAAAAGTTGGAAAGGATAATAGCTGACAGCAAGACGCTGACAATTATATCTGATAGGAACGGGTCGATTTATACTGCGAAGAAAAGGGTCTTCCCACTGGCACATCATGGAGCTTGCATAGTTCATCTAGCAAGGAATGTGAACGCTAGGTTCCATAACAAAGGACTAGCAAAACTTGTTACAAAAGCTGCGTTCGCGTATAAGATTGCTTCATACCGGGAAACATATAATCTGATTAAAGCAAAAAAAGCAACTGTGCCGCCTATTTGGATAAAATAGGGGCAGCTCATTGGACGAGAGCTTATTTCCAAGGTGATAGGTATAATTTGATGACATCGAACATAGCTGAGTCACTGAACAAAGCTTTAGGGAAGGGTAGAGGTTCACCAATAGTTGAGTTGCTTAAGTTTATACGAGCAATGTTGACAAGGTGGTTCAGTGCTAGGAGGAAAAAGGCTGGTAGGCACATTGGTTTAACAACTCCTGAGGTGGACAAGCAAATGACGAAAAATTTGTTGACTGTGAAAGGAAGCCAAATTGGAATGGTTTCAAGCTGGAGTTATGAAGTCGTCGGAATGCTTAACGGTAAGAATCATGTGTTGTTAGACATGAAACAGTGCACATGCAGGGAGTATGACAGGTTTAAAATACCGTGTGGGCACGCTTTGTTGGCTGCTAACAGCCAAGGGATACCATTTTCATCTTTGGTTGGTGACTTCTACAAAACAGAAGATTGGAGAGCTACATACGAAGGGATAATCAACCCGGAAATGACTGATGTTAACGTCCCGGAAGAAATTCGTACACATTTCTTGTACCCTCCTAAAGCAAGAAGACCTTCAGGGCGTCCACCAAAGCTAAGGATCCCTTCAACTGGTGAAGTTATGGTTAGTATAAATTTTTCCTCAACAATTTCCATGTAACTATATTAACGTCATAATGAAACCTAAACAAATATTTGTTTTCGCAGAAGAATGTAACTGGAAAACCAAAAGCTAATAAGTGTGGCCGATGCAGAGGAACAGGGCATAACAGAGCTAGTTGCTCAAACCCATTGCCGTGAGATGTTAGGTGTGTAGGGAGGTGAATTTTTTTGGGGAGGTAATTTGTGTGCGGGTTGTGTCCGATATAATTTTTTGGAAAATGGTCACAAGTTGTAATGTGGAATCTTATCGGTATTACTTTATATATTTGTAACCTTGTATGATTTTTGGTATCCAGAAACAGGGTCTATTATCAAACCTATATGATGACATTTGGAAACCTTTCCTTTTATATTGATCCATTGAAATTGCATCGTGACATCCCAGTAAAATGTATCCACATGGATAGTGTAAACTGATATTTTGGTAGCACGTCTCAGGAGTATCCACATGGACATGTAGTTTCTCATGTAGTCATTAGTCAGATCAAATTGCATACACATACGGTTTTGGGGACTATAAACTTGGTCTCAGGTGGACAACAAAATTATGGATAGGATTTCATGTACAGTTTTCTGAGATTGGATGTCTATTTGGTCTCAGTTACTTGTAAATCAACATCTTACGGGTATCCCTCGTGGACGACGTTCCGTGGATAAGATGGACATGGAGAAAGTTAACTTAAAACCAAATTTGTTGTGCCTTTTACACTATATATAGAGTAGATGGTTTTCCAATAAACTTACTGCTCACCTTCAACAGGAATGGAACCTGAATATGGATACTCGAGCGACGAGGCAGATGATAATTCGCTGCCGAGAAGGATAACGGCAGAAACAAATTTCTACCCTAGTAGTAAGCTAAATCCTAGGCCACGCGAAGAAGATATAGAAATGGTTTCCGATATGAAACCCCCCCTCCAACTGTTGGTATAATCCTTTTCTCGTCTCCTTAGTTCAAAATTTTTCCACAAAACGAAAGCTTAGAAAGATAAAATGTTTGTATACAGGGGACACCGCTGCCGAATCTCTACTTACCTCGACCGGTTTTAGCCAAGATTGTCAGCAATGTGGCCGCAAATGGCGTAGAAGATCTTAAGAATTGGATCAAAACTGGAAAGGAAGGGAAAAAAGCAGTTTTATCACCGGAGACTTTGGCTGCAGTTAGGTTAGACAAGAGTAGTGATTATGTTCGGTGGTGCAGACATAGTAGTCCGTATTATAATTTTTACAGCGCGTGTTTACATGTGAAAAATCCGTATGCGGTCTATGTTAGAGGATTGTATCTTGCGTTCAAAACGTGTAACATCCAGGAGTCCATTGAAGTACTCGGATCCATCAAAGACATCTACCCAGTTTCGGAAGTAGCTTACTACATGCTCCAAAGTTGCGATGGTTGCCTAAAAACAACCGACCTCTGTAAGTTGAAGAGCAAGTATCCTTACGAAGACATATCTAGGATGGGAGATGCTTTGATGTTTCACATTTATTCAATTGGTCCGCGCCGTTGGGGTACATACTCCAATACTTGGCATATTAACGATTTTCCATGGTGTTGGGAGCACCACGATGCACTTGGTGAGAATAACGGACAGAGGTGTATGGATTGCATTTACTATTATCTTTCAAGAGACATTTTGCTTTTATCCTAATATTCATTTCAAAGAAAAATTGTAGAACTTCAACTCTTGTTCTTAAACATTATCGTTTCTGTTTATGAATTCTGGATGTATTGAAAAATTAATATATCTCCCATCTATGTTTGTTTTCAACCAAAGTAGTTGTTGTTTACTTAGTTTAACAATAAAGTTCAGTTTTAATCTTATTTGCTATCCATGACTCGTTAAACCACACGTAAAATGCTTTTGGTTCATTGAAAGGCAGCAGGTCTTGTCAACTTAGCTGTCTCCCAATGTAAGTTTCGTGCTGTGTTGGACTTATAAAACAGGTCTTGTCTGCAGTAAGTAGAAATTTGCTGTAATAAGTACATCTACTTTTCGGTAGTGAGTTCTGGGGAAGATAAGTAATTTACCCTTTTATGGAGTACTAAACGGACCGATAGACCATACTACGTTTTACAAACCAAAATTAAATGATTCCCTAGTATTTTTTCACCGTGATCATCAGTATTTGCAGTAGACCTTTTCATGTGGATATCGTGACATGGATAGTTAAGAGTAGTGTATAATTAGAAACTGAACTTAATACATAATATTTCCGAGAATACTACTATGTTTCCCAAATACTACGATTTAGAAACCAATTGTTTCCATGTACACTACTATGTTATACAAACAAAATAGACGATACTACGTTTTACAAACCAAAATTAAATGCTTCACTAGTATTGTTGAACCGTCAGCATCAGTATTTGCAGTAGACCTTTCCAGGTGGATACCATGAAATGGATAGTTAACTAGAGTGTATAAATAGAAACCGAAGTTCATACATAATATTTCCCAAACAAACAGTCTAACATTCAACAAATGGTTAAGACGGTAACACCGCCGACGGAGAATGAGTCCTATAAGGTAAAGAAAATCTGTAAAATTGAAAAACACTTAATGATGTTGTTATGCTCCTGATTTTTGTTCATCTTACCAGCAATGTTCACGCTTTGAGTTCCACATACCGGCAGCAGTTTTAGCTCAAGTACCTGCGTCTCTCGGTGAAGATGGTACCGAAGCTTTGGCAAACTTAATAAGGACTAGTAGAGAAGGGAAGGAGGCTGTTTTGTCAAAAGAATGTCTTTCTACCGTAAGACTGGACAAATCTGAACATTTCATCTGGTGGTGCATGCCACACTCGAAGTACTTCTCCTTCTTCAACAAATGTATTGAAGCGGGTAATCCTTATGCTAGGGCGGCTATAGACAATCAAGTGATTGCTTTCGGGGCGTTAGCCAGCGAAGGTTACATGGGAGGTAGTTGGTCTCTGACATATTTAGGGAATGCTCCTAATGCAGAGAGGGCAGTTAAGAGACTACTTCGGACTATTGGACGACCTCGTTGCCCACGTTGCGCAAGATTTACCACCTGGCGTGACCCCCAGACTCGCATTCCAGAGTGTCCCCATCCTTTCCACAGTTAGAAACATGAAAGTTTTTCTTTGGGTGTTATGAGTTCTATCAATTCCTGAATGTAGTGTTTTTTGTACTAATCCAAACGTTGCAAGAATTCGTGGATTCAATATATAGAGTATCGAGGAAACTATACCATAATTCATCTTAAGGTATAATTAGTATCCAGAAAAGCACTATAACCTGAATGTAGAGTATCTATCAATTCCTGAATGTAGTTCATTTTTGCTAATCCAAACGTGGCAGTCATTGGTGGATTCACATATATAAAGACTAGAGAGGTCACTATACCCTAAATCATTGAAAGATATAATTAGTATCCACAAAAGCACAATAACAATACCCTAAATGACAGAGTTTGGCTTCTGGACTAGATAGCAATCTAACTTTCATGTTTCTATATAGCAATCTATAACCTAAAGAAATCTAAGAATAACAATACCCTCCTGATATATAGCAATCTAACTGTACCCTCTGTGGTGGATACACAAATTTCTAATACTCTACTATACCCTAAACTGAGGAATCTATATCCTAAAGCATAGAGTATACACGAAGCAGGGGATAGTTTATTAATGGAACTTATAGAACGTATTAAACTTCATTAGAGGATATAATACACAAATGTATGCTTGCTATGATATATATATTCTATTGCAATATAACTATACCCTATTTATTATGAGGTATCCACCAACAAACTAAAACGTGGATTCAACACTGAGTAAAATATTTTATATTGACTATACCCTAAACTGAGGAATCTATATCCTAAAGCATAGAGTATACACGAAGCAGGGGATAGTTTATTAATGGAACTTATAGAACGTATTAAACTTCATTAGAGGATATAATACACAAATGTATGCTTGCTATGATATATATATTCTATTGCAATATAACTATACCCTATTTATTATGAGGTATCCACCAACAGACTAAAACGTGGATTCAACACTGAGTAAAATATTTTATATTGACTATACCCTAAACTGAGGAATCAATAACCTAAAGCATAGAGTATACACGAAGCAGGGGATAGTTTATTAATAGAACTTATAGAAAGTATTAAACTTAATTAAAGGATATAATACACAAATGTATGCTTGCTATGATATATATATTCTATTGCAATCTAACTAGACCCTATTTATTATGAGGTATCCACCAACAAACTAAATCGTGGATTCAACACTGAGTAAAATATTTTATATTGACTATACCCTAAACTGAGGAATCTATAACATAAAGCATAGAGTATACACGAAGCAGGGGATAGTTTATTAATGGAACTTATAGAACATATTAAACTTAATTAAAGGATATAAAACACAAATGTATGGTTGCTATGATATATATATTCTATTGCAATCTAACTATACCCTATTTATTATTAGGTATCCACCAACAAACTAAATCGTGGATTCAACACTGAGTAAAATATTTTATATTGACTATACCCTAAACTGAGAAACCCTAAACTTTTTAGGTAAACAAGTAAACTGGTGGATAGAGGACCAGAATTCTATACGCGTGGCCAAAAAAAGGTATACCATCCTAACCACGAAATCATTGTTTCGTGGTTGTACACTGATTTTTTAGAGAAGTTTCATATATTTCTGATTCATTATCGTGGTAAATTTGGGAAACCAGAGAACCAATTCGCCGTGGATACAAATTAAAAACTTCATTACACATAAGGGGATAAGTCCCAAAAACAGTGAAAACAAGGGATTCCTTAAACACAAATCAAAACATTTTACGAAAGAAGTAAAATATCTCTAGAAATGTAGAAGTAAATGCAATCCATACAACGCTGGCCATTATACTCACCAACTGCTTCATGGTGCTCCCAACATGTTGGGAAATCTTCAAAATGCCAAGTATCAGAGTATGTTCTACAGTGGCGAGGACCAATATTGTAAATGTGGCGCATTAGAGCATCTGCTGTTGTGGCTATGGTTTCGAAAGGATACTTACTCTTCAACTCGTAGTAATTTTTTTCTGATAGGAAACCGGCGCAGCTTTGCAGCATGTAATAAGCCAATTCCCCAACTGGGTAGATGTCTTTAATGGTACCGAGGACTAGAAGAGCTTCGTTGATGTCACATGTTTTAAAGGCCAGAAACAACCCACGAACATACACGGCGTAGGGATTCCGGACATATAGACACGCCCCGAAGAAATTGAAATAATCACTCGTAGGCCTGCACCACCGAACAAAATCCCATCTTGTGTCTAACCTAACGGCTGCCAAAGTATCCGGCGACATAACCGCTATTTTACCTTCCTTGCCCGCTCGAATCCAACTTTTTAGATTATCGATCCCGTCTTCAGCCACGTAGCTCACAATCTTTGCCAAAATAGGGCGGGGGATGTGAAGATTTGGGACCGGTGG
>NW_006238897.1:71971-74179 GCF_000375325.1 Capsella rubella | reverse complement strand
ATAAAGTATAAGATAATGTTCGTATAGAGATTCTAGAAAAAGAAAGATGCAAATCTCGTATTACCACAAGCTGGGGTTGACTTCGTTCATGTAAGATAACCGATTCCGCCGGTCGGATTGTCTCTCTGTCTAGAGCACTGGGTAGGAAGAACTGTGTTTGTGCCGTTATCCTTCGCGGCTGCAATGAACATTCAGGCTCGTCGCTTTCGTATCCATTTTCAGAGTTCAGTTCGTAATCATACCCGGGGTTCATTTCGTACCAAAGTGATGAAATATGAAATTACAAATTAATATAGAAGGGAACCCCAATCTATAGTGGTGACCAGACAAAATGTCTTGGGCGCGTACTGTTGTCCATTGTGTACATTGAATCTTCGAGCATGTAACCTTCGTGTATTGCAATGGACTCATCCACTTTTAAAAAGTACATTCCTTAGGAGTTACGACGACCACGTGGATATTGTGAGGTGGATGTAACATGAGGAGAGAGTATCCACAGATTATGTAGTGTATGGATGAACTGGTAACTCACAAACATAAACGGTACTTTCTATACCCTAAAGCATCGACTACGAAATAACTTTGTGTATCCACGGTAAAGAAAGGATCTTGGATTCGTATACACTGAAGCATAACCGACCAGAATCACTCAATCCACAAAAAGTGTTATAATCCATATGAGTAACAAAAACACAAATTGTTCATTCTGGAATTAAGTAAACGGAAATATGAAAATGAACTAATACATGAAAAACCCTAATGCAGAAAACATAGGTGAAAAGGGTAAGGCATAACAGAAGATAAACATGATAAAAAAAACCGCGAGTTTTGTTTTAGAACTTATTGGGTCAAAGGCTGACATCTTGAGGGATGGTGGGCAGTTCTTCTGCAACGAGGACACCTAGGTCTTCCTACTCTAATTTGACGCGGTGGTGCTTCCAACAAATCATCGGTTGTAAGCTCTAGTTCAGGGAGGGGTGGAGTCTGAAGGAGGGGTGAAATCTCAGGGTATGGTGACCACCGACCGTTCTTGAGGTAGCTTTCCATTAAAGTTTCAAAGGCAAATGCTTTGTTTAGATATGCCCAGTTTGCATACATATTGTTTTCAGCTAGGCATTTGCTGTAGAAGTTATGGTATATCGAGTTCGGCATTGACCACCACAGGAAATCTTCTGATTTTTCTAGCCGAACAGTTGATAGTGTTTCCTTTGAAAAAACAGCTTCCTTGCCCTCTGGGCCTGCTTTAATCCAATTCTTCAACGAGTCAACACCATCCTCTCCAACTAAGGAGACGATTTTGGCAAGCAACCCAGCTGGTATGTGGATATTGTTAGGTGGATATTCCTGCAAAAATAATTATATACAATCTAAATAACAATAAAACACATTGTATAGAAACACAATACTCGGAGTACAAAAAAATACCTCTACAACACCATCATTAGGAACATCACCAATGGAGCGGGATTGGGACGCCATAAAATCAAGATACAATGATATCCTAGTTTTGGGACTTCTTAACTTTGAAGATAAATATACAATGATCTCCTAGTTTTATGTAAAATTAATAGGGTTTAGTAAAGTTGCTTTTACACGTATGCAACACACTATTAACCTATGGAAAATAGCAGTTCTCGGATTGTCATGTCGTATGACAACATTAGGTAAGCAAAAGGTATTAGCTGTAACCAACTTTTACAATTGAGGTATGTAGGTGGGGGCTGAAGGGTTAGCCCACGAATCTCTCAAAACGTTTTAAGGGACATAGTAAGGGGGTAAAACATTATGGATACATAGAACCAATGTAAGGAGATTTGAAACTTCGTAAAAAGCGAAGACATAAACAAAAATATGGAACTAATATGGGTTATAAGCAAAGACATAAGGATGTAAGGAATAATCCACATGGAAGGCTCAATATGGATATGTGTGGACGATGTAAACTCGGAATCAAAAAAAGACCAATTTTAAACTTCATAATAATGCTAAACATGTTCAGAAACATGGAAATAAACGAAAGAAACCCAGAATCTTAACAATACCCGAGTTACATATGTCTACTAAACTACAAAAATCGACCAAATACAATAAAACCGAAGGCACACACAAGCATTCCAGATAACCCAGCTATGACCAATCGTTGCCTGTATATGACTCTCTCAGCTGTTTCCAACTGATATTCGAAATGTCTACGAATTTCAATGTTAT
>NW_006238897.1:71548-71871 GCF_000375325.1 Capsella rubella | reverse complement strand
GTTCTCCTTCTCTTCAATTTCGACAACATATTCTTCAGTGCTGCATCTATGATTTGCTATATCAATCCACCTAAAAAATTTGCAGTGTTGAGTACCAGCGACCTACATTAAAAAGGTGAAATGATGAACAACAAACAGTACGGATATCTATTTTGAATCAGGAAGTATCAACACTCACCTTGTACAATTGACAGCCGTAAAACCTTTTACCAGGATTCCGTTCTGTCTTCGATGTGAAGATCTTAGCAGGCAATCCACAACTACACATCGGCAGAGTCAGATCCGTGCTACTCTCCCCCTTCGCGAATTCCATTACAGCGGCG
>NW_006238897.1:70827-71448 GCF_000375325.1 Capsella rubella | reverse complement strand
AGGAAATCTTTGCTCCGGATTCAGTCTATAGTGGATTCAGTATATATACCCAAAAGCAGGTTGGTGTTCATATATAGATGAAAAAATAAAAATGAAATAAAATTTAGTGCTTGTCTCGAGGTTGTCATCTATCCATATATGTATATGGATATCCATGTGGATATTCGGTTCGTAAAAATAAGTAAAGGAATTGTTGATTGACATTTTTAGAGTGTTGAAGGCCACTTGGATGGAACTGTAATTAAATTGTAATTAAAATTATAAAAAGCAGATAAGAAGACTGTAAATTAGAAGATACAAGTTTGTGCAGACGTTAAGGGGATGTTGATCATGTGAAATAATAAAAAAAGATACGTTAGCAGAAAATTAGATCCTAAAATAGTTTACAATATAGAGTATTACAACAAAAGACAATAAGTGTTTTTACAGAGAAAACAGAAAGATACAAGTTTGTACAAGTGGATAGGTGATACAAGAAGATACTAGTATGTGTAAAATGGATAGGTGGGGTGTGGACACAATATACTACTGGTAAATCGGTGCAACGAGATCCCTGTATATGTCCAAAGCATATTGTCCTCTAAAGTCATCAACAATCTCATCAGTAATTAGAGACATTGT
>NW_006238897.1:61592-70727 GCF_000375325.1 Capsella rubella | reverse complement strand
GCATAAATCTCCAGAAACTTCATGGCAACCGGGCCGCAGTCCCCGCATCTCTCATTGACATAGACATCTTTTAGGCGAGACCACTTGAAAGGTGCTAAGCCATGACTTTGAGTCGCAGGGGGGTTGCAGAATTTGTGAATGATGTATGGGAGCATCTCAACAACATGAGCCATGTAATTACCAACATTTGAGTCGCTGTTGAGAAGCACATTCGGATCGAGAATGTCTATAGACCAATTAGGAAGGCTAATAGCTAGTCCTACCCAATGAGAGTCACCCCAAATCATAGGAATGTACAACATGTCCCATAAATCAAACCACTGTGATGGAGAGCCATTCAAAGAACGTTGGAGTTGGTCGTCCCAACGAACACGAGTCTTAATTTTAGCAACACTGAAAGTCTTGTACTTGCCCTGTAGATAATTAGCGAGCCAAGGGGACAGGAAACGTGATCGCTCAATGGAGAGAACTTGTTCATGCCTCCTCTGCAAATAAGAAACTAAAACTTCCATGTGCTGCAAAAAAGTGAAAAGGTTTTAAAATCGGTATAAACAAAAAATATACAACCAAAAATATGGAATGTAGTTAAGTTATAGGTGAAAGTTTGGAAAACAAACCAAATGATTCACCCAATTGGTTGGTTTCGCAAGGGCATATAGGAAATTGTTGTCAAGTGGGAACCCACATTTGGTTAAGTGTGCCCTGTATTGAGTTAGTTAGTAACCAACTATTCCTTATATAGTAAATGTATGAGAAGAAATAAGTAAAAAAGAGACTTACGTATTGGGGACTGCTTTTAAAGTTTTCATGAAAGTTTTTAAGACCTCTCTGTCGACGCGTGGCAACAAGTCGGGTTGATATGAGATGGAGGGAGTACGCGTATGCAATACAAGACACATAAGTTCTTCTTCAGAAACAGATAATACACCCCTCTCCCTAGGTCTGGCAGGAGAAGAATCGCTGACATCAATATGTTCCTGGGAAGTAAGAAAATGTGTAAGTTCCTGCTACCTTTACATTATGTAATGTGTGTGAAAAAATGGAAACTGGATGACCTTATCAGATTCATCTCCTGCAGTGCCCTCTTTAGATTCGTTATCGTCTCCTTCAGTACGCTCTTCGGATTCAGTATCTTCACTGACCTCTCCGGATACCTAGGAAGGAAGGGAAATTATAGCCAGAATGAATGTAACGGATGGAAGGTTTGTTGATAGTACATAAACCTGCCAGACCTCGGAATCACGCCCTGGAGACTCGCTAGGTGGTTGGGAATTACGGGTTGGGTCCTGCTCATAGGAGGGTCGTATAAATGTGGTGATGACATGTTAAAAAAATGAAGAAGCAAATGAAAATTACAAAAACGTAATGGTAGTACCTCAAAGATAACCAGTGTGCGTGACTGTGAAGAGAATATCTCATCTACCTGAAACATTTGTCATATACCAGACATGAGTGATAATGGGATGAATTCGTGTGGATATGTTGTCATGGATATAGTTAATAATATCTGGAAAGTGACTGTCAATACCCCTGTGTCAGGTACTCTTGTTTCCTGACTGATAGGTGGTTCACTATTGATAACATGTATCATAAGTTGAACATGAAATGTAATGGTAAAAAAAGAAGGACATGTAATACGTATTGCAATGAAAAATGATGTAAACCTCTGTTTGAGGAGGAGCAGGAGCATCATCTTCTGTTATCTCAGGAGGAAGGGTTAGTGGTGCTTCCATATCATGCGTTTTCTGCATAATGATTTGGGATTCACCTTTGTTGAGCTGCAGAATATGTTTAGGGATAAACAAATGTACAATGATGGGTGGATACAAAAAATAAATAGATCCATGTGGATAGAAAGGTATGGATGGTTTATTCGATGCAAACCTCTGTCTCAGGGGCATCATCTTCTGTTGTCTCACGTGCAAAGCTTGTTCCATCAACACGGAGTTGAGCTTCATTATCATGCGTTTCCTGAAGCATCTGTTCATGGTGAAAGATTGTTCGCAGAAACATAATGTACAAGTGGATAAGGAAGTAAGGTGTAAACCTCTGTTTGAGGGACATCTTCTTTTGTTGTCTCAGGTGGAAGTCTGTTCTCAATGGTTATGGTGCGGGATCCAACCTTATGATTGAATAAAAAAGGGCAAGGTCAAGCAAACAAAAAAGGAAATAACATTCCAATGTGGTCAGATGGACGTGGAAACAGAAATAAAAGGGAAAATGAAACCTCTGGTGGGGGATGTGTAGTTTCAGGACTAACATCAGTATGTACTTGATGAATAGGTGATCATGATTCAGCCTTGATTGAAAAAAAAAAGGTTATTAGAAAGAAAGCATAAAAGGTAACCGAGAAAATCCATATGTACAGGGTATCGTGGATGCACTATCAGGAGTATGATTTACCTCAGTTTGAATAAGTGTTCTTTCCACATTACCATCAACAGGAGCTTGATGAAATGACGTGGATCCTGATTCGCCATTGCCCTGATAAAATAAAACACAAAAAATGTAAAGGTAGCAGGTAGTTAGAATGAAAAAATCTAAAGGAATGAACACAGATAATATGGATAACCTTCCCAATATCCATGATCCCCTGTAACAAAGTAGTGTAAGGAGTGAATCCCTGTACAGATGGATCACATTAATTTTTCGTCAGAAGAAATTAAAAAAAAATGAGTAGAATGTACAATATATCAGACAAATATCAGTTTTGAAGGGGACTGCAAAAGAATTTTAAACCTGGGGATTGGTGACAGTGTCATATCGGGGAGAATGAGGATATGAACTCTTATTCTCAGTGTTATAAATAGGATGGCAGCCAGAACCGCCAGATACCTCTTCCCCAATAACATCCCCAAGAACACCCAACTGGCAAACAGTAAAACAATTTTGAGCAGAGAGATATGGATATAGGTGGACATATAACAGAAGTATGAAAAAGCTTACCTTCTTCCCTTCATTGCTGGGTGAGGGAGACGCATATTGATTCCAGTTGTGTCTACTTTCAAAAATGTCTTCAGGAGATCCAACATCTATATCAAGAGAATTAATTGTAGGGTTGGGGGGGGGGTCCGAGGAGAGACATGAGCTGGGGGTACTATTATTGTTTCTTCTTCTGTAATCCGAGGAGAAAGATGAGCTAGGGAGACCATGGTTGTTACTTCTTCTTTACTCTTAGGCTCTACAACAGATGCAGCAAACTTCTTAAGACGCGGAAGGTGTAGTCTCCGGTGACGATGAAACCGAAGGGATTTGAGCTTGTTACGAAGTTTCTTGTTCTGCGCGGTTAATTTTCTAAACATCTTGTCATACTCTTCCCTCATTGAAACCAACTCTTTATCCACATACAATTTGAAATCCTCGAAAGCAGTGTTGTCAGAAGGGAGGCAACTTGAAGAAGAAGATCTACAAGGTTTGGATGGGGATTGTTTGACTCTAAGTTTCCCAGACACTTGCTTACGCATAGGCACAATATGCTTCCGGTGGACAACGTTATCCTTCTTGTCGTCAAAGGAAATGTAGGGCAGTGAAGAATCGCCGCCAGGCCACTCCTTTTTGGTGAAAACATGGCCTTCATCGATGAGCGAAAGCAAATGAGAAACTTTTTTGTCCTTCACCTCATCGTCCTACTCTCCCCAACCCTCCTCAGGCGGATCAATATGGATAACTGGGGAAACAGATAACTGCAAAAACAAATTTATAACATAAACTGGTAGTATACAAAAGTAAACTCTAACAAAAATTTGAAATAAAACATGTGAGTATAAAGGGGGGACAATGTACTTACATTAGGTGAACGTTCAACAGCCAGAACATCAGTTAACGGGAGGTTGTTCTTCGGAATACCAATTGAATGCCAATCCAAGAATGTGCGAGGATCAGCTGACCCCGGAATCTTGTCGAGTAAAGCGGGAATGTTGCGATAAGCTACCAACTGAAGTGTGAGAGAGAATCCTTGCAATCGAAGGGACTTCTGCTGCAATTGTTCTGTAAAAATCTCTAATGGGCTAGTGACCTTCCTTTGAATCCTTGGTCTTTTGACAGTTGGTTTTATAGACGTCTTTAACTCGGGGATCATCGATGATATGGTCTTCAAAAAGGATTCTCTGCCCCATGGGAAATCAAGAAAAGAGTCAATGTCATGAAGCATACCAACATATCTGGGAGTTGGCCTATGAGTCTGGCTGGAAGCAATGAGAACTCCATCAACAATGAGTAGAAGTGCAAGACGAAGCTTCTTGTCTGGATCAGTTGTAAGCGGATCCTCAAAAGTTTTCGCAAGATCAGCTAGGGTGGACTTACGATCTGCCCCAATCAACTCATAACATTCATCTGCAGCTTCGTAGGTGGATTCAGGGTCGTAGTCTTCAGGAAATTCACCGCATGACAACCCAGTTACCGCACCAAACTCAAACAGAGAAAAACGCATTGGGTATCCACCGAAGACTGTCCACATCTCGTATTTCTTCTTGGATAGTAACTGCCTGCAAAGTAGAGCGTGTATTAATTTGCCCGAAATGGGACATTCACTTATGCGAAGCCTAAAAAGGGACCCCAAAGGGGAAAGCAAAATCTTATCCAACTCTTTGCTTCCCCTAATAACATCGCAAATAACTGTCAGGATGTCGGGGCGGGAATAAAGATTAAGTCTAGCATCGGGATAACGGTCTGTAGCAAAAACACAAGGGGGAAGAAACTTATCCCAGTCTGCAGAAACGTCAGGAGAGGGAGAGCATGGAGGGGGCTGGGTTGAAGAAGAAGGAGCATCGGAACTAGGTTTGAAAAATCTAGTTATGCGACGGTTAGATGGCATCTTCGACGGAATAACGATGGATGCGGCGGTTAAAACGATGGAAGCGTCGGCGTCTGGGAAGTAGGGGAATGGAGGAAACCGGAGCAAAACAGAGGGTGTGAGAATCGGAAGTGTGAGGCGGTTAAAACGATGGAAGCGGCGGCGTGTGGTAAGTAGGGGAATGGAGACAACCGGAGAAAGACAGAGGGTGTGAGAATCGGAAGTGTGAGAACATTAAAGGGTTAGGCGCCGGAGAGTTGGAGGCAGTGACGGTGGTTGGTAAATTGGGGATCGAAGGAGTTGAAAAATTAGGGATTGGAGTGAATAAATTATTTTTACTTTTGTAAACAGTGTAATAAAAGAAGAGTAAGTGTAAAAGAGGGAGAAGTAAAGTAACTGAACGAATTGTGGAGTTAGAGTTAGAGAGTTAGACAGTTAGAGGATTGTTTTGTAACTTCAGGTAGTAAAAGTATAGGGATAGTATAAAGTGTGTTATGTTGAAATGAATTGTGGATAAAGTAGGTTTTTGGCGGAAAATATTTTGGCGGGAAAATTTTTTCAGGAATTGTTTTGGTAGGAAAACCCTAAACCCTAAACCTAAAGAGTTTTTCTATTTTGATGGTTGATGGCTTGCTTGAGCTAGCGTGCGTCCTCCACCACTGTGATTAATGTTCTCTTCACCGGATCGAATGAATAGTTGCGAGATTTCTTTTTGCTAGGTCGGAAAGCAGAAGCTATTGGATCTCTAGTTGTAGCGGATCTACCTTTTCCAAAAGGAAAGTTCCGGGTTAGTATGATCTCAGTGATGGTTTGCGATATGGTTCGCGAGCTCTAGCCTAAGTATTGATGGCATGTCTTAGTCGGAAACGAGCTGTCCTTGCTAGCATCGAATTTAGTAGGTGGTTTATTTTTTGGAAGTAAAACCCTAAACCCTAAACGCCAGACCCTAAACCCTAAAGAGTTTTGTCGTTCTAGTGCTAGTTGTAGATTTCTCTTTTTTTTAATTATATGTCAATTTTTGTGTCAAAATTTCTTGTACTATTTCTGTCAAAAATAAATTTGGCGAGAAATTTTTGAAGGGAAAAATTTGGGCGAAAAAGTTTTTGTCGGAAAATTTTGAAGGGAAAAATTTTTAGGGGAATTTTTTTGGAAGGAAAACTGTAAACCCTAAAACCTAAATCCTAAACCCCAAACCCCAAACCCTAAAGAGCTTTGCCATTTTCTCTTCTATGGTGGTCTAAGGCGTGGTTAGATATGGTCTTCGATGTAGACGATTTCTCTCTTTCACTACAACCATAGATGATGTTCCTAGGATCTGCTAGTTGAAGGCTATGGCAGATCTGGATTGGATTTCTTTTAGCTAATTAGCTTGTTAGATGTAGATCTGTCTTGCGGCGGAAGCTGAGCTTTACACCGGTGGGTTCACCCTGGTGGGTTCACCACTTTGCGAACTGATAACGGTTCATCTGTGACTAGATCCTTGATGGCTAGTCACGGGGATCCTTAACCGGATTTTGATGGTTGAAGGCTTGCTTGAGCTAGTATCCAACCTCCACCGCCTTGATTGGAAGGGAGGTTTCTTTGGAAGTAAAGGTAAGTGTAATTTTTTGGATTAGAGGGTTAGTTGCGAGACTTCTTTTTGCTAGATCAGGGAGAAAAAACTATTAGATCTCTGGTTGTGGCGGACCTACCTTTCCCAAAAGGAAAGTTCCGGGTTGGGTTTGATCGCAGTGACGGTTTGCGGTGGGGTTCGCGAGCTCCAGCCTAAGAATTGATGTCATGTCCTAGTACCAAACGAGTCGTCCTTGCTAGCTTCAGATTTAGTTGGTGGTTAATTTTTTGGATGCAAAACCCTAAACCATATACCCTAGCTAAACCCTAAACCCCAAACCCAAAACCCTAAATTCCAAACCCAAAACCCTAAATCCCAAACCCTAAACACTAAAGAGCTTTGTCATTCTAGAGATGATGGTTGATATTTTTTATTTTTCAAATTATATGTTAATTTTTGTGTCAAAATTTCTTGTACTATTTCTGTCAAAAAAAATTTGGCAAGAAAATTTTTGTTGGAATTTTTTTGGCGGAAAATATTTTGACAGGAAATTTTTGACAATAACTTTTGCGCGAGAAACTTTTTGTCAGAAAATTTTCAAGGTAAAATGTTTTACGGGAACTTTTTTGGAAGGAAAACCCTAAACTATAAACCCCAAACCCTAAACAATAAACTCTAAACCACAAACCCCAAACCCTAAACCCTGAAGAGCTTTGCCATTTTCTCTTCTATGGTGGTGTAAAGCGTGGTTGGATCTATCCTTTGATGTAGACGATTTCTCTCTTTCACAACAACCTTAGATGATGTTCCTAGGATCTGCTAGTTGAAGGCTATGGCGGATCTGGATTGGATTTCTCTTGGCTGATTGGCTAGTTAGAAGTAGATCTGTCTTGCGGCGGAAGCTGAGGTTCACATCGTCGGGTTCACCACTTTGCGACTTGATTAACGGTTCATCTGTGACTAGATCCTTGATGGCTAGTCACTGGGATCCTTAACCGGATTTTGATGGTTGATGGCTTGCTTGAGCTAGCGTCCAACCTCCACCGCCTTGATTGGAAGGGAGGTTTCTTTGGAAGTAAAGGTAAGTGTGATTCGTTGGATTAGAGGGTTAGTTACGAGGCTTCTTTTTGTTAGGTTAGGGAGAAGAAGTTATTAGATCTCTGGTTGTTGTGGATCTACCTTTCCCAAAAGGAAAGTTCCGAGTTAGGTTTTATCGTAGTGACGGTTTGCGGTGGGGTTCGCGAGCTCCAGCCTAAGAATTGATGTCATGGCCTAGTCCCAAACAAGTCGTCCTTGCTAGCTTCAGATTTAGTTGGTGGTTTATTTTTTGGATGCAAAACCCTAAACCCTATACCCTAAACCCTAAACCCCAAACCCTAAACCCTAAATCCCAAACCCTAAACCCTAAGGAGATTTATCGTTCTAGAGATGATGGTTGATATCTTTAATTTTTCAAATTATATGTCGATTTTTATGTCCAAATTTCCTATACTATTTCTGTCAAAAAAAATTTGGCGGGAAATTTTTTGTCGGAATTTTTTTGGCGGAAAATATTTTGCGGGAAATTTTGTCAAAACTTTTTGACGGTTGTCAGAAAATTTTGGCGGGAAATTTTTTTCCGGGAATTTTTGGAAAGAAAACCCTAAACCCTAAACCCTAAAACCCAAACCCTAAACCCTAAACCCTAAACCCCAAACCCTAAACCCTAAAGAACTTTGTCGTTCTAGAGCTATTTGTTGATTTCTCTTTTTTTTTTTAATTCTAAATCAATTTTTTTGTCAATATTTCTTGTACTATTTCTGTTAAAAAAAATTTGGCGGGAAAATTTTTGTTGGAATTTTTTTGGCGGAAAATATTTTGACGGAAAATTTTTGACAAGAAATTTTTGACAATAATTTTTTGTCATAAAATTTTCAAGGTAAAATGTTTTATGGGAACTTTTTTCGAAGGAAAACCCTAAACCCTAAACCCCAAACCCTAAACCATAAACTCTAAACCACAAACCCCAAACCCTAAACCCTAAAGAGCTTTGCCATTTTCCCTTCTATGGTGGTGTAAGGCGTGGTTGGATCTATCCTTCGATGTAGACGATTTCTCTCTTTCACAACAACCTTAGATGATGTTCCTAGGATCTGCTAGTTGAAGGCTATGGCGGATTTGGATTGGATTTCTCTTGGCTAATTGGCTAGTTAGATGTAGATCTATCTTGCGGCGGAAGCTGAGGTTCACCCCGGTGGGTTCACCACTTTGCGAACTGATAACGGTTCAACTGTGACTAGATCCTTGATGGCTAGTCACGGGGATCCTTAACCGGATTTTGATTGTTAATGGCTTGCTTGAGCTAGCGTCCAACCTCCACCGCCTTGATTGGAAGGGAGGTTTCTTTGGAAGTAAAGGTAAGTGTAATTCGTTGGATTAGAGGGTTAGTTGCGAGGCTTCTTTTTGCTAGGTCAGGGAGAAGAAACTATTAGATCTCTGGTTGTGGCGGATCTACCTTTCCCAAAAGGAAAGTTCCGGGTTGGGTTTGATAGCAGTGACGGTTTGCGGTGGGGTTCGCGAACTCCAGCCTAAGAATTGATGTCATGTCCTAGTCCCAAACGAGTCGTCGTTGCTAGCTTCAGATTTAGTTGGTGGTTTATTTTTTAGATGCAAATCCTTAAACCCTATACCCTAAACCCTAAACCCTAAACCCTAAATCCCAAACCCTAAACCCTAAGGAGATTTGTCGTTCTAGAGATGATGGTTGATATCTTTAATTTTTCAAATTTCCTGTACTATTTCTGTTAAAAAT
>NW_006238897.1:59356-61409 GCF_000375325.1 Capsella rubella | reverse complement strand
CAAACCCTAAACCCTAAACCCCAAACCCTAAAGAGTTTGTCGTTCTAGAGCTATTTGTTGATTTCTCTTTTTTTTTTAATTATAAATCAATTTTTTGTCAATATTTCTTGTACTATTTCTATCAAAAACAATTTGGGGGGAAAATTTTGGTTGGAATTTTTTTGGCGGAAAATATTTTGACGGGAAATTTTTGACAATAACTTCTGGGCGAGAAACTTTTTGTCTGAAAATTTTCAAGGTAAAATATTTTACGGGGTCTTTTTTGGAAGGAAAACCCTAATCCCTAAACCATAAACTCTAAACCACAAACCCCAAACCCTAAACCCTAAACCCTAAACCCTAAATCCCAAACCCTAAACCCTAAGGAGATTTGTCGTTCTAGAGATGATGGTTGATATCTTTAATTTTTCAAATTATATGTCGATTTTTGTGTCCAAATTTCCTGTACTATTTCTGTTAAAAAAAATTTGGCGGAAAATTTTTGCGGGAAATATTTTGCGGGAAATTTTGTCAAAACTTTTTGGCGGTTGTCAGAAAATTTTGGCGGGAAATTTTTTTCCGGGAATTCTTGGAAAGGAAACCCTACACCCTAAACCCTAAAACCCAAACACTAAACCCTAAACCCCAAACCCTAAAAAGCTTTGTCGTTCTAGAGCTATTTGTTGATTTCTCTTTTTTTTTTAATTATAAATCAATTTTTTGTCAATATTTCTTGTACTATTTCTATCAAAAACAATTTGGGGGGAAAATTTTGGTTGGAATTATTTTGGCGGAAAATATTTTGACGGGAAATTTTTGACAATAACTTCTGGGCGAGAAACTTTTTGTCTGAAAATTTTCAAGGTAAAATATTTTACGGGATCTTTTTTGGAAGGAAAACCCTAATCCCTAAACCATAAACTCTAAACCACAAACCCCAAACCCTAAACCCTAAACCCTAAAGAGCTTTGCCATTTTCTCTTCAATGGTGGTGTAAGGCGTGGTTGGATCTATCCTTCGATGTAGACGATTTCTCTCTTTCACAACAACCTTAGATGATGTTCCTAGGATCTGCTAGTTGAAGGCTATGGCGGATCTGGACTGGATTTCTCTTGGCTAATTGGCTAGTTAGATGTATATCTGTCTTGCGGCGGAAGCTGAGGTTCACCCCGGTGGGTTCACCACTTTGCGAACTGATTAACGGTTCATCAGTGACTAGATCCTTGATGGCTAGTCACAGAGATCCTTAACCGGATTTTGATGGTTGATGGCTTGCTTGAGCTAGCGTCCAACCTCCACCGCCTTGATTGGAAGGGAAGTTTCTTTGGAAGTAAAGGTAAGTGTAATTCGTTGGATTAGAGGTTTAGTTGCGAGGCTTCTTTTTGCTAGGTCAGGGAGAAGAAGTTATTAGATCTCTGATTGTTGTGGATTTACCTTTCCCAAAAGGAAAGTTCCGGGTTGGGTTTGATCGCAGTGACGGTTTGCGGTAGGGTTCGCGAGCTCCAGCCTAAGAATTGATGTCATGTATTCGTCCAATACGAGTCGTCCTTGCTAGCGTTAGATTTAGTTGGTGGTTTACTTTTTGGATGCAAAACCTTAAACCCTATACCTTAAACCCTAAACCCCAAACCCTAAACCCTAAATCCCAAACCCTAAACCCTAAGGCGTGGTTGGATCTGTCCTTCGATGTAGACGATTTCTCTCTTTGACAACAACCTTAGTTGATGTTCCTAGGATCTGCTAGTTGTAGGCTATGGCGGATCTGGATTGGATTTCTCTTGGCTAATTTTCTTGTTAGATGTAGATCTGTCTTGCGGCGGAAGCTAACTTCACACCGGTGGATTCACCACTTTGCGAACTGATTAACGGTTGATCTGTGACTAGATCCTTGATGACTAGTCACGGTGATCCTTAACCGGATTTTGATGGTTGATGGCTTGCTTGAGCTAGCGTCCAACCTCCACCGCCTTGTGGGTTAGTTGCGAGGCTTCTTTTTGCAAGGGTGAAGAAGCTATTAGACCTCTGGTTGTGGCGGATCTACCTTTCCCAAAAGAAAAGTTCTGGGTTGGGTTTG
>NW_006238897.1:58648-59256 GCF_000375325.1 Capsella rubella | reverse complement strand
GGGTTTAGGGTTTAGGGTTAGGGTTTAAGGTTTATGGTTTAGGGTTTAGGGTTTAGGGCTTAGGGTTTAGGGTTTAGAGTTTGCGGTTGGCGGTTTGAGGTAAGGCTGAAACTTAAAATTAAGCCAATCAAAAAATTTCATATTTTAATTGGAATTTATAATTTCATATTTTCATATTAAACCTCTTCTTCCTATTCTCTCCATAAAATTTCCCGCCAAAAATATTTCCGTCAAAAACTTTCCCGCCAAAATTTTCCGACAAAAAGTTTTCCGCCCAAAAGTTTTTGACAAAAATTTTCCCGCCAAAATATTTTTCACCAAAAAAATTTCGACAGAAATCTTCCCGCCAAATTTTATTTTTGACCGCAATAGTACATGAAATTTAGTACAAAAATCGACATATAATTTACAAAATAGGAGAAATCACAAATATTATAAGAAAAAAGAAGGAGACTGCTGGAAGAGAGATCTGAAAACGGGCAGTACACCGAAAACATAAACTACCTACAAAATCCAACACTAGAAAGGACAGCTCGTTTGCGACTAAGACTTGACACCAATTCTTAGGCTGGAGCTCGCGAACCCCACCGCAAACCACCACAGCGATC
>NW_006238897.1:57796-58284 GCF_000375325.1 Capsella rubella | reverse complement strand
GTATAAGGTTTGGGTTTTACGGTCTAGGGTTTGGGGTTTAGAGTTTAGGGTTTGGGGTTTGGGGTTTAGGGTTAGGGTTTAGGGTTAGGGTTTAGGGTTTAGAGTTTAGGGTTTAGGTTTAGGGTTAGGGTTTAGGGTTAAGGGTTTAGGGTTTGGGGTTTGGGGTTTACGGTCTAGGGTTTGGGGTTTAGAGTTTAGGGTTTGGGTTTGGGGTTTAAGGTTAGGATTTACGGTTTACAGTTTATGACTTTAGGTTTAAGGTTTGGGGTTTAGGGTTTAGGGTTTGCAGTTGGCGGTTTGGGGTAAGCCATGAACTTAAAAATAAGCCAACCAAAAAATTTTATATTTTAATTGGATTTATAATTTCATATTTTCATATTAAACCCCTTCTTTTTATTCTCTCCACGAAATTTCCCGCCAAAATTTCCCGACAAAAAGTTTCCCGCCCAAAAGTTTTTGACATAAACTTTCCCGCCAAATTTTATTTT
>NW_006238897.1:56917-57208 GCF_000375325.1 Capsella rubella | reverse complement strand
CTAGATTGGCAAAGCTATTTAAGGTTTAGGGTTTGGGGTTAGGGTTTAGGGTTAGGGTTTAAGGTTAATGGTTTAGGGTTTAGGGTTTAGGGCTTTGGGTTTAGGGTTTAGGGTTTGCGGTTGGCGGTTTGGGGTAAGGCTGAAACTTAAAAATAACCCAATCAAAAATTTTCATATATTAATTGGAATTTATAATTTCATATTTTCATATTAAACCCCTTCTTCCTATTCTCTCCACAAAATTTCCCGCCAAAAATATTTCCGTCAAAAACTTTCCCGCCAAAATTTTCC
>NW_006238897.1:50611-56552 GCF_000375325.1 Capsella rubella | reverse complement strand
CTTGCTAGCTTCAGATTTAGTTGGTGGTTTATTTTTTGGATGCAAAACCTTAAACCCTATACCTTAAACCCTAAACCCCAAACCCTAAACCCTAAATCCCAAACCCTAAACCCTAAGGCGTGGTTGATGTTCCAAGAATCTGCTAGTTGAAGGCTATGGCGGATATGGATTGGATTTCTCTTCGCTAATTGTCTTGTTAGATGTAGATCTGTCTTGTGGCGGAAGCTAACTTCACACCAGTGGATTCACCACTTTGCGAACTGATTAACGGTTGATCTACGACTAGATCCTTGATGGCTAGTCACGGGGATCCTTAACCGGATTTTGATAGTTGATGGCTTGCTTGAGCTAGCGTCCAACCTCCAACGCCTTGATTGGAAGGAAGGTTTCTTTCGAAGTAAAGGTAAGTGTGATTCGTTGGATTAGAGGGTTAGTTGCGAGGCTTCTTTTTGCTAGGTCAGGGTGAAGAAGCTATTAGATATCTGGTTGTGGTGGATCTACCTTTCCCGAAAGAAAAGTTCTGGGTTGGGTTTGATCGTAGTGACGGTTTGCGGTGGGGTTCGCGAGCTCCAGCCTAAGAATTGATGTCATATCTCAGTCCCAAACGAGCCGTCCTTGCTAGCATCAGATTTAGTTGGTGGTTTAGTTTTTGGAAGCAAAACCATAAACCCTAAACCTTAAACCCTAAATCCTAAACCCTAAACCCTAAACCCCAAACCCTAAACCATAAACCCTATACCCTAAATCCTAAACCCGAAACCCTAAACCCTAAACGCTAAACCCCAAACATAAACGCTAAAGAGCTTTGCTGGAATTTTTTCGGCGGAAAATATTTTAGCGGGAAATTTTTTGTCAAAACAATTTGGGCGAGATACTTTTTGTCGGAAAATTTTGAAGGGAAATTGTTTTAGGGGAATTTTTTTGAGAGGAAAACTGTAAACCCTAAACCCTAAACCCTCAAGTCTAAACCCTAAACCCCAATCCCTAAACCCTAAAGAGCTTTGCTATTTTCTTTTCTATGGTGGTGTAAGGCATGGTTGGATCTGTCATTCGATGTAGACGATTTCTCTCTTTCACAACAACCTTAGATGATGTTCCTAGGATCTGCTAGTTGAACGCTATGGCGGATCTGGATTGGATATCTCTTGGCTAATTAGCTAGTTAGATGTAGATCTGTTTTCCGGCGGAAGCTGAGGTTCACACCGGTGGGTTCACCACTTTGCGAACTGATTAACGGTTGATCTACGACTAGATCCTTGATGGCTAGTCACGGGGATCCTTAACCGGATTTTGATGGTTGATGGCTTGCTTGAGCTAGCGTCCAACCTCCACTACCTTGATTGGAAGGCAGGTTTCTCTGGAAGTAAAGGTACGTGTGATTCGTTGGATTGGAGGGTAAGTTGCGAGGCTTCTTTTTGCTAGGTCAGGGAGAAGAAGTTATTAGATCTCTGGTTGTGGCGGATCTACCTTTCCCAAAAGGAAAGTTCCGGGTTGGTTTTGATTGCAGTGACTGATTGCGGTGGGGTTCGCGAGCTCCAGCCTAAGTATTGATGTCATGTCTTAGTCCCAAACGAGTCGTCCTTGCTAGCGTCAGATTTAGTTGGTGCTTTATTTTTTCGATGCAAAACCCTAAACCCTATACCCTAAACCTAGAACCCTAAACCCCAAACCCCAAACCCCAAACCCTAAACCCTAAACCCTAAACCCTAAACCCCAAACCTAAACCCTAAAGAGCTTTATCGTTCTAGAGATGATGGGTTATTTCTCTTATTTTTCAAATTCTATGTCGATTTTTTGTCAAAATTTCCTGTACTATTTCTATCAAAAAAAATTTGGTGAGCAATTTTTTGTCCGAATTATTTTGGCAGAAAAAATTTTGCGGGAAATTTTTGTCAAAAGTTTTTGGTGAAAAACTTTTTGTCAGAAAATTTTGGCGGGAAACTTTTTGGAAGGAAAACCAAAAACCCTAAAACCTAAAACCCAAACCCTAAAGAGCTTTGCCGTTTTAGAGATGATGGTTGATTTCTCCTATTTTATAAATTCTATGTCAATTTTTGTGTCAAAATTTCCTATACTATTTCTGTCAAAAAAAATTTGGCGGGCAAATTTTTGTCGGAATTGTTTATGGCGAAAAATATTTTGGCGGGAAAATTTTTTCGGGAATTTTTTTGGAAGGAAAAAACTAAACCCTAAACCCCAAACCCTAACCCTAAAGAGCTTTGCTGTTTTGATGTTTGATGGCTTGCTTGAGCTAGCGTCCACCCTTCACAACCGTGATTGATGTTCTCTTCACCGGATCGAAGGAATAGTTGCGAAGTTTCATTTTCCTAGGTCGGGAAGCAGAAGCTATTGGATCTCTGGTTGTGGCGGATCTACCTTTTCCAAAAGGAAAGTTCCAGGTTAGTATGATGTCAGTGACAGTTTGCGAGCTCCAGCCTAAGTATTGATGGCATGTCTTAGTCGGAAACGAGCTATCCTTGCTAACGTCGAATTTAGTAGGTGGTTTATTTTTGTAAGCAAAACCCTAAACCCCAAACCGTAAACCCAAAGAGGTTTGTCGTTCTAGTGCATGCTATTTGTTCATTTCTCTTTTTTTTATTATTATATGTCAATTTTTGTGTCAAAATTTCTTGTACTACTTCTTTCAAAAAAAAATTTGGCGGAAAATTTTTTGTTAGAATTTTTTTGGCGGAAAACATTTGGCGGGAATTTTTTGTCAAAAACTTTTGTGCGATAAACTATTTGTCGGAAATTTTTGAAGGGAAACCCTAAAACCCTAAAACCCTAAACCCTAAACTCCAAACCCTAATTCCTAAACCCTAAACTCTAAACCCCAAACCCTAAACCCTAAAGAGCTTTGCCATTTTCTCTTCTATGGTGGTGTAAGACGTGGTTGGATATGTCCTTCGATGAAGACGATTTCTCCCTTTCACAACAACCTTAGATGATGTTCCAAGGATATGCTAGTTGAAGGCTATGGCGGATCTGGATTGGATTTCTCTTGGCTAATTGGCTAGTTAGATTTAGATCTGTCTTGCGGCGGAAGCTGAGGTTCACACCGGTGGGTTCACCACTTTGCGAACTGATTAACGGATGATCTGTGACTAGATCCTTGATGGCTAGTCATGGGGATCCTTAACCGGATTTTGATGGTTGATGGCTTGCTTAATCTAGCGTCCAACCTCCACCGCCTTGATTGGAAGGGAGGTTTCTTTGGAAGTAAAGGTAAGTGTGATTCGTTGGATTAGAGGGTTAGTTGCGAGGTTTCTTTTTGCTAGGTCACGAAGAAGAAGCTATTAGATCTCTGGTTGTGGCGGATCTACCTTTCCCAAAACGAAAGTTCCGGGTTGGGTTTGATCGCAATGACGGTTTGCGGTGGGGCTCACGAACTCCAGCCTAAGAATTGATGTCATGTCTTAGTCACAAATGAGCCGTCTTTGCTAGCGTCAGATTTAGTTGGTGGTTTACTTTTTGGATGCAAAACCCTAAACCATATACTCTAAACCCTGAACCCCAAACCCAAAACCCTAAATCCCCAACCCTAAACAATAAACAGCTTTGTCATTCTAGAGATGATGGTTGATATTTTTTATTTTTCAAATTATATGTCGATTTTTGTGTCCAAATTTCCTGTACTATTTCTGTCAAAAAAAGTTGGCGGGAAATTTTTTGTCGGAATTTTTTTGTCGGAAAATATTTTTCGGGAATTTTCGGAAAGAAAACCCTAAACCCTAAAATCCAAACCCTAAACCCTACACCCTAAACCCTACACCCTAAACCCTAAAGAGCTTTGTTGTTCTAGAGCTATTTGTTGATTTCTCTTTTTTTTTTTTAATTATAAATCAAATTTTGTTTCAAAATTTCTTGTACTATTTATGTGAAAAAATATTTGGCGGGAAAATTTTTGTAGGAATTTTATTGGCGGGAAATTTTGTCTAAAACTTTCGGGCAAGAAAGATTTTGTTGGAAAATTTAGACGGGAAATTTTTTTGTAAGGAAAACCCTAAACCCTAAACCATAAACCCTAAACCGTAAACCCTAAACCCCAAACCCAAACCCTAAAAAGCTTTCCTATTTTGATGGTTGATGGCTTGCTTGAGCTATATAGCGTCCATCCTCCACCACCGTGATTGATGTTTTCTTCACCGGATCGAAGGAATAGTTGCGAGGTTTCTTTTTGTTAGGTAGGGAAGCAGAAGCTATTGGATCTCTGGTTTTGGCAAATCTACCTTTTCCTAAAGGAAAGTTACGGGTTAGTATGATCTCAGTGATGGTTTGCGTTGGGTTCGCGAGCTCCAGCCTAAGTAATGATGGCATGTCTTAGGCGCAAACGAGCTGTCTTTGCTAGCGTCGAATTTAGTAGGTGGTTTATTTATTGGAAGCAAAACCCTAAATCTTAAACCCTAAACACTAAACCCCAAACCCTAAACCCCAAACCCTAAACCCTAAAGAGCTTTGTGTCAAAATTTCTTGTACTATTTCTGTCAAAAAAGATTTGGCGGGAAAACTTTTATTGGAATTTTTTTAGCGGAAAAATTTGGCGGAATCTTTTGTCAAAAACTTTTAGGCGAGAAACGTTTTGTCTAATTGGCTTGTTAGATGTAGATCTATCTTGCGACGCAAGTTGAGCTTCACACCGGTTGGTTCACCACTTTGCGAACTAATTAACGGTTGATCTGTGACAAGATCCTTAATGGCTAGTCACGAGGATCCTTAACCGGATTTTGATGGTTGATGGCTTGCTTGAGCTAGCGTCCAACCTCCACCGCCTTGATTGAAAGGGAGGTTTCTTTGGAAGTAAAGGTAAGTGTGATTCGTTGGGTTAGAGAATTAGTTGCGAGGCTTCTTTTTGCTAGGTCAGGGAGAAAAAGCTATTAGATCTCTGGTTGTGGCGGATCAACCTTTCCCAAAAGGAAAGTTCCAGGTTGGGTTTGATCGCAGTGACGGTTTGCGGTGGGATTCTTGAACTCCAGCCTAAGAATTGATGTCATGTCGTAGTCCCAAACGAGTCGTCCTTGCTAGCGTCAGATTTAGTTGGTGCTTTATTTTTTGGAAGCAAAACCCTAAACCCTAAACCCTAAACTTTAAACCCTTAACCCTAAACCCCAAACTCTAAACCCTAAACCCTAAACCCTAGACCCTAAAGAGCTTTGTCGTTCTAGAGATGATGGTTGATTTCTCTTATTTTTCAAAGAGTTGAATTGCTCAATAACCTACTTTGGTAGATTTTGTTTGCAAGACAACACACTTCCGTTGGAAGGTGTACTTCTAGACATCTTTCCTCCTTAGGTGTCTTTTTTTAGGACAAAAATAACCTCCTGCTGAATTTGAAAGATGTGTTATAATTGAATTAGGAGTAGTTTCTGTTTGTGTCGTTTAGTTACTCTTTAGTAACCCACGCGAGACCATTTAAAAGAAAAAAACAGTAAGCTGCTTTTAGGTTATTGGGGTTTCATTCTGGGGAGCATGGCTGTGCAGGTATGCTTTTGTGGATAAGGTTATTTCCTTTGGTCACTGTGGATTCGGAACGATGATTCACGTTTCGTTTGATTATGTGCAGGATGATTATCCGGCTTTCTGTGTAGTGGTGTCGGGGAAGTGGGAATTTACCGCTTTAAATGTGTGCGACTACACTGTTGACCAGGTGCTGTTGACGAGAGTGGTGCCCTTCTCGCCTGGTACAACGTTGCAAGAATTAGAAGAAGCTGTGGTGAAGGAGTTCGGTCTAGTACATAAAAAAGCTATTTTGAAGCTACTGTCTACCTAGTGACTTGCATTTGGCTTCGGGTTTAAGGGCGCCTCCAGTAATGGTTACGACAAATGTGGCTTTGGATTTTTATATTCAGATGTTACGGGGGAATAGGCGCTTAAATTTGTTTGTGACATTTGAGGAAGTAAGGAAGAGGGGACAAAACGAAATAGGTTTAGAGGAAGAAAAGAA
>NW_006238897.1:49691-50511 GCF_000375325.1 Capsella rubella | reverse complement strand
TGTGGTAGGAAACGTAGTTGTGGTTCTTCAGCGGGGATGAACATAAGCGATGATGCAGATGTTGTTGGAGAAGCTTCAACAGCCGGGTCAAAGAATGTTGTGATTGATGTAACGCAGGAAGACGAGGCCTTCCTTGCAGGAGTGGCAGAAGCAGAGGACCAGAGAAAGGCAAATGAAACAGCGGATTGTACTCAAACTGAGGATGGTACACAAACTGAGTTTGGTACTCAAACTGAGAATGGTACACAAACTGAGGCGCATGTAGAAATCGGAGAAGATGACCTAGATGGCGAAAGTGATATTTTTGTGACACCAAAGGTGTACGATACAGAGTTTTGGGCCAACTTCATAGGAGATAATTATGGACAGGTCAATGTGGTTGAGGTGATGGGTAATCTAGATAGTGTTACAGGACAAGAGTTTGGAGGAGTTCATATGAAAGTCGAGCAAAAGCCTCCAATTTTATCAGGGCAGGCGCCTAACATGGTAGACCCATCTGGAGCATCCACATGGACAAATCAACACGAAACAGCGACGAGGGCTAATGGCTGTATACCATCCACATGGACAGAGCAACATGGATATGTGACGGCAGCTATGGGGGGCAGCAGACTTCAGAGGAACGGAAACTAGAGGATATCGATGATGAGGAGTTTGATATACCTCCTCTGTTTAACGACATAGAGTATGAGAGGGATGATATACCAGACCTAGATGTAGATGAAGATGGCAAAGGGATATATAAAGGGAAAATTTTTGCAAGTAAGGAAGAGTGCCAGATTGGTATAGCTATATAAGCCATACAGAATATGTTCCACTT
>NW_006238897.1:49301-49552 GCF_000375325.1 Capsella rubella | reverse complement strand
AGAAAGCAACATCTAGGGTGATTGCTGCAGTATACAGATCAAAGTACAGTGATCCCACGAAAGGCCCTGTGGCAAAGGATTTACAGCAATTAGTACTGGAGGATCTAAGGGTATCGGCATCGTACAGCAAATGTTGGAGAGCAAAAGGGAAAGCTGCTGAGGACATATTTGGTCCAGAAGATGAGTCGTATGACCAGCTGTTGGAATATTTGTATGTTCTAAAACAAGCAAATCCAGGGACTATTACAGAT
>NW_006238897.1:48868-49154 GCF_000375325.1 Capsella rubella | reverse complement strand
CTAACAGCAAGTGGACAAGATGCTAACTTTCAGGTATTTCCACTAGCCTTTGCTGTGGTGGATAGTGAGAATGACGATTCTTGGACATGGTTCTTTGAAAAGTTGGAAAGGATAATAGCTGACAGCAAGACGCTAACAATCATATCTGATAGGAACGGGTCGATTTATACTGCGAAGAAAAGGGTCTTCCCACTGGCACATCATGGAGCTTGCATAGTTCATCTAGCAAGGAATGTGAACGCTAGGTTCCATAACAAAGGACTAGCAAATAATCTGATTAAAGCAA
>NW_006238897.1:48417-48768 GCF_000375325.1 Capsella rubella | reverse complement strand
ATGACGAAAAATTTGCTGACTGTGAAAGGAAGCCAAATTGGAATGGTTTCAAGCTGGAGTTATGAAGTCGTCGGAATGCTTAACGGTAAGAATCTTGTGTTGTTAGACATGAAACAGTGCACATGCAGGGAGTATGACAGGTTTAAAATACCGTGTGGGCACGCTTTGTTGGCTGCTAACAGCCAAGGGATACCATTTTCATCTTTGGTTGGTGACTTCTACAAAACAGAAGATTGGAGAGCTACATACGAAGGGATAATCAACCCAGAAATGACTGATGTTAACGTCCCGGAAGAAATTCGTACACATTTCTTGTACCCCCCTAAAGCAAGAAGACCTTCAGGGCGTCCA
>NW_006238897.1:43725-48317 GCF_000375325.1 Capsella rubella | reverse complement strand
GTTGCTCAAACCCATTGCCGTGAGATGTTAGGTGTGTAGGGAGGTGAATTTTTTTGGGGAGGTAATTTGTGTGCGGGTTGTGTCCGATATAATTTTTTGGAAAATGGTCACAAGTTGTAATGTGGAATCTTATCGGTATTACTTTATATATTTGTAACCTTGTATGATTTTTGGTATCCAGAAACAGGGTCTATAATCAAACCTATATGATGACATTTGGAAACCTTTCCTTTTATATTGATCCATTGAAATTGCATCTAGAAGTTTCACTAACTTTCGTGACATCCCAGTAAAATGTATCCACATGGATAGTGTAAACTGATATTTTGGTAGCACGTCTCAGGAGTATCCACATGGACATGTAGTTTCTCATGTAGTCATTAGTCAGATCAAATTGCATACACATACGGTTTTGGGGACTATAAACTTGGTCTCAGGTGGACAATAAAATTATGGATAGGATTTCATGTACAGTTTTGTGAGATTGGATGTCTATTTGGTCTCAGTTCCTTGTAAATCAACATCTTACGGGTATCCCTCGTGGACGACGTTCCGTGGATAAGATGGACATGGAGAAAGTTAAATTAAAACCAAATTTGTTGTGCCTTTTACACTATATATAGAGTAGATGGTTTTCCAATAAACTTACTGCTCACCTTCAACAGGAATGGAACCTGAATATGGATACTCGAGCGACGAGGCAAATGATAATTCGCTGCCGAGAAGGATAACGGCAGAAACAAAGTTCTACCCTAGTAGTAAGTTAAATCCTAGGCCACGCGAAGAAAATATAGAAATGGTTTCCGATATGAAACCCCCCCTCCAACTGTTGGTATAATCCTTATCTCGTGTCCTTAGTTCAAAATTTTTCCACAAAACGAACGCTTAAAAAGATAAAATGTTTGTATACAGGGGACACCGCTGCCGAATCTCTACTTACCTCGACCGGTTTTAGCAAAGATTGTCAGCAATGTGGCCGCAAATGGCGTAGAAGATCTTAAGAATTGGATCAAAACTGGAAAGGAAGGGAAAAAAGCTGTTTTATCACCGGAGACTTTGGCTGCAGTTAGGTTAGACAAGAGTAGTGATTTTGTTCGGTGGTGCAGACATAGTAGTCCGTATTATAATTTTTACAGCGCGTGTTTACATGTGAAAAATCCGTATGCGGTCTATGTTAGAGGATTGTATCTTGCGTTTAAAACGTGTAACATCCAGGAGTCCATTGAAGTACTCGGATCCATCAAAGACATCTACCCAGTTTCGGAAGTAGCTTACTACATGCTCCAAAGTTGCGATGGTTGCCTAAAAACAACCGACCTCTGTAAGTTGAAGAGCAAGTATCCTTACGAAGACATATCTAGGATGGGAGATGCTTTGATGTTTCACATTTATTCAATTGGTCCGCGCCGTTGGGGTACATACTCCAATACTTGGCATATTAACGATTTTCCATGGTGTTGGGAGCACCACGATGCACTTGGTTAGAATAACGGACAGAGGTGTATGGATTGCATTTACTATTATCTTTCAAGAGACATTTTGCTTTTATCCTAATATTCATTTCAAAGAAAAATTGTAGAACTTCAACTCTTGTTCTTAAACATTATCGTTTCTGTTTATGAATTCTGGATGTATTGAAAAATTAAAATATCTCCCATCTATGTTTGTTTTCAACCAAATTAGTTGTTGTTTACTTAGTTTAACAATAAAGTTCAGTTTTAATCTTATTTGCTATCCATGACTCGTTAAACCACATGTAAAATGCTTTTGGTTCATTGAAAGGCAGCAGGTCTTGTCAACTTAGCTGTCTCCCAATGTAAGTTTCGTGCTGTGTTGGACTTATAAAACAGGTCTTGTCTGCAGTAAGTAGAAATTTGCTGTAATAAGTACATCTACTTTTCGGTAGTGAGTTCTGGGGAAGATAAGTAATTTACCCTTTTATGGAGTACTAAACGGACCGACCATACTACGTTTTACAAACCAAAATTAAATGATTCCCTAGTATTTTTTCACCGTGATCATCAGTATTTGCAGTAGACCTTTTCATGTGGATAGCGTGACATGGATAGTTAAGAGTAGTGTATAATTAGAAACCGAACTTAATACATAATATTTCTGAGAATACTACGTTTCCCAAATACTACGATTTAGAAACCAATTGTTTCCATGTACACTACTACGTTATACAAACAAAATAGACCATACTACGTTTTACAAACCAAAATTAAATGCTTCACTAGTATTGTTGAACCGTCAGCATCAGTATTTGCAGTAGACCTATCCAGGTGGATACCATGAAATGGATAGTTAACTAGAGTGTATAAATAGAAACCGAAGTTCATACATAATATTTCCCAAACAAACAGTCTAACATTCAACAAATGGTTAAGACGGTAACACCGCCGACGGAGAATGAGTCCTATAAGGTAAAGAAAATCTGTAAAATTGAAAAACACTTAATGATGTTGTTATGCTCCTGATTTTTGTTCATCTTACCAGCAATGTTCACGCTTTGAGTTCCACATACCGGCAGCAGTTTTAGCACAAGTAGCTGCGTCTCTCGGTGCAGATGGTACCGAAGCTTTGGCAAACTTAATAAGGACTGGTAGAGAAGGGAAGGAGGCTGTTTTGTCAAAAGAATGTCTTTCTACCGTAATACTGGACAAATCTGAACATTTCATCTGGTGGTGCATGCCACACTCGAAGTACTTCTCCTTCTTCAACAAATGTGTTGAAGCGGGTAATCCTTATGCTAGGGCGGCTATAGACAATCAAGTGATTGCTTTCGGGGCGTTAGCCAGCGAAGGTTACATGGGAGGTAGTTGGTCTCTTACATATTTAGGGAATGCTCCTAATGCAGAGAGGGCAGTTAAGAGACTACTTCGGACTATTGGACGACCTCGTTGCCCACGTTGCGCAAGATTTACCACCTGGCGTGACCCTCAGACTCGCATTCCATAGTGTCCCCATCCTTTCCACAGTTAGAAACATGAAAGTTTATCTTTGGGTGTTATGAGTTCTATCAATTCCTGAATGTAGTGTTTTTTGTACTAATCCAAACGTTGCAAGAATTCGTGGATTCAATATATAGAGTATCGAGGAAACTATACCATAATTCATCGTAAGGTATAATTAGTATCCAGAAAAGCACTATAACCTGAATGTAGAGTATCTATCAATTTCTGAATGTAGTTTATTTTTGCTAATCCAAACGTGGCAGTCATTGGTGGATTCACATATATAAAGACTAGAGAGGTCACTATACCCTAAATCATTGGAAGATATAATTAGTATCCACAAAAGCACAATAACAATACCCTAAATGACAGAGTTTGGCTTCTGGACTAGATAGCAATCTAACTTTCATGTTTCTATATAGCAATCTATAACCTAAAGAAATCTAAGAATAACAATACCCTCCTGATATATAGCAATCTAACTGTACCCTCTGTGGTGGATACACAAATTTCTAATACTCTATTATACCCTAAACTGAGGAATCTATAACCTAAAGCATAGAGTATACACGAAGCAGGGGATAGTTTATTAATGGAACTTATAGAACGTATTAAACTTCATTAAAGGATATAATACACAAATGTATGCTTGCTATGATATATATATTCTATTGCAATCTAACTATACCCTATTTATTATTAGGTATCCACCAACAAACTAAATCGTGGATTCAACACTGAGTAAAATATTTTATATTGACTATACCCTAAACTGAGAAACCCTAAACTTTTTAGGTTTACAAGTAAACCGGTGGATAGAGGACCAGATTTCTATACGCGTGGCCCAAAAAAGGTATTCCATCCTAACCACGAAATCATTGTTTCGTGGTTGTACACTGATTTTTTAGAGAAGTTTCATATAGTGTCTGATTCATTATCGTGGTAAATTTTGGGCAAACAGAGAACCAATGCACCGTGGATACAAATTAAAAACTTCATTACACATAAGGGGATAACTCCCAAAAACAGTGAAAACAAGGGATTCCTTAAACACAAATCAAAACATTTTACGAAAGAAGTAAAATATCTCTAGAAATGTAGAAGTAAATGCAATCCATACAACGCTGGCCGTTATACTCACCAACTGCTTCATGGTGCTCCCAACATGTTGGGAAATCTTCAAAATGCCAAGTATCAGAGTATGTTCTACAGCAGCGAGGACCAATATTGTAAATGTGGCGCATTAGAGCATCTGCTGTTGTGGCTATGGTTTCGAAAGGATACTTACTCTTCAACTCGTAGTAATTTTTTTCTGATAGGCAACCTGCGCAGCTTTGCAGCATGTAATAAGCCAATTCCCTAACTGGGTAGATGTCTTTAATGGTACTGAGGACTAGAAGAGCTTCGTTGATGTCACATGTTTTAAAGGCCAGAAACAACCCACGAACATACACGGCGTAGGGATTCCGGACATATAGACACGCCCCGAAGAAATTGAAATAATCACTCGTAGGCCTGCACCACCGAACAAAATCCCATCTTGTGTCTAACCTAACGGCTGCCAAAGTCTCCGGCGACATAACCGCTACTTTACCTTCCTTGCCCGCTCGAATCCAACTTTTTAGATTATCGATC
>NW_006238897.1:33984-43625 GCF_000375325.1 Capsella rubella | reverse complement strand
ACGTAGCTCACAATCTTTGCCAAAATAGGGCGGGGGATATGAAGATTTGGGACCGGTGGACCCTGCGTTGTTTTTATAAAGTATAAGATAATGTTCGTATAGAGATTCTAGAAAAAGAAAGATGCAAATCTCGTATTACCACAAGCTGGGGTTGACTTCGTTCATGTAAGACAACCGATTCCGCCGGTCGGATTGTCTCTCTGTCTAGAGCACTGGGTAGGAAGAACTGTGTTTGTGCCGTTATCCTTCGCGGCTGCCATGAACATTCAGGCTCGTCGCTTTCGTATCCATTTTCAGGGTTCAGTTCGTAATCATACCCGGGGTTCATTTCGTACCAAAGTGATGAAATATGACAACAACAATTCCTAATTAATATAGAAGGGAACCCTAATCTATAGTGGTGACCAGACAAAATGTCTTGGGCGCGTACTATTGTCCATTGTGTACATTGAATCTTCGAGCATGTAACCTTCGTGTATTGCAATGGACTCATCCACTTTTAAAAAGTACTTTCCTTAGGAGTTACGACGACCACGTGGATATTGTGAGGTGGATGTAACATGAGGAGAGAGTATCCACAGATTATGTAGTGTATGGATGAACTGGTAACTCACAAACATAAACGGTACTTTCTATACCCTAAAGCATCGACTACACTCGGATTACTTATAACAAACGACATAACTTTGTGTATCCACGGTAAAGAAAGTATCTTGGATTCGTATACACTGAAGCATAACCGACCAAAATCACTCAATCCAAAAAAAGTGTTATAATCCATATGAGTAACAAAAACACAAATTGTTCATATTTAATATCTGGAATTAAGTAAACGGAAATATGAAAATGAACTAATACATGAAAAACCCTAATGCAGATAACATAGGTGAAAAAGGGTAAGACATAACAGAAGATAAACATGATAAAAAAAACAGCGAGTTTTGTTATAGAACTTATTGGGTCAAAGGCTGACATCTTGAGGGATGGTGGGCAGTTCTTCTGCAACGAGGACACCTAGGTCTTCCAACAAATCATCGGTTTGAAGCTCTAGTTCAGGGAGGGGTGGAGTCTGAAGGAGGGGTGAAATCTCAGGGTATGGTGACCACCGACCCTTCTTGAGGTAGCTTTCCATTAAAGTTTGAAAGGCAAATGCTTTGTTTAGATATGCCCAGTTGGCATACATATTGTTTTCAGCTAGGCATTTGCTGTAGAAGTTATGGTATATCGAGTTCGGCATTGACCACCACAGGAAATCTTCTGATTTGTCTAGCCGAACAGTTGATAGTGTTTCCTTTGAAAAAACAGCTTCCTTGCCCTCTGGGCCTGCTTTAATCCAATTCTTCAACGAGTCAACACCATCCTCTCCAACTAAGGAGACGATTTTGGCAAGCAACGCAGCTGGTATGTGGATACTGTTAGGTGGATATTCCTGTAAAAATAATTATATACAATCTAAATAACAATAAAACACATTGTATAGAAACACAATAATCAGAGTACAAAAAAATACCTCTACAACACCATCATTAGGAACATCACCAATGGAGCGGGATTGGGACGCCATAAAATCAAGATACAATGATATCCTAGTTTTGGGACTTCATAACTTTGAAGATAAATATACAATGATCTCCTAGTTTTATGTGAAATTAGTAGGGTTTAGTAAAGTTGCTTTTACACGTATGCAACACACTATTAACAACCTATGGAAAATAGCAGTTCTCGGATTGTCATGTCGTATGACAACATTAGGTAAGCAAAAGGTATTAGCTGTAACCAACTTTTACAATTGAGGTATGTAGGTGGGGGCTGAAGGGTTAGCCCACGAATCTCTCAGAACGTTTTAAGGGACATAGTAAGGGGGTAAAACATTATGGATACATAGAACCAATGTAAGGAGATTAGAAACTTCGTAAAAAGCGAAGACATAAACAAAAAGATGGAACTAATATGGGTTATAAGCAAAGACATAAGGATGTAAGGAATAATCCACATGGAAGGCTCAATATGGATATGTGTGGACGATGTAAACTCGGAATCAAAAAAAGACCAATTTTAAACTTCATAATAATGCTAAACATGTTCAGAAACATGGATATAAACGAAAGAAACCCAGAATCTTAACAATACCCGAGTTACATATGTCTACTAAACTACAAAAATCGACCAAATACAATAACACCGAAGGCACACACAAGCATTCCAGATAACCCAGCTATGACCAATCGTTGCCTGTATATGACTCTCTCAGCTGTTTCCAACTGATATTCGAAATGTCTACGAATTTCAATGTTATCAATCCGAAGTTGATGAATTAGGTTCTCCTTCTCTTCAATTTCGACAACATATTCTTCAGTGCTGCATCTATGATTTGCTATATCAATCCACCTAAAAAATTTGCAGTGTTGAGTACCAGCGACCTACATTAAAAAGGTGAAATGATGAACAACAAACAGTAGGGATATCTATTTTAAATCAGGAATAATCAACACTCACCTTGTACAATTGACAGCCGTAAAACCTTTTACCAGGATTCCGTTCTGTCTTCGATGTGAAGATCTTAGCAGGCAATCCACAACTACACATCGGCAGAGTCAGATCCGTGCTACTCTCCCCCTTCGCGAATTCCATTACAGCGGCGATACAGTAGGAGGAAACCTTTGCTCCGGATTCAGTCTATAGTGGATTCAGTATATATACCCAAAAGCAGGTTGGTGTTCATATATAGATGAAAAAATAAAAATGAAATAAAATTTAGTGCTTGTCTCGAGGTTGTCATCTATCCATATATGGATATCCATGTGGATGTTCGGTTCGTAAAAATAAGTGTGTTGAAGGCCACTTGGATGGAACTGTAATTAAATTGTAATTAAAATTATAAAAAGCAGATAAGAAGGCTGTAAATAAGAAGATACAAGTTTGTGCAGACGTTAAGGGGATGTTGATCATGTGAAATAATAAAAAAAGATAGGTTAGCACAAAATTATATCCTAAAATAGTTTACAATATAGAGTATTACAACAAAAGACAATAAGTGTTTTTACAGAGAAAACAGAAAGATACAAGTTTGTACAAGTGGATCGGTGATACAAGAAGATACTAGTTTGTGTAAAATGGATATGTGGCGTGTGGACACAATATACTACTGGTAAATCGGTGCAACGAGATCCCTGTATATGTCCAAAGCATATTGTCCTCTAAAGTCATCAACAATCTCATCAGTAATTAGAGACATTGTCTCTGCACCAGAACCGGTTGCATAAATCTCCAGAAACTTCATGGCAACCGGGCCGCAGTCCCCGCATCTCTCATTGACATAGACATCTTTTAGGCGAGACCACTTGAAAGGTGCTAAGCCATGACTTTGAGTCGCAGGGGGGGTTGCAGAATTTGTGAATGATGTATGGGAGCATCTCAACAACAGGAGCCATATAATTACCAACATTTGAGTCGCTGTTGAGAAGCACATTCGGATCGAGAATGTCTATAGACCAATTAGGAAGGCTAATAGCTAGTCCTACCCAATGAGAGTCACCCCAAATCATAGGAATGTACAACATGTCCCATAAATCAAACCACTGTGATGGAGAGCCATTCAAAGAACGTTGGAGTTGGTCGTCCCAACGAACACGAGTCTTAATTTTAGCAACACTGAAAGTCTTGTACTTGCCCTGTAGATAATTAGCGAGCCAAGGGGACAGGACACGTGATCGCTCAATGGAGAGAACTTGTTCATGCCTCCTCTGCAAATAAGAAACTAAAACTTCCATGTGCTGCAAAAAAGTGAAAAGGATTTAAAATCGGTATAAGCAAAAAATATACAACAAAAAATATGGAATGTGGTTTAAGTTATAGGTGAAAGTAAAGAAAACAAACCAAATGAATCACCCAATTGGTTGGTTTGGCAAGGGCATATAGGAAATTGTTGTCAAGTGGGAACCCACATTTGGTTAGGTGTGCCCTGTATTGAGTTAGTTAGTAACCAACTATTCCTTATATAGTAAATGTATGAGAAGAAATAAGTAAAAAGAGACTTACGTATTGGGGACTGCTTTTAAAGTTTTCATGAAACTTTTTAAGACCTCTCTGTCGACGCGTGGCAACAAGTCGGGTTGATATGAGATGGAGGGAGTACGCGTATTCAATACAAGACACATAAGTTCTACTTCAAAAACAGATAATACACCCCTCTCCCTAGGTCTGGCAGGAGAAGAATCGCTGACATCAATATGTTCCTGGGAAGTAAGAAAATGTGTAAGTTCCTGCTACCTTTACATTATGTAATGTGTGTGAAAAAATGGAAACTGGATGACCTTATCAGATTCATCTCCTGCAGTGCCCTCTTCAGATTCGTTATCGTCTCCTTCAGTACGCTCTTCGGATTCAGTATCTTCACTTACCTCTCCGGATACCTAGGAAGGAAGGGAAATTATAGCCAGAATGAATGTAATGGATGGAAGGTTTGTTGATAGTACAGAAACCTGCCAGAGCTCGGAATCACGCCCTAGAGACTCGCTAGGTGGTTGGGAATTACGGGTTGGGTCCTTCTCATAGGAGGGTCGTATAAATGTGGTGATGACATGTTAAAAAAATGAAGAAGCGAATGAAAATTACAAAAACGTAATGGTAGTACCTCAAAGATAACCAGTGTGCGTGACTGTGAAGAGAATATCTCATCTACCTGAAACATTTGTCATATACCAGACATGAGTGATAATGGGATGAATCCGTGTGGATATGTTGTCATGGATATAGTTAATAATATCTGGAAAGTGACTGTCAATACCCCTGTGTCAGGTACTCTTGTTTCCTGACTGATATGTGGTTCACTATTGATAACCTGTAGCATAAGTTGAACATGAAATGTAATGGTAAAAAATGAAGGACATGTAATACGTATTGCAATGAAAAATGATGTAAACCTCTGTTTGAGGAGGAGCAGGAGCATCATCTTCTGTTATCTCAGGAGGAAGGGTGAGTGGTGCTTCCATATCATGCGTTTTCTGCATATTGATCTGGGATTCACCTTTGTTGAGCTGCAGAATATGTTTAGGGATAAACAAATGTACAATGATGGGTGGATACAAAAAACAAACAGATCCATGTGGATAGTAAGGTATGGAGGGTGTATTCCATGCAAACCTCTGTCTCAGGGGCATCATCTTCTGTTGTCTCACGTGGAAAGCTTGTTCCATCAACACGGAGTTGAGCTTCATTAAAGTGCGTTTCCTGAAGCATCTGTTCATGGTGAAAGATTGTTCGCAGAAACAGTATGTAAAAGTGGATAAGGAAGTAAGGTGTAAACCTCTGTTTGAGGGACATCTTCTTTTGTTGTCTCAGGTGGAAGTCTGTTCTCAATGGTTATGGTGCGGGATCCAACCTTATGATTGAATAAAAAAGGGCAAGGTCAAACAAACAAAAAAGGAAATTACATTCCGATGTGGTCAGATGGACGTGGAAACAAAAATAAAAGGGAAAATGAAACCTCTGGTGGGGGATGTGTAGTTTCAGGACTAACATCAGTATGTACTTGATGAATAGGTGATCCTGATTCAGCCTTGATTGAAAAAAAAAAGGTTATTATAAAGAAAGCATAAAAGGTAACCGAGAAAATCCATATGTACAGGGTATCGTGGATGCAGTATCAGGAGTATCATTTAAAAAGTGATTTACCTCAGTTTGAATAAGTGTTCTTTCCACATTACCATCAACAGGAGCTTGATGAAATGACGTGGATCCTGATTCGCCATTGCCCTGATAAAATAAAACACAGAAAATGTAAAGGTAGCAGGTAGTTAGAATGAAAAAATCTAAAGGAATAAACACAGATAATATGGATAACCTTCCCAATATCCATAATCCCCTGTAACAAAGTAGTGTAAGGAGTGAATCCCTGGACAGAGGATGGATCACATTAATTTTTCATCAGAAGAAAGTAAAAAAAAATGAGTAGAATGTACAATATATCAAACAAAATTCAGTTTTGAAGGGGACTGCAAAAGAATTTTAAACCTGGGGATTGGTGACAGAGTCATATCGGGGAGAATGAGGATATGAACTCTTATTCTCAGTGTCATAAATAGGATGGCAGCCAGAACCGCCAGATACCTCTTCCCCAATAACATCCCCAAGAACACCCAACTGGCAAACAGTAAAAAATTTTTGAGGAGAGAGATATGGATATAGGTGGACATATAACAGAAGTATGAAAAAGCTGACCTTCTTCCCTTCATTGCTGGGTGAGGGAGACGCATATTGATTCCAGTTGTGTCTACTTTCAAAAATGTCTTCAGGAGATCGAACATCTATATCAAGAGAATTAATTGTAGGGTTGGGGGGGGTCCGAGGAGAGACATGAGCTGGGGGTACTATTTTTGTTTCTTCTTCTGTAATCCGAGGAGAAAGATGAGCTGGGGGGACCATGGTTGTTACTTCTTCTTTACTCTTAGGCTGTACAACAGATGCAGCAAACTTCTTAAGACGCGGAAGGTGTAGTCTCCGGTGACGATGAAACCGAAGGGATTTGAGCTTGTTACGAAGTTTCTTGTTCTGCGCGGTTAATTTTCTAAACATCTTGTCATACTCTTTCCTCATAGAAACCAACTCTTTGTCCACATACAATTTGAAATCTTCGAAAGCAGTGTTGTCAGAAGGGAGGCAACTTGAAGAAGAAGATCTACAAGGTTTGGATGGGGATTGTTTGACTCTAAGTTTCCCAGACACTTGCTTACGCATAGGCACAATATGCTTCCGGTGGACAACGTTATCCTTCTTGTCGTCAAAGGAAATGTAGGGCAGTGAAGAATCGCCGCCAGACCACTCCTTTTTGGTGAAAACATGGCCTTCATCAATGAGCGAAAGTAAATGAGAAACTTTTTTGTCCTTCACCTCATCGTCCCACTCTCCCCAACCCTCCTCAGGCGGATCAATATGGATAACTGGGGAAACAGATAACTGCAAAAACAAATTAATAACATAAACTGGTAGTATACAAAAGTAAACTCTAACAAAAATTTGAAATAAAACATATGAGTATAAAGGGGGGACAATGTACTTACATTAGGTGCACGTTCAACAGCCAGAACATCAGTTAATGGGAGGTTGTTCTTCGGAATACCAATTGAATGCCAATCCAAGAATGTGCGAGGATCAGCTGACCCCGGAATCTTGTCGAGTAAAGCGGGAATGTTGTGATAAGATACCAACTGAAGTGAGAGAGGGAATCCTTGCAATCGAAGGGACTTCTGCTGCAATTGTTCTGTAAAAATCTCTAATGGGCTAGTGACCTTCCCCTGAATCCTTGGTCTTTTGACAGTTGGTTTTATAGACGTCTTTAACTCGGGGATCATCGATGATATGGTCTTCAAAAAGGATTCTCTGCCCTATGGGAAATCAAGAAAAGAGTCAATGTCATGAAGCATACCAACATATCTGGGAGTTGGCCTATGAGTCTGGCTGGAAGCAATGAGAACTCCATCAACAATGAGCAGAAGTGCAAGACGAAGCTTCTTTTCTGGATCGGTTGTAAGCGGATCCTCAAAAGTTTTCGCAAGATCAGCTAGGGTAGACTTACGATCTGCCCCAATCAACTCATAACATTCATCTGCATCTTCGTAGGTGGATTCAGGGTCGTAGTCTTCAGGAAATTCACCGCATGACAACCCAGTTACCGCACCAAACTCAAACAGAGAAAAACGCATTGGGTATCCACCGAAGACTGTCCACATCTCGTATTTCTTCTTGGATAGTAACTGCCTGCAAAGGAGAGCGTGTATTAATTTTCCCGAAATGGGACATTCACTTATGCGAAGCCTAAAAAGGGACCCCAAAGGGGAAAGCAAAATCTTATCCAACTCTTTGCTTCCCCTAAGAACATCGCAAATAACTGTCAGGATGTCGGGGCGGGAATAAACATTAAGCCTAGCATCGGGATAACGGTCTGTAGCAAAACCACGAGGGGGAAGAAACTTATCCCAGTCTGCAGAAACGTCAGGAGAGGGAGAACATGGAGGGGGCTGGCTTGAAGAAGAAGGAGCATCGGAACTAGGTTTGAAAAATTTAGTTATGCGACGGTTAGATGGCATCTTCGACGGAATAACAAACCGGGGGAATAGATGGATGTGGTGGGGACTATAGATGGATGCGGCGGTTAAAACGATGGAAGCACCGGCGTCTGGGAAGTAGGGGAATGGAGGCAACCGGAGCAAAACCGAGGGTGTGAGAATCGGAAGTGTGAGACGGTTAAAACGATGGAAGCGGCGGCGTCTGGTAAGTAGGGGAATGGAGACAACCGGAGAAAGACAGAGGGTGTGAGAATCGGAAGTGTGAGAACATTAAAGGGTTAGGCGCCGGAGAGTTGGAGGCAGTGACGGTGGTTGGTAAATTGGGGATCGCAGGAGTTGAAAAATTAGGGATTGGAGTGAATAAATTATTTTTACTTTTGTAAAAAGTGTAATAAAAGAAGAGTAAGTGTAAAAGAGGGAGAAGTAAAGTAACTGAACGAATTGTGGAGTTAGAGTTAGAGAGTTAGACAGTGAGAGGATTGTTTTGTAACTTCAGGTAGTAAAAGTATAGGGATAGTATAAAGTGTGTTATGTTGAAATGAATTGTGGATAAAGTAGGTTTTTGTGCAATTTTTTCCAAATTTTATTTTTGACCGCAATAGTACATGAAGATTAGTACAAAAATCGACATATAATTTAAAAAATAGGAGAAATCACAAATATTATAAGAAAAAAGAAGGAGACTGTTGGAAGAGAGATCTGAAAACGGGCGGTACACCGAAAACATAAACTACCTACAAAATCCAACACTAGAAAGGACAGCTCGTTTGCGACTAAGACTTGACACCAATTCTTAGGCTGGTGCTCGCGAACCCCACCGCAAACCACCACAGAGATCAAACCCAACCTAGAACTTTTCTCTTGGAAAATGTAGATCACCGTAACTAGCCATCAAGGATCTGGTCACAGATCAACCGTAGATATGTTCGCAAAGTGGTGAACCCACCGGTTTGAATCTCAATTTCCGCAACAAGAAAAATCTATCGCTCACATGCCACTTAGCCAAGAGAAGTCTGATCCAGATCCGCCAAAGCCTTGAACCAGCAGACTGAAGCAACATCATCTCAGGTCGCCGTGAAAGAGAGAAATCGTCTGGCATTGAACGAAAGATTTAACCACGCCTTACACCACCATAGAAGAAAAGCACCCACCACCTGCTTTAATCCCTACCCATAAGCCCTAGATTGGCAAAGCTATTTAAGGTATAAGGTTTGGGGTTTACGGTCTAGGGTTTGGGGTTTAGAGTTTAGGGTTTGGGGTTTGGGGTTTAGGGTTAGGGTTTAGGGTTTAGAGTTTAGGGTTTAGGTTTAGGGTTTAGGGTTTAGGGTTTGGGGTTTGGGGTTTACGGTCTAGGGTTTGGGTTTTAGAGTTTAGGGTTTGGGTTTGGGGTTTAAGGTTAGGATTTACGGTTTACAGTTTATGGCTTTAGGTTTAGGGTTTAGGGTTTGCAGTTGGCGGTTTGGGGTAAGCCATGAACTTAAAAATAAGCCAATCAAAAAATTTTATATTTTAATTGGATTTATAATTTCATATTTTCATATTAAACCCCTTCTTTCTATTCTCTCCACGAAATTTCCC
>NW_006238897.1:33131-33622 GCF_000375325.1 Capsella rubella | reverse complement strand
TAACTAGCCATCAAGGATCTGGTCACAGATCAACCGTTAATCTGTTCGCAAAGTGGTTAACCCACCGGTTTGGAGCTCAATTTCCGTAGCAAGAAAGATCTATCGCTCACATGCCACTTAGCCAAGAGAAGTCTGATCCAGATCCGCCAATGCCTTGAACCAGCATATTGTAGCAACATCATCTCAGGTCGCCGTGAAAGAGAGAAATCGTCTGGCATTGAACGACAGATCCAACCACGCCTTACACCATCATAGAAGAACAGCGCCCACCACCTGCTTTAATCCCTGCCCATAAGCCCTAGATTGGCAAAGCTATTAAGGTTAGGTTGGGTTAGGGTTAGGTTAGGGTTTAAGGTTTATGGTTTAGGGTTTAGGGTTTAGGGCTTTGGGTTTAGGGTTTAGGGTTTGCGGTTGGCGGTTTGGGGTAAGGCTGAAACTTAAAAATAACCCAATCAAAAATTTTCATATATTAATTGGAATTTATAATTTCA
>NW_006238897.1:32249-33031 GCF_000375325.1 Capsella rubella | reverse complement strand
TTTCGACCGAAATCTTCCCGTCAAATTTTATTTTTTGACCGCAATAGTACATGAAATTTAGTACAAAAATCGACATATAATTTAAAAAATAGGGGAAATCACAAATATTATAAGAAAAAAGAAGGAGACTGTTGGAAGAGATATCTGAAAACGGGCAGTACACCGAAAACATAAACTACCTACAAAATCCAACACTAGAAAGGACAGCTCGTTTGCGACTAAGACTTGACACCAATTCTTACTTTGGAGCTCGCGAACCCCACCGCAAACCACCACAGAGATCAAACCCAACCTAGAACTTTTCTCTTGGAAAATGTAGATCACCGTAACTAGCCATCAAGGATCTGGTCACTGATCAACCGTTAATATGTTCGCAAAGTGGTGAACCTACCGGTTTGAAGCTCAATTTCCGCAACAAGACAAATCTATCGCTCACATGCCACTTAGCCAAGAGAAGTCTGATCCAGATCCGCCAAAGCCTTGAACCAGCAGACTGAAGCAACCTCATCTCAGGTCGCCGTGAAAGAGAGAAATCGTCTGGCATTGAACGAAAGATTTAACCACGCCTTACACCACCATAGAAGAAAAGCGCCCACCACCTGCTTTAATCCCTACCCATAAGCCCTAGATTGGCAAAGCTATTTAAGGTATAAGGTTTGGGGATTACGGTCTAGGGTTTGGGGTTTTGAGTTTAGGGTTTGGGGTTTGGGGTTTAGGGTTAGGGTTTAGGGTTTAGAGTTTAGGGTTTAGGTTTAGGGTTAGGGTTTAGGGTTTAGGGTTTG
>NW_006238897.1:31137-31849 GCF_000375325.1 Capsella rubella | reverse complement strand
AGATATGACACCAATTCTTAGGCTGGAGCTCGCGAACCCCACCGCAAACCACCACAGAGATCAAACCCAACCTAGAACTTTTCTCTTGGAAAATGTAGATCACCGTAACTAGCCATTAAGGATCTGGTCACAGATCAACCGTTAATATGTTCGCAAAGTGGTGAACCCACCGGTTTGAAGCTCAATTTCCGCAGCAAGATAAATCTATCGCTCACATGCCACTTAGCCAAGAGGAGTCTGATCCAGATCCGCCAAAGCCTTGAACCAGCAGATTGAAGCAACATCATCTCAGGTCGCCGTGAAAGAGAGAAATCGTCTGGCATTGAACGAAATATCCAACCACGCCTTACACCACCATAGAAGAAAAGCGCCCACCACCTACTTTAATCCCTACCCATAAGCCCTAGATTGGCGAAGCTATTTAAGGGATAAGGTTTGGGGTTTACGGTCTAGGGTTTGTGGTTTTGAGTTTAGGGTTTGGGGTTTGGGGTTTAGGGTTAGGGTTTAGGGTTTAGAGTTTAGGGTTTAGGTTTAGGGTTAGGGTTTAGGGTTTAGGGTTTAGGGTTTGGGGTTTGGGGTTTACAGTCTAGGGTTTGGGGTTTAGAGTTTAGGGTTTGGGTTTGGGTTTTAAGGTTAGGATTTACGGTTTACGGTTTAGGGCTTTAGGTTTAGGGTTTGGGGTTTAGGGTTTAGGGTTTGCAGTTGGCGGTTT
>NW_006238897.1:30136-30768 GCF_000375325.1 Capsella rubella | reverse complement strand
CGAATAAGATATGACACCAATTCTTAGGCTGGAGCTCGCGAACCCCACCGCAAACCGTCACAGAGATCAAACCCAACCTAGAACTTTCCTCTTGAAATAGGTAGATCACCGTAACTAGCCATCAAGGATCTGGTCACAGATCAACCGTTAATCTGTTCGCAAAGTGGTGAACCCACCGGTTTGGAGCTCAATTTCCGTAGCAAGACAAATCTATCGCTCACATGCCACTTAGCCAAGAGAAGTCTGATCCAGATCCGCCAAAGCGTTGAACCAGCATATTGTAGCAACATCATCTCAGGTCGCCGTGAAAGAGAGAAATCGTCTGGCATTGAACGACAGATCCAACCACGCCTTACACCATCATAGAAGAAAAGCGCCCACCACCTGCTTTAATCCCTGCCCATAAGCCCTAGATTGGCAAAGCTATTTAAGGTTTAGGGTTTGGGGTTTAGGGTTCAGGGTTAGGGTTTAAGGTTTATGGTTTAGGGTTTAGGGTTCAGGGTTTAGGGTTTGCGGTTGGCGGTTTGGGGTAAGGCTGAAACTTAAAAATAACCCAAACAAAAATTTTCATATATTAATTGGAATTTATAATTTCATATTTTCATATTAAACCTCTTCTTCCTATTCTCTCC
>NW_006238897.1:29629-30036 GCF_000375325.1 Capsella rubella | reverse complement strand
AAATATTTCCGTCAAAAACTTTTCCGCCAAAATTTTCCGACAAAAAGTTTTCCGCCCAAAAGTTTTTGACAAAAATTTTCCCGCCAAAATATTTTTCACCAAAAATTTTTTGACAGAAATCTTCCCGTCAAATTTTATTTTTGACCGCAATAGTACATGAAATTTAGTACAAAAATCGACATATAATTTAAAAAATAGGAGAAATCACAAATATTATAAGAAAAAAGAAGGAGACTGTTGGAAGAGAGATCTGAAAACAGGCAGTACACCGAAAACATAAACTACCTACAAAATCCAACAATAGAAAGGACAGCTTGTTTGCGACTAAGACTTGACACCAATTCTTAGGCTGGAGCTCGCGAACCCCACCGCAAACCACCACAGAGATCAAACCCAACCTAGAACTT
>NW_006238897.1:29217-29445 GCF_000375325.1 Capsella rubella | reverse complement strand
CCAGCAGACTGAAGCAACATCATCTCAGGTCGCCGTGAAAGAGAGAAATCGTCTGGCATTGAACGAAAGATTTAACCACGCCTTACACCACCATAGAAGAAAAGCGCCCACCACCTGCTTTAATCCCTCATAAGCCCTAGATTGGCAAAGCTATTTAAGGTATAAGGTTTGGGGTTTACGGTCTAGGGTTTGGGGTTTAGAGTTTAGGGTTTGGTGTTTGGGGTTGGG
>NW_006238897.1:28170-28945 GCF_000375325.1 Capsella rubella | reverse complement strand
AAATTTCCCGCCAAAAATATTTCCGTCAAAAACTTTTCCGCCAAAATTTTCCGACAAAAAGTTTTCCGCCCAAAAGTTTTTGACAAAAATTTTCCCGCCAAAATATTTTTCACCAAAAAAATTTCGACAGAAATCTTCCCGTCAAATTTTATTTTTGACCGCAATAGTACATGAAATTTAGTACAAAAATCGACATATAATTTAAAAAATAGGAGAAATCACAAATATTATAAGAAAAAAGAAGGAGACTGTTGGAAGAGAGATCTGAAAACGGGCAGTACACCGAAAACATAAACTACCTACAAAATCCAACACTAGAAAGGACAGCTCGTTTGCGACTAAGACTTGACACCAATTCTTAGGCTGGAGCTCGCGAACCCCACCGCAAACCACCACAGAGATCAAACCCAACCTAGAACTTTTCTCTTGGAAAATGTAGATCACCGTAACTAGCCATCAAGGATCTGGTCACAGATCAACCGTTAATATGTTCGCAAAGTGGTGAACCCACCGGTTTGAAGCTCAATTTCCGCAACAAGACAAATCTATCGCTCACATGCCACTTAGCCAAGAGAAGTCTGATCCAGATCCGCCAAAGCCTTGAACCAGCAGACTGAAGCAACATCATCTCAGGTCGCCGTGAAAGAGAGAAATCGTCTAGCTTTGAACGAAAGATTTAACCACGCCTTACACCACCATAGAAGAAAAGCGCCCACCACCTACTTTAATCCCTACCCATAAGCCCTAGATTGGCAAAGCTATTTAAGGTATAAGG
>NW_006238897.1:26872-27829 GCF_000375325.1 Capsella rubella | reverse complement strand
CCCCTTCTTTCTATTCTCTCCACGAAATTTCCCGCCAAAATTTCCCGACAAAAAGTTTTCCGCCCAAAAGTTTTTGACATAAATTTTCCCGCCAAATTTTATTTTTGACCGAAGTAGTACAGGAAATTTGACACAGAAATCGACATATAATTTAAAAAATAGGAGAAATCACAAATATTATAGGAAAAAAGAAGGAGACTGCTGGAAGAGAGATCTGAAAACGGGCAGTACATCGAAAACATAAACTACCTACAAAATCCAACACTAGAAAGGACAGCTCGTTTGCGACTAAGACTTGACACCAATTCTTAGGCTGGAGCTCGCGAACCCCACCGCAAACCACCACAGAGATCAAACCCAACCTAGAACTTTTCTCTTGGAAAATGTAGATCACCGTAACTAGCCATCAAGGATCTGATCACAGATCAACCGTTAATATGTTCGCAAAGTGGTGAACCCACCGGTTTGAAGCTCAATTTCCGCAGCAAGACAAATCTATCGCTCACATGCCACTTAGCCAAGAGAAGTCTGAAACAGATTCGCCAAAGCCTTGAACCAGCAGACTGAAGCATCATCATCTCAGGTCGCCGTGAAAGAGAGAAATCGTCTGGCGTTGAACGAAAGATTTAACGACGCCTTACACCACCATAGAAGAAAAGCGCCCACCACCTGCTTTAATCCCTACCCATAAGCCCTAGATTGGCAAAGCTATTTAAGGTATAAGGTTTGGGGTTTACGGTCTAGGGTTTGGGGTTTAGAGTTTAGGGTTTGGGGTTTGGGGTTTAGGGTTAGGGTTTAGGGTTTAGAGTTTAGGGTTTAGGTTTAGGGTTTAGGGTTTAGGGTTTATTGTTTGGGGTTTGGGGTTTACGGTTAGGATTTACGGTTTACGGTTTATGGCTTTAGGTTTAGGGTTTGGGGTTTAGGGTTTAGGGTTTGCAGTTGGCGGTTTGGGGTAAG
>NW_006238897.1:26111-26772 GCF_000375325.1 Capsella rubella | reverse complement strand
TTTCTGTCTAACCCACAAAATTTCCCGCCTAAATTTCCCGACAAAAAGTTTCCCGCCCAAAAGTTTTTGACATAAATTTTCCCGCCAAATTTTATTTTTGATCGAAATAGTACAGGAAATTTGACACAGAAATCGACATATAATTTAAAAAATAGGAGAAATCACAAATATTATAGGAAAAAAGAAGGAGACTGTTGGCTAAGAGATCTGAAAACAGCCAGTACACCGAAAACATAAACTACCTACTAAATCCAACGCTAGCAAGAATAGCTCGTTTGCGACTAAGATATGACACCAATTCTTAGGCTGGAGCTCGCGAACCCCACCGCAAACCGTCACAGAGATCAAACCCAACCTAGAACTTTCCTCTTGGAATAGGTAGATCACCGTAACTAGCCATCAAGGATCTGGTCACAGATCAACCGTTAATCTGTTCGCAAAGTGGTGAACCCACCGGTTTGGAGCTCAATTTCCGTAGCAAGACAGATCTATCGCTCACATGCCACTTAGCCAAGAGAAGTCTGATCCAGATCCGCCAAAGCCTTGAACTAGCATATTGTAGCAACATCATCTCAGGTCGCCGTGAAAGAGAGAAATCGTCTGGCATTGAACGACAGATCCAACCACGCCTTACACCATCATAGAAGAAAAGCGCCCACCA
>NW_006238897.1:25704-26011 GCF_000375325.1 Capsella rubella | reverse complement strand
CCTAGATTGGCAAAGCTATTTAAGGTTTAGGGTTTGGGGTTTAGGGTTTAGGGTTAGGGTTTAAGGTTTAAGGTTTAGGGTTTAGGGTTTAGGGCTTTGGGTTTAGGGTTTAGGGTTTGCGGTTGGCGGTTTGGGGTAAGGCTGAAACTTAAAAATAACCCAATCAAAAATTTTCATATATTAATTGGAATTTATAATTTCATATTTTCATATTAAACCTCTTCTTCCTATTCTCTCCATAAAATTTCCCGCCAAAAATATTTCCGTCAAAAACTTTCCCGCCAAAATTTTCCGACAAAAAGTTTTC
>NW_006238897.1:14126-14443 GCF_000375325.1 Capsella rubella | reverse complement strand
GCCAATCAAAAAATTTCATATTTTAATTGGAATTTATAATTTCATATTTTCATATTAAACCCCTTCTTTCTATTCTTTCCACGAAATTTCCCGCCAAAATTTTTCCGTCAAAAATTATCCCGCCAAAAAGTTTTTGACAAAAATTTTCACGCCAAAATAATTTCGACAGAAATTTGCCCGCCAAATTTTATTATTGACCGAAATAGTACAGAAAATTTGACACATAAATCGACATATAATTTTAAAAATAGGAGAAATCACAAATATTATAGGAAAAAAGAAGGAGACTGTTGGAAAAGAGATCTGAAAACGGGCAG
>NW_006238897.1:12720-13213 GCF_000375325.1 Capsella rubella | reverse complement strand
TTTAAAAAATAGGAGAATTCACAAATATTATAGGAAAAAAGAAGGAGACTGTTGGAAAAGAGATCCGAAACGGGCAGTACACCGAAAACATAAACTACCTACTAAATCCAACGCTAGCAAGGATAGCTCGTTTGCGACAAAGACATGACACCAATTCTTAGGCTGGAGGTCGTGAACCCCACCGCAAACCGTCACAGAGATCAAACCCAACCTAGAACATTCCTCTTGGAATAGGTAGATCACCGTAACTAACCATCAAGGGTCTGGTCACAGATCAATCGTTAATATGTTCGCAAAGTGGTAAACCCACCGGTTTGGAGCTCAATTTCCGCAGCAAGACAGATCTATCGCTCACATGCCACTTAGCCTAGAAAGGTCTGATCCAGATCCGCCAAAGCCTTCAACCAGCAGATCGAAGCAACATCATCTCAAGTCGCCGTGAAAGAGAGAAATCGTCTGGCATTGAACGACAGATCCAACCACGCCTTACACC
>NW_006238897.1:11849-12178 GCF_000375325.1 Capsella rubella | reverse complement strand
CAGTACACCGAAAACATAAACTACCTACTAAATCCAACGCTAGCAAGGATAGCTCGTTTGCGACTAAGATTTTACACCAATTCTTAGGCTGGAGCTCGCGAACCCCACCAGAAATCGTCACAGAGATCAAACCCAACCTAGAACATTCCTTTTGGAAAAGGTAGATCACCGTAACTAACCATCAAGGGTCTGGTCACAGATCAATCGTTAATATGTTCGCAAAGTGGTGAACCCACCGGTTTGGAGCTCAATTTCCGCAGCAAGACAGATCTATCGCTCACATGCCACTTAGCGTAGAGACGTCTGATCCAGATCCGCAAAAGCCTTCA
>NW_006238897.1:11549-11749 GCF_000375325.1 Capsella rubella | reverse complement strand
GAAGGAGACTGTTGGAAAAGAGATCCGAAACGGGCAGTACACCGAAAACATAAACTACCTACTAAATCCAACGCTAGCAAGGATAGCTCGTTTGCGACAAAGACATGACACCAATTCTTAGGCTGGAGGTCGTGAACCCCACCGCAAACCGTCACAGAGATCAAACCCAACCTAGAACATTCCTCTTGGAATAGGTAGAT
>NW_006238897.1:11168-11449 GCF_000375325.1 Capsella rubella | reverse complement strand
GTTTTTGACAAAAATTTTCACGCAAAAATATTTTTCACAAAAAAAATTCGACATAAATTTTCCCGCCAAATTTTATTTTTGACCGAAATAGTACACGAAATTTGTCACAAAAATCGACATATAATTTAAAAAATAGGAGAATTCACAAATATTATAGGAAAAAAGAAGGAGACTGTTGGAAAAGAGATCCGAAACGGGCAGTACACCGAAAACATAAACTACCTACTAAATCCAACGCTAGCAAGGATAGCTCGTTTGCGACAAAGACATGACACCAATTC
>NW_006238897.1:2880-4325 GCF_000375325.1 Capsella rubella | reverse complement strand
AACCCAATCAAAAATTTTCATATATTAATTGGAATTTATAATTTCATATTTTCATATTAAACCTCTTCTTCCTATTCTCTCCATAAAATTTCCCGCCAAAAATATTTCCGTCAAAAACTTTCCCGCCAAAATTTTCCGACAAAAAGTTTTCCGCCCAAAAGTTTTTGACAAAAATTTTCCCGCCAAAATATTTTTCACCAAAAAAATTTCGATATAATTTTTTCCCCGCCAAAATTTATTTTTGACCGAAAATAGTACATGAAATTTAGTACAAAAATCGACATATAATTTAAAAAATAGGAGAAATCACAAATATTATAAGAAAAAAGAAGGAGACTGCTGGAAGAGAGATCTGAAAACGGGCAGTACATCGAAAACATAAACTACCTACTAAATCCAACGCTAGCAAGGACAGCTCGTTTGCGACTAAGACTTGACACCAATTCTTAGGCTGGAGCTCGCGAACCCCACCGCAACCGTCACAGAGATCAAACCCAACCTAGAACTTTTCTCTTGGAAAAGGTAGATCACTGTAACTAGCCATCAAGGATCTGGTCACAGATCAACCGTTAATATGTTCGCAAAGTGGTGAACCCACCGGTTTGAAGCTCAATTTCCGCAGCAAGACAAATCTATCGCTCACATGCCACTTAGCCAAGAGAAGTCTGATCCAAATCCGCCAAAGCCTTCAACCAACAGATCGAAGCAACATCATCTCAGGTCGCCGTGAAAGAGAGAAATCGTCTGGCATTGAACGACAGATCCAACCACGCCTTACACCACCATAGAAGAAAAGCACCCACCACCTGCTTTAATCCCTGCCCATAGGCCCTAGATTTGCAAAGCTATTTAAGGTTTAGGGTTTGGGGTTTACGGTTTAGGGTTTAGGGTTTGGGGTTTAGGGTTTAGGGTTTAGGGTTAGGGTTTAGGGTTTAGGGGTTAGGTTTTAGGGTTTAGGGTTTAGGGTTTGCGGTTGGCGGTTTGGGGTAAGCCATGAACTTAAAAATAAGCCAATCAAAAATTTCATATTTTCATATTAAACCCCTTCTTTCTATTATTTCCACGAAATTTCCCGCCAAAATTTTTTCCGTCAAAAATTTTCCCGACAAAATTTTTTCCGTCAAAAATTTTCCGACAAAAAGTTTCATGCCCAAAAGTTTTTGACAAAAATTTTCAAGCAAAAATATTTTTCACAAAAAAAAATTCGACAGAAATTTTCCCGCCAAATTTTATTTTTGACCGAAATAGTACAGGAAATTTGACACAAAAATCGACATATAATTTAAAAAATAGGAGAAATCACAAATATTTTAGGAAAAAAAGAAGGAGACTGTTGGAAAAGAGATCCGAAACGGCCAGTACACCGAAAACATAAACTACCTATTAAATCCAACGCTAGGAAGGACATCTCGTTTGCGACTAAGACTTGACACCAATTCTTAGGC
>NW_006238897.1:1993-2780 GCF_000375325.1 Capsella rubella | reverse complement strand
CTATTCTCTCCACAAAATTTCCCTCAAAAAATATTTCCGTCAAAAACTTTCCCGCCAAAATTTTCCGACAAAAAGTTTTCCGCCCAAAAGTTTTTGACAAAAATTTTCCAGCCAAAATATTTTTCACCAAAAAAATTTCGACAGAAATCTTCCCGTCAAATTTTATTTTTGACCGCAATAGTACATGAAATTTAGTACAAAAATCGACATATAATTTTAAAAATAGGAGAAATCACAAATATTATAAGAAAAAAGAAGGAGACTGTTGGAAGAGAGATCCCTCCCTCCGGGCAGTACACCGAAAACATAAACTACCTACAAAATCCAACACTAGAAAGGACAGCTTGTTTGCGACTAAGACTTGACACCAATTCTTAGGCTGGAGCTCGCGAACCCCACCGCAAACCACCACAGAGATCAAACCCAACCTAGAACTTTTCTCTTGGAAAATGTAGATCACCGTAACTAGCCATCAAGGATCTGGTCACAGATCAACCGTTAATATGTTCGCAAAGTGGTGAACCCACCGGTTTGAAGCTCAATTTCCGCAACAAGACAAATCTATCGCTCACATGCCACTTAGCCAAGAGAAGTCTAATCCAGATCCGCCAAAGCCTTGAACCAGCAGACTGAAGCAACATCATCTCAGGTCGCCGTGAAAGAGAGAAATCGTCTGGCTTTGAACGAAAGATTTAACCACGCCTTACACCACCATAGAAGAAAAGCGCCCACCACCTACTTTAATCCCTACCCATAAGCCCTAGATTGGCAAAGCTATTTAAGGTAT
>NW_006238897.1:1405-1893 GCF_000375325.1 Capsella rubella | reverse complement strand
GGATAAGAGATCTGAAAACAGCCAGTACACCGAAAACATAAACTACCTACTAAATCCAACGCTAGCAAGAATAGCTCGTTTGCGACTAAGATATGACACCAATTCTTAGGCTGGAGCTCGCGAACCCCACCGCAAACCGTCACAGAGATCAAACCCAACCTAGAACTTTCCTCTTGAAATAGGTAGATCACCGTAACTAGCCATCAAGGATCTGGTCACAGATCAACCGTTAATCTGTTCGCAAAGTGGTGAACCCACCGGTTTGGAGCTCAATTTCCGTAGCAAGACAGATCTATCGCTCACATGCCACTTAGCCAAGAGAAGTCTGATCCAGATCCGCCAAAGCCTTGAACCAGCATATTCTAGCAACATCATCTCAGGTCGCCGTGAAAGAGAGAAATCGTCTGGCATTGAACGACAGATCCAACCACGCCTTACACCATCATAGAAGAAAAGCGCCCACCACCTACTTTAATCCCTGCCCATAA
>NW_006238897.1:0-243 GCF_000375325.1 Capsella rubella | reverse complement strand
CGACCATGAACTTAAAAATAAACCAAACAAAAAATTTATATTTTAATTGGATTTATAATTTCATATTTTCATATTAAACCCCTTCTTTCTATTCTCTCCACGAAATTTCCCGCCAAAATTTCCCGACAAAAAGTTTCCCGCCCAAAAGTTTTTGACATAAATTTTCCCGCCGAATTTTATTTTTGACCGAAATAGTACAGGAAATTTGACACAGAAATCGACATATAATTTAAAAAAAAGGAG
>NW_006238898.1:73899-74109 GCF_000375325.1 Capsella rubella | reverse complement strand
TCAATCAAACTTATTGTATTCTAACATATTTTAACAACAAAAAACATTATTCAAGCCATTTAATGCTTGAAAGCAATGGTTGTGGGTTCTTATCCCATTTCGGCCCAAATTTCAGCAAGTCTTTCTACACTCTTCTAAACACTCTTCATGCATCTCTATATCTTGTAGTCAATCAAATTTAATGTACTTTAACCTATTCTAACCCCAAAG
>NW_006238898.1:73030-73684 GCF_000375325.1 Capsella rubella | reverse complement strand
CTTAGCTCATTTCGTCCCAAACTTCAGCGAGTCTTTCTACACTGTTGTAATCACTCTTCATGCATCTCTAGAACTTGTAATCAATCAAATTTAATGTACTTTAACCTATTCGAACCCCAAAAAACACTAAACAATACATTTAGTGGTTTAACGCAATATTTCCGAGTTCTTAGACCATTTGGGTCCATATTTCAACAAGTCTTTCTCCAAACTTTTTATAACTCTTCATGATGCTCTAGCACTTGTAATCAATCAAAATTATTTTATTCTAACCCCAAAAAACAGTAAACAAGCTATTTAATGCTTGAAAGCAATGGTTGTAGGTTCTTAGCCCATTTAGGCCCAAATTTCAGCAAGTCTTTCTACACTCTTCTAAACACTCTTCATGCATCTATAGAACTTGTAATCAATCAAATTTAATGTACTCTAACCTATTCTAACCCGAAAGAACACTAAACAAGCCAGTTAGTGGTTCAACGCAATGTTTTCGATTTCTTAGCCCATTTGGGACCAAATTTCAACAAGTCTTTCTCCAAACTTCTAAACACTCTTCATGATGCTCTAGCACTTGTAATCAATCAAATTTATTGTATTCTAACATATTCTAACCCCAAAAAAACAGTATACAAGCCATTTAATGCTTGAAAGCAATGG
>NW_006238898.1:71853-72930 GCF_000375325.1 Capsella rubella | reverse complement strand
GCATCTCTATAACTTGTAGTCAATCAAATTAAATTTACTTTAACCTATTCTAACCCCAAAGAACACTAAACAAGCCATTTAGTGGTTCAACGCAATGTTTCCGAGTTCTTAGCCTATTTGGGACCAAATATCAACAAGTCTTTCTTCAAACTTCTAAATACTTTTCATGATGCTCTAGCACTTTTAATCAATCAAAATTATTGTATTCTAACATATTCTAACCCCAAAAAACAGTAGACAAGCCATTTAATGCTTGAAAGCAATGTTTGTAGGTTCTTAGCCCATTTCGGCCCAAATTTCAGCAAGTCTTTCTACACTGTTCTAAACACTCTACATACATCTCTAGAACTTGTAATCAATCAAATTTAATGTACTCTAACCTATTCTAACCCCAAAGAACACTAAACAAGCCATTTAGTAGTTCAACGTAATGTTTCCGAGGTCTTAGCCCATTTGGGACCAAATTTCAACAAGTCTTCCTCCAAACTTCTAAACACTCTTCATGATGCTCTAGCACTTGTAATCAATCAAACTTATTGTATTCTAACATATTCTAACCCCAAAAACAGTAGACAAGCCATATAATGCTTGAAAGCAATGGTTGTGTGTTCTTAGCCCATTTTGGCCCAAATTTCAGCAAGTCATTCTATACTCTTCTAAACAATCTTCATGCATCTCTAGAACTTTTAATCAATCAAATTTAATGTCTTATAACCTATTCAAACCCCAAAAACACTAAAGAAGCCATTTAGTGGTGCAACGCAATGGGACCAAATTTCAACAAGTCTTCCTCCAAACTTCTAAACACTCGTCATGATGCTCTAGCACTTGTAATCAATCAAAATTATTGTATTCTAACATATTCTAACCCCAAAAAACAGTAGACAAGCCATTTAATTCTTGAAAGCAAATGTTGTGGGTTCTTAGCCCATTTCGGTCCAAATTTCAGCAAGTCTTTCTAAACTCTTCTAAACACATTTCATGCATCTCTAGAACTTGTAATCAATCAAATTTAATGTATTCTAACCTATTCTTACCCCAAAGAACACTAAACAATCCATTTAGTGGTTCAACGCA
>NW_006238898.1:71195-71753 GCF_000375325.1 Capsella rubella | reverse complement strand
TGTATTCTATCATATTCTAACCCCAAAAAACAGTATACAAGCCATTTAATGCTTGAAAGCAATGGTTGTGGGTTCTTAAACCATTTCGGCCCAAATTTCAGCAAGTCTTTCTACACTCTTCTAAAAACTCTTCATGCATCTCTAGAACTTGTAATCAATCAAATTTAATGTACTTTAACCTATTCTAACCCCAAGAAACACTAAACAAGCACTTTAGTGGTTCAACGCAATGTTTCCGAGTTTTTAGCCTATTTAGGACCAAATTTCAACAAGTCTTTCTCCAAACTTCTAAACACTCTTCATGATGCTCTAGCACTTGTAATCAATCAAAATTATTGTATTCTAACATATTCTAACCCCAAAAAACAGTAGACAAGCGATTTAATGCTTGAAAGCAATGGTTGTGGGTTTTTAGCCCATTTCGGCCCAAATTTCAGCAAGTCTTTCTATACTCTTCTAAACACTCTTCATGCATCTCTAGAACTTGTAATCAATCAAATCTAATGTACTTTAACGTATTCTAACCCCAAAGAACACTAAACAAGCCATTTAGTGGTT
>NW_006238898.1:68824-69417 GCF_000375325.1 Capsella rubella | reverse complement strand
CCTATTCTATCCCAAAAAACACTAAACAAGCCATTTAGTGGTTCATCGCATTGTTTCCGAGTACTTATCCCATTTGGGACCAAATTTCAACAAGTCTTTCTCCAAACTTCTAAACACTCTTCATGATCTCTAGCACTTGTAATCAATCAAAATTATTGTATTCTAACATATTCTAACCCCAAAAAACAGTAGACAAGCCATTTAATGCTTGAAAGCAATGGTTGTAGGTTCTTAGCCCATTTCGGCCCAAATTTCAGCAAGTCTTTCTACACTCTTCTAAACACTCTTCATGCATCTCTTGAACTTGTAATCAATCAAATTAAATGTACTCTAACCTATTCTAACCCCAAAGAACACTAAACAAGCCATTTAGTGGTTCAACGCAATATTTCCGAGTTCTTAGCCCGTTTGGGACCAAATTTCAACAAGTCTTTCTCCAAACTTCTAAACAATCTTCATGATGCTCTAGCAATCTTAATCAATCAAAATTATTGTATTCTAACATATTCTAACCCCAAAAAACAGTAGGCAAGCCTTTTAATGCTTCAAAGCAATGGTTGTGGGTTCTTAGCCCATTTCGGCCCAAATTTCAG
>NW_006238898.1:67859-68724 GCF_000375325.1 Capsella rubella | reverse complement strand
AACTTGTAACCAATAAAATTTAATGTATTCTAACCTATTCTAGCCCCAAAAAACACTAAACTAGCCATTTAGTGGTTCAACGCAATGTTTCTGAGTTCTTAGCCTATTTGGGACCAAATTTCAACAAGTCTTTCTCCAAACTTCTAAACACTCTTCATGATGCTTTAGCACTTGTAATAAATCAAAATTATTGTATTCTAACATATTTTAACCACAAAAAACATTATTCAAGCCATTTAATGCTTGAAAGCAATGGTTGTGGGTTCTTAGCTCATTTCGTCTCAAATTTCAGCAAGTCTTTCTACACTCTTCAAAACACTCTTCATGCATCTCTAGAACTTGTAACCGACTAAATTTAATGTATTCTAACCTATTCTAGCCCCAAAAAACACTAAACTAGCCATTTAGTGGTTCAACGCAATGTTTCCGAGTTCTTAGCCCATTTGGGACCAAATTTCAACAAGTCTTTCTCCAAACTTCTAAACACTCTTCATGATGCTCTAGCACTCTTAATCAATCAAACTTATTTTATTCTAACATATTCTAACCCCAAAAAACAGTAGACAAGCCATTTAATGCTTCAAAGCAATGGTTGTGGGTTCTTAGCCCATTTCGGCCAAAATTTCAGCAAGTCTTTCTACACTCTTCTAAACACTCTTCATGCATCTCTAGAACTTGTAATCAATCACATTTAATGCACTTTAACCTATGCTAACCCCAAAGAACATTAAACAAGCCATTTAGTGGTTCAACGCAATATTTCCGAGTTCTTAGCCCATTTGGGACCAAATTTCAACAAGTCTTTCTCCAAACGTCTAAACACTCTTCATGATCCTCTAGCACTTGTAATCAATCAAACTTATTG
>NW_006238898.1:67360-67590 GCF_000375325.1 Capsella rubella | reverse complement strand
AAAACAGTAGACAAGCCATATAATGCTTGAAAGCAAAGGTTGTGTGTTCTTAGCCCATTTTGGCCCAAATTTCAGCAAGTCATTCTACACTCTTCTAAACAATCTTCATGCATCTCTAGAACTTTTAATCAATCAAATTTAATGTCTTATAACCTATTCAAACCCCAAAAACACTAAAGAATCCATTTAGTGGTGCAACGCAATGGGACCAAATTTCAACAAGTCTTCCT
>NW_006238898.1:67054-67258 GCF_000375325.1 Capsella rubella | reverse complement strand
TAATGCTTGAAAACAATGGTTGTGAGTTCTTAGCTCATTTCGTCCCAAATTTCAGCAAGTCTTTCCACACTCTTCTAAACACTCTTCATGCATCTCTAGAACTTGTAACCAATAAAATTTAATGTATTCTAACCTATTCTAGCCCAAAAAAACACTAAACAACCCAGTTAGTGGTTCAGCGCAATGTTTCCGAGTTCTTAGCCC
>NW_006238898.1:66458-66954 GCF_000375325.1 Capsella rubella | reverse complement strand
TTCAACAAGTCTTCCTCCAAAGTTATAAACACTCGTCATGATGCTCTAGCACTTGAAATCAATCAAAATTATTGTATTCTAACATATTCTAACCCCAAAAAACAGTAGACAAGCCATTTAATTCTTGAAAGCAAATGTTGTGGGTTCTTAGCCTATTTCGGCCCAAATTTTAGCTAGTCTTTCTAAACTCTTCTAAACACACTTCATGCATCTCTAGAACTTGTAATCAATCAAATTTAATGTATTCTAACCTATTCTAACCCGAAAGAACACTAAACAAGCCATTTAGATGTTCAACGCAATATTTCCGAGTTCTTAGCCCGTTTGGGACCAAATTTCAACAACTCTTTCTCCAAACTTCTAAACAATCTTCATTATGCTCTAGCAATCTTAATCAATCAAAATTATTGTATTTAACATATTCTAACCCCAAAAAACAGTAGACAAGCCATTTAATGCTTCAAAGCAATTGTTGTGGGTTCTTAGCCCATTTCGG
>NW_006238898.1:64259-64564 GCF_000375325.1 Capsella rubella | reverse complement strand
TAACCCCAAAAAACAGTAGACAAGCCATTTAATTCTTGAAAGTAATGGTTTTGGGTTCTTTGCCCATTTAGGCCCAAATTTCAGCAAGTCTTTCTACACTCTTCTAAACACTCTTCGTGCATCTCTAGAACTTGTAATCAATCAAATTTAATGTACTCTAACCTATTCTAACCCGAAAGAACACTAAACAAGCCAGTTAGTGGTTCAACGCAATGTTTCCGAGTTCTTAGCCCATTTGGGACCAAATTTCAACAGGTCTTCCTCCAAACTTCTAAACACTCGTCATGATGCTCTAGCACTTGTAA
>NW_006238898.1:63776-64159 GCF_000375325.1 Capsella rubella | reverse complement strand
ATTGTATTCTAACATATTCTAACCCCAAAAGACAGTAGACAAGCCATTTAATGCTTTAAAGAAATGGTTGTGAGTTCTTAGCTCATTTCGTCCTAAATTTCAGCAAGTCTTTCCACACTCTTCTAAACACTCTTCATGCATCTCTAGAACTTGTAACCAATAAAATTTAATGTATTTTAACCTATTCTAACCCGAAAGAACACTAAACAAGCCACTTAGTGGTTCAACGCAATGTTTCCGAGTTCTTAGCCCATTTGGGACCAAATTTCAAAAAGTCTTCCTCCAAACTCATAAACACTCGTCATGATGCTCTAGCACTTGTAGTCAATCAAAATTATTGTATTCTAACATATTCTGACCCCAAAAAAACAGTATACAAGCCA
>NW_006238898.1:62883-63676 GCF_000375325.1 Capsella rubella | reverse complement strand
CATTTCGTCCCAAACTTCAGCGAGTCTTTCTACACTGTTGTAATCACTCTTCATGCATCTCTAGAACTTGTAATCAATCAAATTTAATGTACTTTAACCTATTCGAACCCCAAAAAACACTAAACAATCCATTTAGTGGTTTAACGCAATATTTCCGAGTTCTTAGCCCATTTGGGTCCATATTTCAACAAGTCTTTCTCCAAACTTTTAAACACTCTTCATGATGCTCTAGCACTTGTAATCAATCAAAATTATTTTATTCTAACCCCAAAAAACAGTAGACAAGCTATTTAATGCTTGAAAGCAATGGTTGTAGGTTCTTAGCCCATTTAGGCCCAAATTTCAGCAAGTCTTTCTACACTCTTCTAAACACTCTTCATGCATCTCTAGAACTTGTAATCAATCAAATTTAATGTACTCTAACCTATTCTAACCCGAAAGAACACTAAACAAGCCAGTTAGTGGTTCAACGCAATGTTTTCGAGTTCTTAGCCATTTGGGACCAAATTTCAACAAGTCTTCCTCAAAACTTCTAAGCACTCGTCATGATTGTCTATCACTTGTAATCAATCAAAATTATTGTATTCTAACATGTTCTAACCCCAAAAAACAGTAGACAAGCCATTTAATTCTTGAAAGTAATGGTTTTGGGTTCTTTGCCCATTTAGGCCCAAATTTCAGCAAGTCTTTCTACACTCTTCTAAACACTCTTCGTGCATCTCTAGAACTTGTAATCAATCAAATTTAATGTACTCTAACCTATTCTAACCCGAAAGAACACTAAACAAGCCAC
>NW_006238898.1:61705-62783 GCF_000375325.1 Capsella rubella | reverse complement strand
TCTAAGCACTCGTCATGATTGTCTATCACTTGTAATCAATCAAAATTATTGTATTCTAACATATTCTAACCCCAAAAAACAGTAGACAAGCCATTTAATGCTTGAAAGCAATGGTTGTGAGTTCTTAGCTCATTTCGTCCCAAATTTCAGCAAGTCTTTCCACACTTTTCTAAACACTCTTCATGCATCTCTAGAACATGTAACCAATAAAATTTAATATATTCTAACCTATTCTAGCCCAAAAAAACACTAAACAGCCCATTTAGTGGTTCAACGCAATGTTTCCGAGTTCTTAGCCCATTTGGGACCAAATTTCAACAGGTCTTCCTCCAAACTTCTAAACACTCGTCATGATGCTCTAGCACTTGTAATCAATCAAAATTATTGTATTCTAACATATTCTGACCCCAAAAAACAGTAGACAAGCCATTAAATTCTTGAAAGCAATAGTTGTGGGTTCTTAACCCATTTCGGCCCAAATTTCAGCAAGTCTTTCTACACTCTTCTAAACACTCTTCATGCATCTCTATAACTTGTAGTCAATCAAATTTAATGTACTTTAACCTATTCTAACCCCAAAGAAATCTAAACAAGCCATTTAGTGGTTCAACGCAATGTTTCCAAGTTCTTAGCCCATTTGGGACCAAATTTCAACAAGTCTTCCTCCAAACTTCTAAACACTCGTCATGATGCTCTAGCACTTGTAATCAATCAAAATTATTATATTCTAACATATTCTAACCCCAAAAAATAGTAGACAAGCCATTTAATGCCTGAAAGCAATGGTTGTGGGTTCTTAGCTCATTTCGTCCCAAACTTCAGCAAGTCTTTCTACACTGTTGTAATCACTCTTCATGCATCTCTAGAACTTGTAATCAATCAAATTTAATTTACTTTAACCTATTCGAACCCCAAAAAACACTAAACAATCCATTTAGTGGTTTAACGCAATATTTCCGAGTTCTTAGCCCATTTGGGTCCATATTTCAACAAGTCTTTCTCCAAACTTTTAAACACTCTTCATGATGCTCTAGCACTTGTAATCAATCAAAATTATTTTATTCTAACCCCAAAAAAC
>NW_006238898.1:59495-61605 GCF_000375325.1 Capsella rubella | reverse complement strand
GGTTCTTAGCTCATTTCGTCTCAAATTTCAGCAAGTCTTTCTACACTCTTCAAAACACTCTTCATGCATCTCTAGAACTTGTAACCGACTAAATTTAATGTACACTAACCTATTCTAACCCCAAAGAACACTAAACAAGCCATTTAGTGGTTCAACGTAATGTTTCCGAGGTCTTAGCCCATTTGGGACCAAATTTCAACAAGTCTTCCTCCAAACTTCTAAACACTCTTCATGATGCTCTAGCACTTGTAATCAATCAAACTTATTGTATTCTAACATATTCTAACCCCAAAAAAACAGTATACAAGCCATTTAATGCTTGAAAGCAATGGTTGTGGGTTCTTAACCCATTTCGGCCCAAATTTCAGCAAGTCTTTCTACACTCTTCTAAACACTCTTCATGCATCTCTATAACTTGTAGTCAATCAAATTTAATGTACTTTAACCTATTCTAACCTCAAAGAACACTAAACAATCCATTTAGTGGTTTAACGCAATATTTCCGAGTTCTTAGCCCATTTGGGTCCATATTTCAACAAGTCTTTCTCCAAACTTTTAAACACTCTTCATGATGCTCTAGCACTTGTAATCAATCAAAATTATTTTATTCTAACCCCAAAAAACAGTAGACAAGCTATTTAATGCTTGAAAGCAATGGTTGTAGGTTCTTAGCCCATTTAGGCCCAAATTTCAGCAAGTCTTTCTACACCCTTCTAAACACTATTCATGCATCTCTAGAACTAGTAATCAATCAAATTTAATGTACTCTAACCTATTCTAACCCGAAAGAACACTAAACAAGCCAGTTAGTGGTTCAACGCAATGTTTTCGAGTTCTTAGCCCATTTGGGACCAAATTTCAACAAGTCTTTCTCCACACTTCTAAACACTCTTCATGCATCTCTAGCACTTGTAATCAATCAAATTTATTTTATTCTAACATATTCTGATCCCAAACAACACTAGACAACCCATTTACCACTCCAAAGACATGTTTATGGAATCTTAGCCCATTCGGGACCAAATTTTCAACAAGTCTTTCTACACACTTCTAAAGACTCTTCATGCATCTATAGTACTTGTAATCAATCAAATTCATTGCATTCTAACATATTCTAACCCTAAACAACACTATATAAGTCATGTAGTGGTTCAACGCAATGTTTCCGAGTTCTTAGCCCATTTGGGACCCAATTTGAACAAGTCTTTCTCCACACTTCTAAACACTCTTCATGCATCTCTATAACTTGTAATCAATCAATGTTATTGTATTCTAACATGTTCTAACCCAAAACAACACTAGACTAGCCATTTAGTGGTTCAACGCAATGTTTCCGAGTTCTAAGCCCATTTGGGACCCAATTTGAACAAGTCTTTCTCCACACTTCTAAACACTCTTCATGCATCTCTAGCACTTGTAATCAATCAAATTTATATTATTCTAACATATTCTGATCGCAAACAACACTAGATAAGTAATTAAGTGGTTCAACGCACTGTTTCCGGGTTCTTAGCCCATTAGGGACCCAATTTAAACAAGTCTTTCTCTACACTTCTAAATACTCTTCATGCATCCCTATCACTTGTAATCAATCAAATTTATAGTATTCTAACATATTCTAACCCCAAACAACACTAGATAATTCATTTAGTGGTTCAACGCAATGTTTCCGAGTTCTTAGCCCATTTGGACCCAATTTCAACAAGTCTTTCTCCACACTTCTAAAAACTCTTCATGCATCTCTAACATTTCTAATCAATCAAATTTATTGTGTTCTATCATATTCTAACCCTAAATAATACTAGATAAGTCATTTGGTGCTTCAACACAATGTTTCCGAATTCTTAGCCTATTTTGGTCCCAACTTCAACATGTCTTTCTCCACACTTCTAAACACTTTTCATGCATCTCTAGCACTTTTAAATAATCATATTTATTTTATTCTAACATATTCTAACTAACCCCAAACCACACTAGATAAGTCATTTAGTGGTTAAACTCAATGTTTCCGAGTTCTTGGCCCATTTGGGACCAAATTTCAACAAGTCTTTCTCCACACTTTTAAACACTCTTCATGCATCTCTAGCACTTGTAATCAATCAAATTTATT
>NW_006238898.1:59064-59395 GCF_000375325.1 Capsella rubella | reverse complement strand
GCCCAAAAAACAGTATACAAGCCATTTAATGCTTGAAAGCAATGGTTGTGGGTTCTTAACCCATTTCGGCCCAAATTTCAGCAAGTCTTTCTACACTCTTCTAAACACTCTTCATGCATCTCTATAACTTGTAGTCAATCAAATTTAATGTACTTTAACCTATTCTAACCCCAAAGAACACTAAACAAGCCATTTAGTTGTTCAACGCAATGTTTCCGAGTTCTTAGCCCATTTGGGACCCAATTTTAACAAGTCTTTCTTCACACTTCTAAACACTCTTCATGCATCTATATCACTTGTAATCAATCAAAATTGTTGTATTCTAACATTT
>NW_006238898.1:57464-57719 GCF_000375325.1 Capsella rubella | reverse complement strand
GTTCAACGCAATGTTTCCGAGTTCTTAGCCCATTTGGGACCCAATTTCAACAAGTCTTTCTCCACACTTCTAAACACTTTTCATGCATCTCTAAAACTTGTAATCAATCCAGTTTATTGTATTCTAACATATACTAACTCCAAACAACACTATACAACCCATATTCTTTTCCAAAGACATGTTTATGGATTCTTAGCCCATTTGGGACAAAATTTCAACAAGTGTTTCTCCACACATCTAAACACTCTTCATGCA
>NW_006238898.1:55236-57235 GCF_000375325.1 Capsella rubella | reverse complement strand
ACTAGATAAGTCATTTAGTGGTTCAACGCAATGTTTCCGAGTTCTTAGCCCATTTGGGATCCAATTTAAACAAGTCTTTCTCCACACTTCTAAACACTCTTCATGCATCTCTAGCACTTGTAATCAATCAAATTCATTGTATTCTAACATATTCTAACCCCAAACAACACTAGATAAGTCATTTAGTGGTGCAACGCAATGTTTCCGAGTTCTTAGCCCATTTGTGTCCCAATTTCAACAAGTCTTTCTCCACACTTCTAAACACTTGTTATGCATCTTTAAAACTTGTAATCAATCCAATTTATTGTATTCTAACATATTCCAACCCCACAAAACACTAGACAACCCATTTACTGCTCCAAAGACATGTTTATGGATTCTTAGCCCATTTGGGATCAAATTTCAACAAGTCTTTCTACACACATCTAAACACTCTTCATGCATCTCTAGCACTTGTAATGAATCAAAGTTATTGCATTCTAACATATTCTTACCCCAAACAACAGTAGATAAGTCATTTAGTGGGTCAACGCAATGTTTCCGAGTTCTCAGCCCATTTGGGATCCAATTTAAACAAGTCTTTCTCCACACTTCTAAACATTTTTCATGCATCTCTAAAACTTGTAATCCATCCAATTTATTGTATTCTAACATATTCTAACTCCAAACAACACTAGACAACCTATTTACTGCTCCAAAGAAATATTTATGGATTCTTAGCCCATTTGGGACCAAATTTCAACAAGTCTTTCTACACACTGCTAAACACTCTTCATGCATCTCTAGCACTTGTAATCAACCAAAGTTATTGTATTCTAACTTATTCTAACCCCAAACAACACTAGACAAGCCATTTAATGCTTCTTCTTAGCCCATTTTGGACCAAATTTCAGCAAATATTTCTACACACTTCTAAACACTCTTCATGCATCTCTAGTACTTCTAATCAATCAAAATTAGTGTATTCTAACATGTTCTGACCCCAAACAACACTAGACTAGCCATTTAGTGGTTCAACGCAATGTTTCCGAGTTCTTAGCCCATTTGGGACCCAATTTCAACAAGTCTTTCTCCACACTTCTAAACACTCTTCATGTATCTCTAGCATTTGTAATCAATGAAATTTATTTTATTCTAACATATTCTAACCCCAAACAACACTAGCTAAGTCATTTAGTAGTTCAACGCAACGTTTCCGAGTTCTTAGCCCATTTGGGACGCAATTTCAACAAGTCTTTCTCAACACTTCTAAACACTCTTCATGCATATCTAGCACTTGTAATCAATCAAAATAATAGTATTCTAACATGTTCTTACCCCAAACAACACTAGACAAGCCATTTAGTGGTCCACGCAATGTTTCCGAGTTCTTAGCCCATTTGGGACCCAATTTCAACATGTCTTTCTCCACACTTCTAAACACTCTTCATGCATCTCTAGCACTTGTAATCAATCAAAATTATTGTATTCTAACATTTTCTAACCCCAAACAACACTAGACTAGCCATTTAGTGGTTCAACGCAATGTTTCCGAGTTCTAAACCCATATGGGACCCAATTTCAACAAGTCTTTCTCCACACTTCTAAACACTTTTCATGCATCTCTAAAACTTGTAATCATTCCAATTTATTGTATTCTAACATATTCTAACTCCAAACAACACTAGACAACCCATTTTCTTCTCCAAAGACATGTTTATGGATTCTTAGCCCATTTGGGACCAAATTTCAACAAGTGTTTCTCCACACATCTAAACACTCTTCATGCATCTCTAGCACTTGTAATCAATCAAATTCATTGCATTCTAACATATTCTAACCCCAAACAACACTATATAAGTCATGTTGTGGTTATACGCAATGTTTCCGAGTTCTTAGCCCATTTGGGACCCAATTTCAACAAGTCTTTCTCCACACTTCTAAACACTCTTCATGCATCTCTAGCACTTGTAATCAATCAAATTCATTGTATTCTAACATATACTAACCCCATACAACA
>NW_006238898.1:53407-54678 GCF_000375325.1 Capsella rubella | reverse complement strand
GGGACCCAATTTCAACAACTCTTTCTCAACACATCTAAACACTCATCATGCATCTCTAGCACTTGTAATCAATCAAATATATTGTATTCTAACATATTCTTACCCAAAACAGCACTAGACAACCCATTTACTGCTCCAAAGACATGTTTATGGATTCTTAGCCCATTTGGTACCAAATTTCAACAAGTCTTTCTACACACTTCTAAACACTCTTCATGCAACTCTAGCACTTGTAATCAATCAAAGTTATTGTATTCTAAAATATTCTAACCCCAAACAACACTAGACAAGCCATTTAATGCTTCAAAGCAAAGGTTTTGGGTTCTTACCCCATTTTGGACCAAATTTCAGAAAATATTTCTACACACTTCTAAACACTCTTCAAGCATCTATAGTACTTGTAATCAATCAAATTCATTGTATTCTAACATATTCCAATCCCAAACAACACTATATAAGTCATTAAGTGGTTCAACGCAATGTTTCCGAGTTCTTAACCCATTTGGGGCCCAAATTCAACAAATCTTTCTCCACACTTCTAAACACTCTTCATGCATCTCTAGCACTTGTAATCAATCAAATTTATTTTATTATAACATATTCTAACCCCAAAAACAACTAGATAAGTCATTTAGTGGTTCAACGCAATGTTTCCGAGTTCTTAGCCCATTTAGGACCCAATTTCAGCAAGTCTTTCTGAACACTTCTAAACACTCTTCATGCATCTCTAGCACTTGTGATCAATCAAAGTTATTGTATTCTAAATTATTCTAACCCCAAACAACACTAGAAAAGCCATTTAATGCTTCAAAGCAATGGTTTTGGGTTCTTACCCCATTTTGGACCAAATTTCAGCAAATATTTCTACACACTTCTAAACACTCTTCATGCATCTCTAGCACTTGTAATCAATAAAATTCATTGTCTTCTAACATATTCTAATCCCAAACAACACTATATAAGTCATTTAGTGGTTCAACGCAATGTTTCCTAGTTCTTAGCCCATTTGGTACCCAATTTCAACAAGTCTTTCTCTACACTTCTAAACACTCTTCATGCATCTCTAGCACTTGTAATCAATCAAAATTATTGTATTCTAACATGGTTTAACCCCAAACAACACTAGAAAAGCAATTTAGTGGTTCAACGCAATGTTTCCGAGTTCTTAGCCCATTTGGGACCCAATTTCAACAAGTCTTTCTCCACACTTCTAAACACTCTTCATGCATCTCTAGGACTTGTAATCAATCAAAATTATTGTATTCTAACAT
>NW_006238898.1:52015-53307 GCF_000375325.1 Capsella rubella | reverse complement strand
AGCCATTTAGTGGTTCAACGCAATGTTTCCGAGTTCTTACCCAATTTCAACAAGTCTTTCTCCACACTTCTAAACACTTTTCATGCATCTCTAAAACTTGTAATCAATCCAATTTATTGTATTCTAACATATTCTAACTCCAAACAACACTAGACAACCAATTTACTACTCCACAGACATATTTATAGATTCTTAGCCCATTTGGGACCCAATTTCAACAACTCTTTCTCCACACTTCTAAACACTCTTCATGCATCTCTACCACTTGTAATCAATCAAAGTTATTGTATTCTAACATATTCTAACCCCAACCAACACTAGACAAGCCATTTAATGCTTCAAAGCAATGGTTTTGGGTTCTTATCCCATTTTGGACCAAATTTCAGCAAATATTTCTACACACTTCTAAACACTCTTCATGCATCTCTAGCACTTGTAATCAACCAATTTAATTGTATTCTAACATATGCTAATCCCAAACAACACTATATAAGTCATTTAGTGGTTCAACGCAATGTTTCCGAGTTCTTAGCCCATTTGGGGCCCAATTTCAACAAGTCTTTCTCCACACTTCTAAACACTCTTCATACATCTCTAGCACTTGTAATTAATCAAATTTATTTTATTCTAACATATTCTAACCCCAAACAAAACTATACAAGCTATTTAGTGGCTTAACGCAATGTTTCCGAGTTCTTAGCCCATTTGGGACCCAATTTCAACAAGTCTTTCTCCACACTTCTAAACACTCTTCATGCATATCTAGCACTTGTAATCAATCAAAGTTATTGTATTCTAACATATTCTAACCCCAAACAACACTAGACAAGCCATTTAATGCTTCAAAGCAATGGTTTTGGGTTCTTATCCCATTTTGGATTAAATTTCAGCAAATATTTCTACACACTTCTAAACACTCTTCATGCATCTCTAGCGCTTGTAATCAATCAAATTCACTGTATTCTAAGATATTCTAATCCCAAACAACACTATATAAGTCATTTAGAGGTTCAACGCAATGTTTCCGAGTTCTTAGCCCATTTGGGACCCAATTTCAACAAGTCTTTCTCCATACTTCTAAACACTCTTCATGTATCTATAGCACTTGTAATCAATCAAATTTATTTTATTCCAACATATTCTAACCCCAAACAACACTAGATAAGTCAGTTAGTGGTTCAACGCAATGTTTCCGAGTTCTTAGCACATTTCGGACCCAATTTCAACAAGTCTTTCTCCAAACTTCTAAACACTTTTCATGCATCTCTAAAACTTGTAATCAATCCAATTTA
>NW_006238898.1:51044-51915 GCF_000375325.1 Capsella rubella | reverse complement strand
CGAGTTATTCAATTGCTATAACTAAACAGTGCAGAATAATTTTGGTATGGAATATTCTAATTTGAGAAAACAGGATTTTAATTATTCGTAATGTTGTTATGTAAAGTAATAATGTTAGTCTGTTTTGGTTTCTTTTGCGGATGTTATGGCCAGAGAAGTGGCGAAATCATTGGGCTTTACACATTTGTCTCCAAATATATGGGCCTTAAACATTTCTTGTTTGTCATGAAAAAGCCCAATACGAAAGCGAAAGCAATTAATGAGAAAGTCGGATCTGAAGTCAGGTTTTTTTTTAAAACAAACCGACCCGAGAGAGTATTTGTACTTCTCTTTTACTATAGTAGGGATATCCCCAAACAACACTAGATAAGTCATTTAGTGGCTTAACGCAATGTTTCCGAGTTCTTAGCCCATTTGGGACCCAATTTCAACAATTATTTTTCCACACTTCTAACACTCTTCATGCATCTCTAGAACTTGTAATCAATCAAATTTATTGTATCCAAACATATTATATCCCCAAACAACACTAGATAAGTCATTTAAGTGTTTAACGCAATGTTTTCAACTTCTTAGCCCATTTGGGACCCAATTTCAACAAGTATTTCTCCACACTTCTAAACACTCTTCATGCATCTCTAGCACTTGTAATCAAACAAATTTATTGTATCCTAACATATTATTACCAGAAACAACACCAGATAATTCATTTCGTGGTTCAACGCAATGTTTCCGAGTTCTTAGCCCATTTGGGATTTAATTTCAAAACGTCTTTCTCCACACTTCTAAACACTCTTCATGCATCTCTAGCACTTGTAATCAATCAAAGTTATTGTATTCTAACATACTCTAACCCCAAAAACCACTCGAC
>NW_006238898.1:50328-50944 GCF_000375325.1 Capsella rubella | reverse complement strand
TGGTTTTGGGTTCTTACCCATTTTGGACCAAATTTCAGAAAATATTTCTACACACTTCAAAACACTCTTCATGCATCTCTAGCACTTGTAATCAATCAAATTCATTGTATTCTAACATATTCTAATCCCAAACAACACTATATAAGTCGTTTAGTGGTTCAACGCAATGTTTCCGAGTTCTTAGCCCATTTGGGACCCAATTTCAACAAGTCTTTCTCCACACTTCTAAACACTCTTCATGCAACTCTAGCACTTGTAATCAACCAAGTTCATTGTATTCTAACATATTCTAATCCCAAACAACACTATATAAGTTATTTAGTGGTTCAAGGCAATGTTTCCGAGTTCTTAGCTCATTTGGGGCCCAACTTCAAGTCTTTCTCCACACTTCTAAACACTCTTCATACATCTCTAGCACTTGTAATTAATCAAATTTATTTTATTTTAACATATTCTAACCCCAAAAAACACTAGATAAGTCATTTAGGGGTTTAACGCAATGATTCCGAGTTCTTAGCACATTTCGGACCCAATTTCAACAAGTGTTTCTCTACACTTCTAAACTCTCTTCATGCATCTCTAGCACTTGTAATAAATCAAAAATATTGTATTCTAA
>NW_006238898.1:48332-49342 GCF_000375325.1 Capsella rubella | reverse complement strand
TCAATCAAATTCATTGTATTATAACATATTCTAACCTCAAACAACAGTAGACAGGCCATTTTGTGCCCCAACATAATGTTTTCGAGTTCTTAGCCCATTTGGTACCAAATTTCAACCAGTGTTTCTACACACTTCTAAACACTCTTCATGCATCTCTAGCACTTGTAATCAATCAAATTAATTGAATTCTCACATATTCTAACCCCAAAAACACTAGACAAGACATCTAATGCTTCAAAGCAATGTTTGTGGGTTCTTAGCCCATTTCGGACCAAATTTCAGCAAGTCTTTCTACACACTTCTAAACACTCTTCATGCATCTCTAGCACTTGTAATCAATCAAAGTTATTGTATTGTAACATATTATATCCCCAAACAACACTAGACAAGCCATTTAATGCTTCAAAGCAATGGTTTTGGGTTCTTAGCCCATTTTGTACCAAATTTCAGCAAATATTTCTACACATTTCTAAACACTCTTCATGCATCCCTAGCACTTCTAATCAATAATATTCATTGTATTCTAACATATTCTAATCCCAAACAACACTATATAAGTCATTTAGTGGTTCAACGCAATGTTTCCGAGTTCTTAGCCCATTTGGGACCCAATTTCAACAAGTCTTTCTCCACACTTCTAAACACTCTTCATGCATTTCTAGCACTGGTAATCAATCAAATTTATTTTATTCTAACATATTCTTACCCCAAACAACATTAGATAAGTCATTTAGTGGTCCAACGCAATGTTTCCGAGTTCTTTAGCCCATTTGGGACCCAATTTCAACAAGTTTTTCTACACACTTCTAAACACTCTTGATGCATCTCTAGCACATGTAATCAATCAGAGTTATTGTATTCTAACATATTCTAACCCCAAATAACACTAGATAACTAATTTAGTTGTTCAACGCAATGTTTTCGAGTTCTTAGCCCATTTGGGACCCAATTTCAACAAGTTTTTCTACACACTTCTAAACACTCTTCATGCATCTCTAGCACATGTAATC
>NW_006238898.1:46788-48232 GCF_000375325.1 Capsella rubella | reverse complement strand
CCAAACAACACTAGATATGTCATTTAGTGGTTCAACGCAATGTTTTCGAGTTCTTAGCCCATTTGGGACCAAATTTCAACACGTCTTTTTCCATACTTCTAAACACTCTTCATACATCTCTAGCATTTCTAATCAATCAAAGTTATTGTATTCTAACATACTCTAACCCCAAACAACACTAGATAAGTCATTTAGTGGTTAAATGCAATGTTTCCGAGTTCTCAGCCCATTTGGGATCCGATTTCAACAAGTCTTTCTCCACACTTCCAAACATTTTTAATGCATCTCTAAAACTTGTAATCAATCCAATTTATTGTATTCTAACATATTCTAACTCCAGACAACACTAGATAAGTCATTTAGCGGTTCAACGACATGTTTATGGATTCTTAGCCCATTTGGGACCCAATTTAAACAAGTCTTTCTCCACACTTCTAAACACTTTTCATGCATCCTTAGCACTTGTTACCAATCATATTTATTGTATTCTAACATATTCTAACCCCAAACAACACTAGATAAGTCATTTAATGGTTCAACGCAATGTTTCCGAGTTCTTAATCCATTTGGGACCCAATTTCAACAAGTCTCTCTCCACACTTCTAAGCACTCTTCATTCATCTCTAGCACTTGTAATCAATCAAATTTATTGTATTCTAACATATTCTGATCCCAAACAATACTAGATAAGTAATTTAGTGGTTCAACGCAATGTTTCCGGGTTCTTAGCCCATTAGGGACCCAATTTCAACAAGCCTTTTTACACACTTCTAAACACTCTTCATGCATCTCTAGCACTTGTAATCAATCAAAATTATTGTATTCTAACATGTTCTAACCCCAAACAACACTAGACAAGCAATTTAGTGGTTCAACGCAATGTTTTCGAGTTCTTAGCCCATTTGGGACCCAATTTCAACAAGTCTTTCTCCACACTTCTAAAAACTTTTCATGCATCTCTAAAACTTGTAATCAATCCAATTTATTGTATTCTAACATATTCTAACTCCAAACAACACTAGACAACCCATTTACTACTCCAAAGACATATTAATGGATTCTTAGCCCATTTGGGACCCAATGTCAACAAGTCTTTCTCCACACTTCTAAACAATCTTCATGCATCTCTAGCACTTGTAATAAATCAAAGTTATTGTATTCTAACATATTCTAACCCCAAAAACCACTCGACAAGCCATTTAATGCTTCAAAGCAATGGTTTTGGGTTCTTACCCATTTTGGACCAAATTTCAGCAAATATTTCTACACACTTCTAAACACTCTTCATGCATCTCTAGCACTTGTAATCAATAAAATTCATTGTATTCTAACATATTCTAATCCCAAACAACACTATATAAGTCATTTAGTGGTTCAACGCAATGTTTCTGAGTTCTTAGCCCATTTGGGACCCAATTTCAACAAGTCTTTCTCCACACTTCTA
>NW_006238898.1:42013-46688 GCF_000375325.1 Capsella rubella | reverse complement strand
CATAACACTTGTTACCAATCAAATTTATTGTATTCTAACATATTCTAACCCCAAACAACACTAGATAAGTCATTTAATGGTTCAACGCAATGTTTCCGAGTTCTTAGCCTATTTGGGACCCAATTTCAATAAGTCTTTCTCCACACTTCTAAACACTTTTCATGCATCTCTAGCACTTGTAACAAGTCAAATTTATTTTATTCTAACATATTCTAACCCCAATCAACACTATACAAGCCATTTAATGCCTTAAAGCAATGGTTGTGGGTTCTTAGCCTATGTTGGACCAAATTTCGGCAAACATTTCTACACACTTCTAAACACTATTCATGCATCTCTAGCACTTGTAATCAATCAAATTCATTTTATTTTTACATATTCTAAACCCAAACAACACTAGATAAGTCATTTAGTGGTTCAACGCAATGTTTCCGAGTTCTTAGCTCATTTGAGACCCAATTTCGACAAGTCTCTCTCCACACTTCTAAACACTCTTCATGCATTTATAGCACTTGTAATCAATCAAAATTATTGTATTCTAACATGTTCTAACCCCAAACAACACTATACAAGCCATTTATTGGTTTAACGCAATGTTTCCGAGTTCTTAGCCCATTTGGGACCCAATTTCAACAAGTATTTCTCCACACTTATAAACACTTTTCATGCATCTTTAAAAATTTTAATCAATCCAATTTACTGTATTCTAACATATTCTAACCCCACTCAACACTAGACAACCCATTTACTGCTCCAAAGACATGTTTATGGATTCTTAGCCCATTTGGGACTAAATTTCAACAAGTCTTTTTACACACTTCTAAACACTCTTCATGCATCTCTAGCACTTGTAATAAATCAAAGTTAATGTATTCTAACATATTCTAACTCCAAACAACACTAGACAACCCATTTACTACTCCAAAGACATGTTTATGGATTCTTAGCCCATTTGGGACCAAATTTCAACGTCTTTCTACACACTTCTAAACACTCTATATGCATATTTAGCACTTGTAATTAATCAAAGTTATTGTATTCTAACATATTCTAACCCCAAACAATACTAGACAAGCCATTTAATGCTTCAAAGCAATCACTACAAGAAAACAGGCAAACTGCGACTACAACAATAGTCGCGCAATAGTCGCTATGCCAAAATGTACGACTATATGACGACTAAAACGTGTAGTAGTCGCTAAATATAGTGACTATTGAGCGACTGCTATGTGACTATGTTACGACTATTTGGCAACTAGTCGAAAGCTGTATTTATACGAATATTGTTGTATTTGGTTCGTATTCGAAATGGTTGTATTTGGTTCCTGTTGTTGTTTTTGGTTCCTATTTGTTATGTACATAAACTTAACATTCATAAACTATTCAATCCAAAAACATTCATAAACTATTAAATCCAAAACCATTCATTATAACATTAGATAAGGAAAGAGTACATGGTACATGTTAACAAAACACAAAATCCAGATGACATCAAGTTCATGTATCTACACTACAGATACAAAATCCAACAGATAAAGGAAAGTGAAAATGAGTTCAAGAGGGAAGATAGCTGAGAATTAGAGAGAGTAACCTAAGGTGGAGATGGAGTAGTAGGTTGAGCTGGTTGGTGAACACTGGTTGAGGAAGGCTGTGCTACTGCAGCTGATTTGGAAGCCATAAAATCCAAGAACCGCGGATCATTTTCTCGTAGATATTCTGCTACCATGGTCAAGTGTTCAATCTGGCCCTTTTGCTCAGCCATAGCTCGGGAATGCTCAGCCACAACTCGGGCTTGCTCAGATTCACGGGCAACCACTTCTGCATCACGCTTAGCATTGTAAGCAACTTGCTCCTCGATCTTGCGTTGAGCTTCTTTCAGTTGCTCCTCCAATGCCAAAAACGATGTAGAGTTGCCTGGGTGATTCAGCTTGCCATTGACTAGACTGTCCTTAAGGCTTCCAACTCCATAAGGAATGCCTCGAGAATCCATCTCCGTAGACTATGAAAGTAAGATAAAACCAGAAAGTTAGTCTTTGTGAGTATAAAAAAGTAAACACAGAGTAACCAGAGGGAAAAATGTGACTTAACCTGAAGAAAGATGGTCGTCATCTCGTCTACTGTGAGCTCCCGAGGTGGTGAAGCGGCATCTGAAAGAGCTGAAGTATCTGCCTGAAGCTCAGCCAACTTATCTTGCACGTTCTTCTCATAAGTTTCACCAACTTTCTCCGCCTTTCGATCGACATACGAACCATCTGGCTTTGTATGAGTCTTGACGAAAAGTTCACCAAGACTCACAGGTCTACCCATTTTCTGTTCCTAAAATGTAAGCAAATAAACAAAAATTATCAGAAGGTGTAAGATAACAGTTAAACTGAAGCAAGTAAACTTACCATTTCATATTGGATTTGTTGAAACGACTTAGGCCCTGAGAAGTGGACGTGAGGACCAAGACCCTTACGGTCAGACATACGTGCAGAGGAGTAGGTTTGACTCCTTTGTTGTGCTTCTTCAGTGTCCCAGTAAGCGACCATAACATCCCAGATGGTGTCTACGATCCAACTTGGTTGCTCTCGAGTAGTCCTCACAGTGCTAATCATGTCTTTCAACCGGCGTTGACATATCAACTCAGATTGCTCTTGCACTTGGCCTGTTATCAAGGGATCCCATGTGTGAGTTTTCTACAAAACAAAGATAAGAGAATGATGTTAGACTTGTTAGTGAAACAATATAAAAGTAAATATGTGAAGGCTATATAAGGAAGAACAAAAACCATATAGCAAACTCGATGAAGTATCTATCTCTTCTGTCCTGAGGCACACAAGACCAGTTATAAAAGAGTCCATCAAATTTGTTAGTCAAGACTTTAACAACCTTCTTAACTAGTTTCGGGTTCCGAGTAAACCTGCAAGCACATGAAATATCAAACCAAAAGTAGGAGCCAGAGTAAACATTGTGAATTCAATCAAAACAGAGCAGCGAGATTGAGTGAGATCAAACTAGAAATTGTAAACATTGTAATTCAATCAAAACAGAGAAGTGAGATTGACTGAAATCAAACTAGAAATTGTGAATAATATCAAAAACAGATACTACATTCTACACTCTATACATCACTACGTGCACTTTAAATTAAGAGATTCCTCATTACTTGTTAAGACAACACTAAAAAATTTCAATCGTCAAGTCCTTAGACAAACACCAAGACTAATTTTGGTTTATAAGACCAATTCATCTAACAAAACCTTAGACAAACACCAAGACAAATTTCTGGTTTCTAAGACTAATTCACCTAACAAAACCTTAGACAAACACCAAGACTAATTTCTTAGACAAACAACAAGACTAATTTGTGGTTTCTAAGACCAATTAACAGAGAACTTGAACAACACCAACATGCACAACAAGATTGTAAAAGGCAAGTGTCATACCATGTTGTGTTCGGCAAATCTTTGATTGACAGGACCGTTGTATACAAGTGTCTATCCGGAATAGCTAGGAGAGCATTGAGAGCTCGGGCTGTGTTCTCCTGGAGTTCTGGCAAGACTCGAGGACAATCCTCCTGGAAGTTGTTGCCTTGCGAAGAGTTTTGCCTTCGATGCCCTGGAGCTTGAGAGTGTTGCCTTTCATCCCCTGGAGCTTGAGAGTGTTGCCTTTGATGCCCTGGAGCTTGAGAGTGTACTTCTGCAGACGTCGGAGTCGCGGCATCAACTTCTTCAGTTCCGCCGCTCTGGAAAAGATGTTGTGGTGGTGGATAATTCCGGACTTGTTGTGCGGACGTTGCCTGTTGTCGATGAACTGGTCCTTCTTCCGCTGGAGATTGAGTCGGAGGGACTTGAACTGGTGGGGTGAAATTATACTGGCTTGGTAGATTGGTCGGTCTTTTGGTTGCAGAAGTCGACCCTCCAGCTCTCTGAGAAACGTTGGGAACGTTTTTCCTCTTACGTCCTCGTCCGGCCTTAGTTTCTCGAGGCATCATTTCGTCTTGATGGAAGAAAGAAGAGACTGAGTCGAAGAAGAAAATTGAGTGAGAGAAAAAAGATGGAACTGGAAGAAGATGAGATCGAATGAGAGGAAGAAGAAGATTGAGTCGAAGAAGAAGATTGACTCGAAGAAGAAGAAGATTGAATCGAAGAAGAAGACGATTGAGTCGAAGAAGAAGAGAGATTGTTTGGTCGATCGGCGTTTAGGGTTTCTCTTTTAGGTGTAAGTGTTTCAAAGAGCAAAACGCAGAGTGTAAGAGCTGGGCCGTAAATTTCAAAAGCCCAATACTAATTAGTCGCCAAATAGTCGTTTTATTGGATATGGGCTTTAATTTTGCGAAAGCCCAATCACATTTAGTCGCTTCATAGTCATCCTGTAGTCGCTATTATTTTACACACTTTATTAGATAAGAATATGTTACAAACATATAATACAACACATTAGTACACAATATAAACAATACAAAAATACAAAAATTTACATATATTACCTTAGACTAAAATTAATTAGTATGGTTCTTCGTCATCTTCTTCTTCGTCATCAGAAGATGATAAATTACTACGGAATTCATCTTCAGGATCCGCATCTTCGATATCGTAATCAAGGTTATTTGGATTTTCTTCTTCTACCAAATTGTCTACTATAAGATCTTCAATATTAGTGATCATAACAGCGTCATCATTTTATGTTTGTA
>NW_006238898.1:37718-41118 GCF_000375325.1 Capsella rubella | reverse complement strand
ACATTTTGGACCGAATTTCAGCAAATATTTCTACACAACTAAACACTCTTCATGCATCTCTAGCACTTGTAATCAATTAAATTCATTGTATTCTAACATATTCTGATCCCAAACAACACTAGATAAGTAATTTAGTTCTTCAACGCAATGTTTCCGGGTTCTTAGCTCATTAGGGACCCAATTTCAACAAGTCTTTCTACACAGTTCTAAACACTCTTCATGCATCTCTAGCACTTGTAATCAATCAAAGTTATTGTATTCTAACATATTCTAACCCCAAATACACTAGATAAGTCATTTAGTTGTTCAACGCAATGGACCCAATTTCAACAAGTCTTTCTATACACTTCTAAACACTTTTCATGCATCTCTAAAACATGTAATTAATCTAATTTATTGTATTCTAACATATTCTAACTCCAAACAACACTAGACAACCCATTTACTGCTCCAAAGACATGTTTATGGATTCTTAGCCCATTTCGGACTAAATTTCAACAAGTCTTTCTACACACTTATAAACACTCTTCATACATCTCTAGCACTTGTAATTAATCAAAGTTATTGTATTCTCAACATTATAAAGGAGATTTATGGGGTATCTTAGCAAAATTAAGATTTAAATTTAAATCAAAAATCATAATTTTAGGTAAGATACATATCTTAGGTATCTTCTGCAAGATACTTTTGGAGGGTTAAGATAAGATACTTTTGGAGGGTTAAGATACGTACACGTGGCACATTTTGATTGGATACAAAGATAAATATATAAGGGGAAAAATTATCGCGATGCGAAACAACAATATCACACCACCATTTTTTTTTTGCCAACCAACGACCACCATCTTATATATGTTTTAATTTTTAAATTTTGCTATAATTATAAAATTTTCTCAAATTAAAAATTTTAATTTAATTTAGTTTTTAAATAATTTTATTTTCTTTCTAAGATCTCTAGATGAAAATGAACGAGATATGTATACTCAGTTTGATGTCACCGAATTTCAACAAGCGGAAACTGCAGAAAGTACACAAGTGGATTTCTTGTATGATACAAATATGCCTTCAAATCTCGTCTATCTGATGGCCGCTAAAACTCGACTTCGGGATCGAGTTAAGCATGAACAATTGAAGAACGATTTGTTCAAACATACTTGGAATAAATTTTCACGCAGTCAAGTTTAAATTTATTATAATTTATGTTATAATTTCTATCTTATATATGTTTTCAAATTCTATATTTGCAATAATAATAAAATTTTCTTAAATTACAAATTATAAATTTATTTAATTTAAAAAAAATATTTTTTTTCTAAGATACCCAACTTAAGATCCTAACAATAAACACATCTCAAAACTAAAATCTCTTAAACAACACTAGACTAGCCATTTAGTGGTTCAACGCAATGTTTCCGAGTTCTTCGCCCATTTGGGACCCAATTTCAACAAGTCTTTCTCCACACTTCTAAACTCTTTTCATGCATCTCTAAAACTTGTAATCAATCAAAGTTATTGTATTCTAACATATTCTAACCACAAAAAACAGTAGACAAGCCATTTAATGCTTAAAAGCAATGGTTTTGGGTTCTTAGCCCATTTTGGACCGAATTTCAGCAAGTCTTTCTACACACTTCTAAACACTCTTCATGCATCTATAGCACTTGTAAGTAATCAAAGTCATTGTATTCTAACATATTCTAACCCCAAACAATACTAGATAAGTCAATTAGTGGTTCAATGCAATGTTTCCGAGTTCTTAGCCCATTTGGGACCCAATTTCAACAAGTCTCTCTCCACACTTCTAACTACTCTTCATTTATCTCTAGCACTTGTAATCAATCAATTATTGTATTCTAACATATTCAGATCCCAAACAACACTAGATAAGTAATTTAGTGGTTCAACGCAATGTTTCCTGGTTCATAGCCCATTTGGGACCCAATTTCAACAAGTCTTTCTACACACTTCTAAACACTCTTCATGCATCTCTAGCACTTGTAATCAATCAAAGTTATTGTATTCTAACATATTCTAACCCCAAAAAACACTAGATAAGTCATTTAGTGGTTCAACGCAATATTTCCGAGTTCATAGCCCATTTGGGACCCAATTTCAACAAGTCTTTCTCCACAATTCTAAACACTCTTCATGTATCTCTATAACTTGTAACAATCAAATTTATTATATTCTAACATATTCTAACCCAAAACAGCACTAGACAAGCCCTTAAGTGGTTTAACGCAATGTTTCCGAGTTCATAGCCCATTTGGGACCCAATTTCAACAAGTCTTTCTCCACACTTCTAAACACTCTTCATGCATCTCTAGCACTTGTAATCAATCGAATTTCTTGTATTCTAACATATTCTAACCCAAAACAACACTAGACAAGCCATTTAATGCTTCAAAGCAATGGTTTTGGGTTCTTAGCCCATTTTGTACCAAATTTTAGCAAATATTTCTACACACTTCTAAACAATCTTCATGCATCTCTAGCACTTGTAATCAATCAAATCCATTGCATTCTAACATATTCTAACCCCAAACAACACTATATAAGTCATTTAGTGGTTCAACGCAATGTTTCTGGGTTCTCAGCCCATTTGGGACCCAATTTCAACAAGTCTTTCTCCACACTTCTAAACACTTTTCATGCATCTCTAAAACTTGTAATCAATCTAATTTATTGTATTCTAACATATTTTAACTCCAAACAACACTAGCCAACCCATTTACTGCTCCAAAGACATGTTTATGGATTCTTAGCCCATTTGGGACAAAATTTAAACAAGTCTTTCTACACTCTTCATGCATCTCTAGCACTTGTAATCAATCAAAGTTATTGTATTCTAACATATTCTAACCCCAAACAACACTAGAAAAGCCATTTAATGCTTCAAAACAATGGTTTTGGGTTCTTAGCCCATTTTCGACAAAAATTTCAGCAAATATTTCTACACACTTCTAAACACTCTACATGAATCTCTACCAATTGTAATAAATCAAATTCATTGTATTCTAACATATTCTAACCCCAAACAACACTATATAAGTCATTTAGTGGTTCAACGCAATGTTTCCGAGTTCTTAGCCCATTTGAGACCCAATTTCAACAAGTCTTTCTCCACACTTCTAAACACTCTTCATGCATCTCTAGCACTTATAATCAATAAAATTTATTGTATTCTAACATATTCTAACGTCAAACAACACTATATAAGTCATTTAGTGGTTCAACGCAATGTCTCCGAGTTCTTAGCCCATTTGGGACCCAATTTATACAAGTCTTTCTCCACAGTTCTAAACACTTTTCATGCATCTCTAGCACTTGTAATCAATCAAAATTATCGTATTCTAACATGTTCTAATCCCAAACAACACTAGCAAGCACTTTAGTGGTT